>NC_056731.1:16569549-16664549 GCF_019279795.1 Protopterus annectens
GATTAATTCTCCTCTATTTGGAGAGACCCAACAGCAATGACTGTGATCAGAATAATGGATACAAACATCAGAAGAAAGTCTTGCATTTTGTCTTGTAATGAGCATGATTAGAGCGCCCATTGGGGCAGTATGTACACTGCAGCATTACAATTTTTCTCCATTGAGATAAGCCTGTCCCGGAACTAAAAACTTCATTTTGTGTGTACTACAGATTTAGAATAACTAACCTGTCAGTGACCTTGTAGGTAGCTTCAAGAGATTCCATGTCAATCAGTATGTATTAGTTTATTCTAGACATGTATGTTTTGCCTTCTGCAGTGTTTCTTCCTTTGCATCCTGAATTATTTTTTATTCTAATCCATTTGCTGAGCATCTGTCTCTACCCTCTCATCTTCTCTATTGAGAAATTCATTGCTTAGAGATGAGAATCCTACAATCCATTCATTCCTCTGGGATGAAAGCCAAGTGAACCAGGAGTGGGAACCATTATGTGTGCATCAAGAACTTGATGTCTGTCCTACGTAACTCACAGAGCTCACAAAGGGTACAAACATGCTACCACACATATAAACCTCTGCGTAGGTAGTACACAGCTGTAGTGGAACTCAGTAGGCTCCCTGCTGTGGATAAGGTTTTGCCAGTGGCAATGAAGCAATCTACTATTCTTGTCCCCGCCCCCCACCCAGGATAGGGAGATGGCTCAGGCACTCTTTTCTACTCTTGAATCCCTGCTTCTCACATCACCAACACCTCATCTGAGGCAGACTCGGGGCTTCATCCCATTTATGACATGTGACCCGGCTTGATTCCTGATCTCCTTCCATATGCAATCTTTACTATAAGTATGATAACATGAACTGTACCATGACCCTGGTTCTCTTTCTTTAAATCCTGCCCTTTTCTATTTTTCCTTACACATTATTTCTTTAATCCATTTTAGGCAATGATCTGGGTCAGCAATTACAACAGCTTCTATGGACTACCTACTGTCTCTTAACACATTTTACAGTAAGATGTTGCCCTGTTCATTTCTCAGCTAAAGTATCTTCTGTGTGGAGACATGCATGAATGAGCGTACCTTTGTTGAAGGTTGTGCGTCAGGCCTGGCAAGTCGGTACGTAAAAATCTACTGCCAATCATTAGCGGACTGGAGTTCTGCTGCGGCGACCCCTAACCAGGAAAAGTCAAAAGATACAACAACAGTAAAAGTGAAGAACAAGAAGAATTCTCTGAGTTAAAGTTTTACTCAGAGACATTTTTTTTTTTGGTCTTTAAAATTGTAGGTGCTTGCACACTTCCATTTTGTTTCTCATATGTACTCCACATTTATCAGTATCTATGGTTTGTAATATGCAATGCAACTGTGTGCAATGAAACACTGTCGTGGAAGTTCCTCTGAACATAAATGTCTGTTATACTATTCCAACTCATTTATAATCTGTGTTCCAAAACCCGTATCACTTCCTCTTTCTTGTATTACACCATGACATCATTATTGCTGTTTGACACATTATGGACATCATTTTATTACCAGTGTGTACAGAAAGTGTATACCACCATTCTGAATCACACACTCCTTTAGCTTTTCAATAAACAAAATGCATTTTAAAACTGAGAGCAATCATCTCATTGGCTCCCCTCTGGAAATGTCCGCACTTCTAAAGCTAAGTGCCAACATGCCTAAAAATAAACAGTGAAAATACAAGAAAAGAGTGAATACTGAAAATTGTTCTTTCCTGTATACTTCAGTTTTGCAGAGGAGAAAGCTCCTCTGCACCCCCAGTGTTGGTTACTAGAACCCAACACCTGCGAACTTATATATACTAACTCCAAGATCATCATGCATAAGAAAAAGGGAATATTCCGAGAAGTAGCCATCTCAGATCTAATATATATCGGTCTGTTTTGTTGGTCATTTAGTCACAGCATTACAGAACTCACTAAAGTGGGTCTTGACATTTTAGTGGTTTTCCCATCACATTACTAATGAGTTTGCTTCTAGACATACCATCTCATTTAATTTAAAAAGCAAAAATATGGTGGAATCTGAAGGCGGATATGCTGTCTCCAGTCTTTTCTACTCCTTAACAGTACATTTCTACCTCATCTTTTAGGCTTTGCTTTTAATATATCTGAGGTACAAACAGGTTTTACTTTAATTTCTACTTACTATTTAAGATTTATTTTTACAGCATCCTGTTAACTAAGAATGCTTTGTTTAGCTATTTCTGCTTAACTAGTTACAATTTTTACACTATAATTTTAAGTAAAATGAATAATATTTAATTTGTTCCTTTCAGTTAATACTCTTGTATGGGACTTGCTGTTTAGTGAAAAGAAAATAGAATTCCTTACATAAGGCAAAAAAGAAAAAAATGAGTAACTACAGGGGGTTTATCACTGAGAAAAATGCTATTGAAACTTACTGGGGGTATAAAGCTGCTTTAATAAAACATATTACAGTAATCTATCAGTTAACCGACACCCATGGGGATTGGTAGATGCCACATAACTCTTGCTTCTGGTTGCTTGAAAGTGGCACTTGGAAGTGTGTGTGAGAGATCAGAGAGAGAAAAAGTGAGTGAATGCATGTATGAAAGCAGAAGAGACTATGTGGGTGAGCGATTGGAGTCAGTGACTGGGTGAATGCATGTATGAAAGAAGAAGAGACTGTATATGAGAGATCGTAGACAGAGAGTGAGTGAATGCATGTATGAAAGCAGAAGAGACTGTGTGGGTGAGCGATTGGAGTGAGTGACTGGGTAAATGCATGTATGAAAGCAGAAGCGACTGTATATGAGAGATCGTAGAGAGAGAGAGTGAGTGAATGCATGTATGAAAGCAGAAGAGACTATGTGGGTGAGCGATTGGAGTGAGTGACTGGGTGAATGCATGTATGAAAGCAGAAGCGACTGTGCATGAGAGATCGGAGAGATGTATGAAAGATGAAGAGAGTGTGTGAAAGATCAGAGAGAGAAAGAGTAAGTGAATGCATGTATAAAAGCATAAGCAAATGTGTGTGAGAGATTGCCGGTTGCTTGAGAGGGGCGGTTGCTTGAGTTCCAGTTAACTGAGTTTACTGTAGTAGCAATGTTAAATAGGTTTTCCAGAGGCTGTATGGGGATAGCTTGCTGTCAGCCAAACAGAGGCACAAATAACTAGGGCAAATGTCTGATTCAAGTGCCTCCAAATAAAATGTTATAATGCATGGCTGGCAAGGTGTCCACACAGTGTATCTTGACCTCGCCAAGGCATTCAATACCATACCATACACAAATATAATAAACAAACTGAAGAATTTCTAGACTAACCCTTATGTGATTAGATGGATTGCCATCTGGCTTAGGGGTAGGACTTTCACAATAAGAGAGGGCAGTACATCCTCAGATAGCATGAAGGTGACCAGTGGAGTTCTCTACAGATTTGTGCTGGGACCTGTGTTATCTAGTATCTACTTCGTAGATCTCTACGTATCAGCTGAGGATTTCTGGTTAACAAAGACTAAGGATGACTGTAGACTGGAAGCCACACCCTCCACTGACATAGAGGCTTACATTTGTCAACAGTTGGTGTACTACTATAGGCTGAATGAAGCTCAGTCCCAAAGGGTGCAGCATTGCAGCATCTGGTAAGCATCCCTTAGTTCCTGCTTCTTAATGGATAACACACCATTTCAAAATGAAAATGTTGTGAAAAATGTAAGTACTTGGGTAGACAGCACACTCACGTTTGACCATCACATTGCAACAGTGTTTAAGAAATCCTTTTAACTTTCACAGTTCATAGCAAAAGGTATTTCTTCTTTATATATTGCACTGATTAGATGCATCAATGAGTGCAGTGCCCCTTTGAGATGCACTTTACCGAGCATATTAAGCAACTGGACAGACCCAGAAGTTTATATATATATATATATATATATATATATATATATATATATATATACATACACACACACACACATATATATATATATATATATATATATATATATATATATATATATATATATATATATATATATATATATATATATATATATATATATATATATATATATATATATATATATATATATATATATATATATATATCCGGGTCTAGGACTATTCACTGAAAGCACATTTCACTGAAACACATTTGACCGTGCACAATTCACTGAAAGCTCAATTAACTGAAAACACAATTCACTGAAACACGATTCACTGAAACTTACATATGGCCTTTTCCCCACTGTAGTGTGACCCTGGAGTTAGAATATATAGTAAGAGGGGTTTGGCAGGCATAGCCCCCCACCTATTTTAAATATTTTGAACTATACACATGGATACTTGCAATTTCAGTAAATTACTCTTTTCTAAACTTAATATATATCCAAACTGCCCCCCCCCCCCCTTACTATATATACTAACTCCAAGGTTGCACTACAGTGGGGAAAAGGTCATATATAACTTTCAGTGAAATGTGTTTCAGAGAATTGTGTTTTCAGTGAATTGAGCTTTCAGTGATTTGTGCACAGTCATTTGACTTTTAGTGAAATGTGCTTTCAGTGAATAGTCCTAGACCCATACACACACACACACACACACATATATATATATATATATATATATATATATATATATATATATATATAAATGTATATATAGAAAACTGAGGACTGAAGCTCAACAAACAAGTACACAGTTTTAAAGTCTTCCATCACAACAATATTTTTCCAGTATGGTATAATTGTAGCTTTTTCATTCTTTTCAGGTGGTTTGTTCAAAGGCTAAAGTCTGCAATACTGTATTCAGTAATGCCTTCCGTATGTATTCTGCCTTTCATCTACCTGCTTTATGAGTTCTTACTGACTACTCTCATTTCCTTACACATATCTTTCAACTACCTGTATGTGTGCTTGCAATGTGGTGGAAAATGTCTGCGTATATATATATATATATATATATATATATATATATATATATATATATATATATATATATATATATATATATATATATATATATGTGTGTGTGTGTGTGTGTGTGTTTGTGGTACTAGGTCTATGGAATTACATTGACTATACATTTAATCAAGACTCAAAGCATCAAACCCAAAGTTTTGAAAATCCATTTGTCCAATGGAACACCATAGACATACTAGATCCATCCCCCCAACAGACAAACACCTCTCTGCATAATAAAATAAACCAAACCTGAGACTGCAGAACAAGTGATAAACATCCAAACCCTGCTTACACACTGAACTGCAATCTCTTATAAAAGGAAAATGTTACTGTACTATGATACATCTCCATAAAGTACCCCCCCCCAAAAAAAATGATATGTTGCCCCTGCATCCCCATGCTGGGGCTGTGCCCCTCCATGTCCACAACATTAAATATATCAAATCCAAGAACACATAACAGTGTGGAAAGAGCAAGACTACCTCTCGCTGTACTGCAAACTCCTTACACAAACAAGACACACTATGACAAAGAAGTAATCTGATTTAACACTCTGAATCACTGATTTGAAGAAAGCAACATTCAAAGTGAATGCCTCATGTTGTATTATAGTCTCTTCCTGATACTCACTGAGTACTGTAATAAGCTCTGGTTTCCCATGACTCTATAACACGTAATTAGACAATGAGTTAATGAATAAAGAAGTTTAGGAGCAAAACAGGATACAATGTATCTGAATCAACATGAGGCGCTTGACTCTCATCAAATAGCTTCAGACCTATGTACAAACATCTGAGTTCCTCTGCTTTAGTTATTTTAAGTAATACTTTAAGATGGCTTCCTTTAAGAAGGCCTGTAATGGTGTATTACTGCCAAAAAAAAAAACACATGCAGTTTGAACTCCAATGTAATATACCAATTATACCAGGTAGCTTAGTTTAAATTATTTTTTGCTTTGTTCTTTTTAAAGAAATAATTTCAAAGATTTAATGAACTGAATTATAAACCCTGGAATATTTCATGAGAATAAATGTTTTCAGGGTCATAGCCTTATACTTGTCAATGATTTTATGTAGAAATATGTTCTTGAGAAGCACATTTATTTTTCCAGTCTGTTTTACTTCATCATGTTATTAGGTAAGAAGGGGTTCAGTTTGTTTGTTTATGTATTTGTTTATTTGTCTATAGAAATTAAAATACTTAATCCAGGTTTAACATTTAATATAAAAACAGAAGGAATTTATAATGAAGAAAAAAAAATCAGATTATGACAATTGTGAAACTGGAAAAAAAGATACTGAAGCCTTGTTGCCTTACAGGTGATTAATGACTAGTGAGTCAGATTGTAACTTCTGAAACACAACTGGTTGAAACTTGAAGACTACTGAGTTGCATACATTACTGGATCACTGTTTGTGCAATATGCTATGTACTTCAAAAGCTAGTTTCACATTTTTCCACTACTGTACATCCATGGATGTAGGGGGCTAGCCTTCCACATGGGAGAGTAACAGGACTTCCCTTTGTAAAGTAATTATTTGGGTGAGCTCTAGCAGAAATGTTTCTTGATCTGACAAGCACTGTTTTTAACTGAATATGCTGTAGTCTGTAGTGTGACCACAGCTGGATCCAGCAAAAGACGACCTAGGCAGTTGCCTAGGGCCTGCTAACTTGAGGGGCTGCCACAACACAATCATACATTTCTTCTTTGAGAATGTTACATTTCTTCTTTAAGGATGCACTCTGCATGCATTTAGTAACATTTGTGCATCGTACTAAAGATGAACACACATTTAAAAGTTGGAACTCCAGAAGAATGGGATATTTAAGCATGGAGAAAAAACAGATAATTGCTTGCTGCTGTGCTGGTGCTGTTCAAGACACTGATGAGCATGGAGAACAAGTTTTATGTGTGTGTGTGGTGTGTGTGTGTGTGTGTGTGTGTGTGTGTGTGTGTGTGTGTGTGTGTGTGTGTGTGTGTGTGTGTGTGTGTCTAATGCCCTAGTTTGGGATGGCAGGTTGCTTTATACAAGGAATATAATGTAATACAAACAGAATGGTGCAGAACACATGTATGTACCCATGAACTTAAAATGTGTGCAAGTGGCCTATGATTTGAAAACAGCCAAAGGGTAAACTTAATCCATCACTGGCCTGGTGCATTTTCTTTGAATGTAGGTTTAAATGTCACTTCAATGATTTCAATGAATGTGTGTTTCAAGGGCAGAGAAGCTTACTGTTCATACAAGTCTGTTTTCATTGTGAGGTTGTATTGTTTTCTTCAGCAAATAGCTATCAGTGTTTGTGCTATAAAATTCGAAATAAAGGTTTTAACCATCTCTAATCATTGTAGAAGTAAAGAAGAAAATGGTATGACCACTGACACGTATGAACAGTGTTTATGGTAACTGGGGAGAGACAGACAAGCAATAGGATACTGGAATGGCTGGAGGGTGCTGCCAGGGGGAGAGCTGATGTGGGGGGCATTGATTCATGATCTGGCTCTGAGTCTGACACAGGGGGAGCTGTGAAATTTACTAAATTATTCAAAACAGTTTTTAATAAAAAAAAGTGTTAGGAAATATTTCATATCAATCGAGTTATTACAAGGAAGCTATACTGTAACATAGCTAGAAACACAAGTACCTATAGTATAGACCTAGACAGAAGTATCATCCAGAATAACTGAGTAACATACTGTTCTGTTGTATCGGTTGCTGAAAAGTGAGGTATGCGTATAACAAATCTTCAGATTTATAACATTACAAGTGGAACATTATGCACATACAGCACATTTGCTATGATATCTTTATAATAATGAGATTCTTATGCAAAGCTGCCACATAACAAGCTTGTTATAATAATGTTCATATAAAAGAATCTCCTGCTTAATAAACTTCAGCAGCAGTAATACACCTACAATGCATCCTGAGAGGCTAATGTGACTGCTTGTCCTTAACAAATACAGGCACAGTGATCATAAATTTCTACTTGATACAGCAACAAATCTTAACTAAGCCAAGAATAATAGAGGGGCAAAGGCCCAAAATCATGGACAGAGCTTAATTATTGCTCTTGTAAGAATAACAGGTTTTGCATTAGTGTCCATTTTTAAGGATATATAGTCTGGAACTCAAATGTCTGTCATTTAATGACGTCATTCCTCAATGATTTGCCAGAAACCCACAAATTTTAGAAGGAGCAGACCAAAAATCAGGCACAAATCTGGACATTATGCAAAAATCTGGACAGCTGAGAGGAATAACAGTGATGCAAATCCTGTCCCAAATTTGGTGGGTTTACAAAACCTGAATACGTTAATGGGAAACTGGATAGCTGACGTCAAGAATTTGAGATCACTATCCCAGGCAGATACACTCTGCTAAGAAGCCAGTGAATCTGTGCATGTGTTTACACTGGGAAGCCAGTAAACATATACATGTGTTTACACTGGGAACCCAGTGAAAATGTACGTGTGTTTATATGTATACTAGTAGAATCAATTAGTATAATTTGCCATTTCTTCTCAGTGCAATTGAGATATTGTCAGGTAAAGTAAGCTTTCTGGTTCTAAAATATGTAGTTTCTACTTTAGTTACTAAGGCATAGCTAGCTTTATTTATTAATTATATTTGTATTTACCTTGTGTTGTGCAGCTGTCCAATTATGTCCTAATTCCATAACATCCGGTGCTGCCTTCTGATGATACCATTGTGGAGACAAACAGTTTGAGTGGATAGGTACATTTTCTCTGATCTGCAGCAGATCTCAACATGTTACGTGATATGGAATGTGCTTACTCAGTCAGTCCATCAGACAGCAAATCAACAAATAACTAAATTAAGTTATATTGAAATAAATGTAACAAACGTAAAAATGGAACAGAATAAGATTCAGAGGAAAGCGTATAGTGCTTGGTCTACATTACAATAAGACTTATGTAATACTGTAATAAATACTTGGATACTATGGGAAAATCACTTTTATGAAGAAAACTAGGATAACCATCATCATCATCATCTTCTTCTTCTTCATCTTCACAGATTATTCCAAAAGTTTTCATTCCAGCACAACTCCATTCAATGGATAACGGATGCAAATGCACTTTATTGTAGGGCTGTCATTGGGATGGTTCAGGTGCACCTAGCTTTCTTCCTAAAAATGATTGCCCCATGGTAGATAACTATTTACTACCTCTGGGTTATGTGTTATTACACTGTATACCAAGCACCATAAGCTTTATTAGGGTCTTTACCTGATCCATTTTCCTTTTGTCACCTTTTATTCAGTGTAACAGCATTTAGTCATTTGTTGATTTATTGCCTGATTCACTGTTTCTTTTTACTAATAGGGATGCATTCTGCATCACTTTATGTGTTAAACGCTGTTGCAGACTACTAAAAATATGCCTACTCACTACAAAACTGCTTGTACCTGTAATTATATCATCAGAAGGTGTGCCATGTGGCATGGAATTAGAATGTAACTGGACAACTGCTCAGGATACAGTAAATGCAAACACAAGTTCACTAAATTAATACATAAAGTTTCTCTGAAGTAAGTAAAATAAAACCAACATATGGTAGAATCCGAAGCTCCACTTTACATGATTTTTAACATAAATACAACAAATTCAATGGTAAAAGCATTGCACATGATCTTTAAGGTTTCAGAGAAGGTGAAGCGTTATACTGAAGTTATACTGAAGATGCAATGTTCACTCATAATGCATCGACACTCCTTTTTTACGTGTCATACTTTTTCTTTTTTCCCTTTTCTACCTGCTTTCTTAACTTCCTTTTGTTAGAGGGTTTCAACAATATATTATTATTTACTATACCAATGTGCTATCCAGATGAAGTTAAAATCTGTATTAGTGATAACAGATTCTTCAAAATGTACTTTTTCTACCAGAAGACATATGATTTAACTGTGTTATTTGTGTTACTGTTAAAACTTGTTTTACCCACCTGTTAATGCAAAAACATCTGGACAAAGCTTGACAAAATGGGGGTGCAAATAGGGACATATTTTAAATATTGCTCTTTTAAACTTAGAAAGTTGCTAGAGTAACAGGATTTGTTTTAATATACATTTTCTGAAGGATTTAAAGTCTGAAACTTGAATGTATGTCATTATTTAGTGACTTCAAACCTGACATCATTCCAGTGATTTGCCAGGAAAAAAGAGGAACAGGCTAAAAATATGAACCAAAAATCTGGACATTCTGCAAAAATCTGTACAATTGAGAGGTATGCCTTTGAGTTATACTGATTTGCCATCAAATTACAATTTGTTTCACATATTAAAAGACTGTGTCCTCACTCAGCCTGTATTTGGCTACCTAAACAGGGGCTAAAGTGTGTATAAATAATCTAGTATTTTAGAAAATTGCTTAAGTAGGTTATTTATAAAACAAGCTGACAATGTAGCAGACAGTTTTGTGCAATGAAATAACGCACTCAACATTAATGCCCTTGCATAGTTCAGCACCGCAGGAATATCAGACTCAGATAAATTTGCAAACAAGTTTCAGAAAGCAAAAAAAAATCTGAAGCTGCCTTTATGTGTGTATAAAAATCTAACAATTCTGCTAAAAGAGAATATGGAGCAGTTTTACCCAGTGCCTTCCTGCACTCGAACTGCTGCACCCCAAAGCCTGATTTGCTACACACATTTATGACAGGATCATCAATCATAACTTCAGCTTGATATATGTTCTAAGATGCATTTCAAGAAATTCATCACTCAAGCTTTATTCTCCGTCTGAATGTCTTGAAATCCATTTCACAAACACAACAAACTAGTATGATCTCTGATCTTATCTGAAAGTAGTTCATTCAACCATCAGTGACCCAGTCATAATCGTCTGTGTTCAGGGGATGGACAGATACTTTGACCTGATATTGATCAAATAAATTTAGGAATATACAAGTAAATGAATAGCACTCCTTGAGTTTCTGAGTGTGTGTGTGTATGCGCTCGCGTTTGTGTGTGCATGTGTGTGTGCGTGTGTGTGTGTGTGTGTGTGTGTGTGTGTGTGTGTGTGTGTGTGTGTGTGTGTGTGTGTGTGTGTATTGCAATAAAATAAAATGAAATAAAACACACTAAAAATACTGATTGTGTTATAATGAAATACAATGAAATAAATCACGAACTCTAAAATGATTCTTATAAACTTCAAATCTTGGATGCTGAGATTTGTGCACAGTACATATAAAAGGTTTAGCATCAAACTAATACATTAATTACAGTCACATTGTTTTTCATTGATAAAATTCTCAAAAGCATGAATGCTTAGACTATTGGAGTACTACTCATATATTAGAATACTGAAGTGCTAGTCCTATATCTAGTACCTTTTTGAAGAGTTGATACATTTTCTTCCAATCATCTGCAAATGGTTAATTCAAACCATAACTTTTCTAAGTATATATTTTATCTGCTCCCTTAATAAAATTATCCATTTGAGAAGAATATGACATGGACAGTTTTGTTTACCACTTTCTTACAACTGTATTAATTGCTTCACTTGCTAAGATAATTTAAGTTTCATCTTGAACTTACAAAGAACCACATGCAAAACAATAGGTAAATCAGAGCTGTGGATAGCTCATCTATTTGCCACCCTGGGCAGTTCATCAGACTCATGTCCCCACAACCCAAAGTTTAAGAACTAAGAAAAAAAAACAACTTCTGCAAATGTAACAAGCACCTTGCTAACACACACTGACCTTCCAACCCCAGTCATGACTGCAGCATCAGCTTTTATTTATGAAGCTATGATATTCTCTAGCCCTTCTAAATGAATGCCAGTATTTCACTTCCACCACACTGGTGCCTGCCAGTTATGCCCACAAATGTGTGTTCTGGGCAGCCACTCACTTCACTCCACCATAATTATGGTACTGAAATACATAAAGTAGCACAAAGGAATATTGTATAAAACTGAAAAAAAAAACATAAAATAAACAGAAATAATGAAGTACATTAAGTAAAATAAAAGTTATGCCTCATCATTACATTCCATTTCAAATAAGTAGGCTTTTCGTGACTTGTGAATGCCTTCTAAGAAAGAACACTCCCAAAGTGGCTGAGGTGCTAAGTTCTACCTGGAAGGCAAGTGAATGAACACCAGATGCTTCACAGTACATCTACAGAATCACCAGTATCCCCTGGGACTCCGAATGCAAGCTCTGAGTGGAGTAATAAGGCAAACCACTTTCTTCTAGTAGGATGGAAACACTCACCATCCAACCCAATAACATACTCATGGGGTACTTTAATTACCCCACTAATAATTGGGAATTGTATATGACACGAATTGAACAGGCACAGAGATTTCTGGATTTTGTAAACACAAACTCCCTGGCCAGATTGTCAATACACCAACAAGGGGTGCTGCCATACTGGTCCTCACTAATATGGGATAGTGTAATGTCTTCTCTGGTAGGGTCAGACCACAAAATGGTCTCCTTTGAAGTAAAAATGAAACCTGGACCCCCAGCTAACCCTGGAATATTCAAGAACTACTCTAAGGCTAACTTCCTACTAGTTAGGTTCATAGGTTCATAGGCTGGTACTAGGCTATCAGCCCTAGGGCCTATACAAGCCTAGCCATAACAATACCCTGACTATTTCTTCCCACACTATTTACTTCCCTGGACCCCTGTCTAGCAGAGTGACTGACATGATCCCCGGGGTGAATTTCCTTTCTTCCATCCAATCGTCATGGTTCCTTTGGAAGAGGGCCAATGAGGCAATCTGCTTGACATGTATGGGCAATCTATTCCAGAGTATGGGGAGTCTCTGGGTCAGAAACCTATCCCTCCAGCATGTTTTGTTTATTGTGATGACAAGGTTTAGATCCCTGGAGTGTGTAGCTCTGAGGGACTGGGATTTCTTTACGTGTAGCATGTCCAACAGCTCTGGGTTTGACATGGCCTTGTATGTTAAGCAGAGATTGCCTCTGAGTAGATGATATGCGACAGAGTATAGCTGGAGTTTTTTAAGGCGGTCAGCATAGGGCATCTGCTTTTGGCCTGTAACTCTATTAGTGAGGTATTTCTGCGGCCTTTCCAGTTGTTGCGGATATCTTGAGAGGTACATACCAAACAGGACATTGTATTCTATAATGGGTCTAATGAGGGATGAGTACAGTGGGACAATGACCTCCTTTTTTCTGGATGAAAAGCCCTTAGTGATGAGGTGTGCCACATAGAAGGATTTCCTGACTGTTGTGGCGATGTGGTTATCGAAGGTGAGACCACTGTCCACCTGTGTCCCTAAGTCTCTTATCACACTTTCGGTGTTTAGTGTACTGCCACCTATATGGTAATTCACGGGTACATGTTTTTTCCCAAAGGGGATAATTATACATTTCGTGGCATTGAGCTTGAGCCCATGGCTCTGGCACCAAGCATCTGTTTCTGTAAGGCCCTTTTGTAGAGTATCCACATAATTTGGGGATTCAGTAATGGCTCCCAGTTTGCAGTGATCTGCAATGTTTGTTAGCCAGAGTCCCTTAGTGTTGGCCTGTACTTCAGATAAGTAGATGCCAAACAAGAGCGGTCCCAGGACTGAACTCTGAGGCACTCCACTTGTCATTTGTCTGGAGCTGGATTTGGAGTCGGCTACTTTTACAGTGTGGGTTTTATCAGTAAGCCAGTTAGCAACCCATTGGGTGACGTAGGGATTAATGCCCAGTTTAGTAAGTTTATCTATGATTCCAGAGTGGGGGATGTTGTCAAAGGCCTTGGCAAGGTCTAGATAGGCTGTGTGAACCACCTTACCCTTGTCCATGGCTCTGGAGACTGATTCAAAGAAGTCAATCAGGTTCAAGAGACAAGGTCGGCCCTTCATGAACCCAAACTGGGTGGGGTCCAGTGTTTGAAGGTTGCCAATGTCTTTGTTTATAAGTTCCATGATAATACGCTCCATGGCCTTGCAGATAAGGCTCGTCAGACTGATGGGATGGTAGTTTCCAGGATCCAAGGTGGATCCCCCCTTGTGGAGTTGGATAACTGTAGCTCTGCGCCACTCAGTGGGCATGAAACCTGAGGTGAGGCTATGATTAAACATGACACTTAGGTGAGGTGCCAGTTCATATTATAGTTCATGTAGTACACAGCCCGGGATGTCATCTGGTCCCATGGATGCTGTATTCTTAACTTTGGAGAGTGTGTCTTTTACCTGTGTGGCCGTTATTACCAGAATTTGGCAATCGTCCGGTATTGAGATGGGCCATTTAGGGGGTGAGAGGGGGGTGAAGTTGGCACTGAATCTATCTGCCAGCATATTGGCAATATCCTTGGGATCAGTATACTTAATGCCATTCTGTTTTAGCTCAGAGCAGATCTGAGCATTGACATTTAGATTCTTGACATAGTTATAGAATGCCTTGTGGTTGTCTTTGGAATCTTTGGCAATTTTATTTTCGTAACTAGCTTTGGAGGATTTTATGAGGGATCTTACTGAGTTCTTACTGAGGCTGGTAAGGGGAGTTTTTTGCATCCTGGGATTTTCCTCTTTTCTGCAACAGTTTCTTCCTTTTGTTGTAAAGTTTGTTTATGGCAGGGGACCACCAGATTGGCTTCCTTTTTCTGGATGGGAGCATCTTGGTTCTATTTGGAATGGCATGATTCATGCATGAGTGGATGTGCTCGTACAGTGCCTTAGTGTAGGATTCAGCAGTTGAACTTTCAGTTCCCGTCTGCGTGGGTGTCATGAAGTTTGTCACTTCTGACTTGAGTAGCATGAAGTTGGCTTTGGAGAAGTTTTTTATGGAGGTTTCCTTACTGGGGGGTGGGGGTGGGATGTGGATGTTAAGGGTGATTAGCTTATGGTCAGACCTGACTAACAAGGGGGTGACCATAGGTGTGGAGCATCGATTTCTCATGTTGGTAATGACCAGGTCTAGGATATTGGAGCCCCTGGTGAGATTATGGATTAGTTGATCCAGGGCACTGGAATTTATGAATTCCTAGAACCATTGGGCAAAGGTGTTGGTACATGAGTAGTTTTCCCAGTTAATGGCAGGGTAGTTAAAATCACCCAGTATTAGGGTGTTTGGTTGTATATTAATATTTTACAGTATGTTTAGAAAGGTGTAGTGAGAATCTTGGGGCATGTTGGGAATCTGTAGCAAGCTACAATTTGGATTGCAGTCTTACCTAGTGTTAGTTGCACCTGGAGATATACAGATGCATTGTGTTGGGCAACTAGCCTGGTGGTGTGAATATCCTTGGTGAATATTGACACTCCTCCACCTTTAGTGTTTCGGTCCTGGTTTGGTGGCCGAAAAATGTGGTAAGAGCTGTAGCCTGGTATTGCAGGGGTGCTCTCTGGATCCTTGAACCAGGCCTCAGTTACTGCACAGATATCGATGTTCTCCATTTTTCGGAGTGTCTCGAGAGAGTGCATTTTGAGGTTTAGACTTCTAGCATTGAGTAGCATTACCTTCAGATTTTGCATGCTTGTACTTGTTACGGTGGTGGTTTTGTCCTTTGAACTTTGCCTAAAAAAGGCACTATAGGGGTGGCAAGAGCCGTAGCCAATAACCTAAATCCAAGGGGCGACAGGTACAGACCATCTCTGGCAAAGCATCGTGGTCTGTCAATCATGTCGTCCCAGGCAGACAGATACTGGATCCCCTTTGAATGACACCAGAAGCTTAGCCAATTGTTGAAGTCAATCATTTTGTCCTCATATTGTGGTATCATTCTGGGCGAAGGCAGGATGCTACTCAGGGCTAGGGTCATACCTGCCTGGGGTACATGATCTGAGAGCTCTTCCATGTCTCTTTTCATGTAGTCCAGGGAGGTACGTCTCAAGTCATTCACTCCAACATAGACAATGACAGAGTCATATTTGTACTTGTTGTGGAGTGACTTGAGTGCATGTGTTATGTGGCGGATCCTGGCACCTGACAGGCAGCTGACTGTAATTTTCTCCTTGTTCAACCTGGTGAGTGGGACATCAGTGTGCCGGACTATAGAGTCACCTATGACTAAAGTGTTAGGTATGTTGTCTTGCCTTAGTGGCTGTTGCTGGGTGGCACACTGGTGTTGTGAGCTATGTGACACTTTGGTTGTGATTGGTGTTTGTTTGCATTTCAGCTTCAGAGGTCCTTTTTGTTTGGGCATGTTACAGTTAAGGGCCTCTGCATATGTGGACTTAGTGTTGCTATATGTGGGTGTTGGTGGTGTGGGTTTAGAAGGGCTATGTGTTGCTGGAGGTGTAGTGTGGGTGTTAACCTTCTCCTCTTGACTGTCTAGCACAGTCTTGGGTGGAGAGATCTTTGCTTCCATTTTGGCTATGTAAGTGCATCTCTCGCAGGTTGTAGTCTTGGGCGGTAAGAGGAGAGGGTTGTCTGTGTGCATGAGGCAATTGCTGCATTTCCCCAGTATGCCCAGATTCACCAGGTGGACAGGAGAAATCACCGTTAGCTGATCCTTGGACATGCCTGGTTTGGTGCTTTTTTTTTTTTTTGTAAAGTATAGGAGCTGTTTTCCCTTGCAAGGTACTTTGCAATTATAGGCTGTTTAGTGCCTATGATTAATTTCTCCTTATTAACAAGGAGAGTTGAGTACCTGTATCAGTTTAAGGCTTTCTAGTGCTTTCCAGCAGGCATTAGAGCAAGTGCTAGTCACAGGGATGCTTACAGGTAAGATTAAAAAAAATGCACTAGAGAAGTTAGATGTGAAAGTAGGTAACTTTTAAGTTTTACCTGTTTAAAAAGTTAAGGTTTAGTGGTGAGTTACTATTTTTAAAACAGCAAGATGGATGGAAAGGGGTGGTCACATTTGTATTCTGGTACTATGGAATACAGTAGGATGGCCAATAAATTTAAATAGTTGAAGGGGAGGGATTTCAAAAATGATGATTTTGTGATTACTCACACAAGCCAGTGAAAGCAGAGAGGAAATGAGATATATGGTCAGATTAACATAAGAGGCAGGCAACTAGAAAGACAGTGGTATTTAACAAGACAACTGTAACTGGGTGGGAGGGTGGAGAAAATTTCTGCCTGACTCAGAAGAGACAGAGCTGTGGTCTCTTTTGAAATTTTAATATGCAGTTACAGCAGAATGCAAGTAAAACACAAGGTAAAGAAAACAAACCACAGTATTCAAAATATAAAAAGGCAATAAAGTAATACAAAATACAACAAATAAAAGCAAACTAGCCTTTCCTTCACAGCAAAGTGTAGCAGAGTCTGGATGAGCCTTTCTGGTAAAGTTCTAATAGCCTGGCTATGTTTTGAGCTCTCATAAACCCTGAGAACACTGTTGCCTATGCAGAAGGCCTATAGAAGGTTGTTGATAGCTCCATAAAGGCAGCTGTACCCACCAAGAAGAAGTACAGATATAACAAAAAAAAAGCCACCCTGGTGAAATCATAATATCAATAAGCTATATAACAGAAGGAAGAACATCATGGCAAAAATTAGGAGGTGCAGCACCCAGCAGGATAAAAGCACTCTCATCAAACTAAAGAAACAACTCAAAGGACAAATAAAGTCTACCAAAGCCACATTTGAGGTAAATTTGGCATTCTGGGCCAGGGACAAATTCAAGGCATTCTTTAGCTATGTCCGCAATATCAAAGGCAATAAACAAATGTGTGCAGAGCTCATTGTAAATGGAGCCACTTATACTGAGCCAGATAATATAGCAAACCTACTGGCTAACAAATTCAGTTCCAACTTTACCCCTCTCTCTCTATCAACCTTCCCTCAGGAAATACCATCAATTGCTATCACTAGAGAACAGGCCCTTAATGCTGTTTCTAATGTCAAGAACTCTGCATCAATGGGTCCAGAAAATATTCCAGGATGCCTTTTAAATAGCATGAAACATGATCTATCAGGCCCTCTAGAATTGCTAATAAACAAACAACAAAAAGCAGCTGGGCAAATGAAGCATAAGTAAACCAAAGAGTTTTGCCGAATAAAAAAAAAAAAAAAAAAAACAGCACCAAAGCAGAAAAAAAATCTCCAAAGCTGTAAAACATGGCACATTTATTTAAAAATTAAGTTGGTTAAGCACTTTTGTCCATTCACTTTTGTAGTTGGACTTCATCAGAACTATGTGCAATCAAGATACATAAGTATAAATAACAAAATAACAAACATGTTAGAGTAAATCAACCTATAAGAATGTAAGTCACATAATTAAAAACAATTAATATGTAATCCAATTCATTAATAAATTTGATTTAAAAAGACAGTGTCATGATTTTGTTTCAGAATAAAGCATAACTTAAATGTATTAGATATATTCACATGTCATACGGAGAGTAAAAAAAAACAGAAATACAAAGCAGGAAATATTAAAAGAAATGATACATAGTAAGCATGTTGTAGTTTACAGTTTGACAGCCCTCAGTTTCAATGTCCTGCTGATAGAAATGTTATCATTAGGACCCAGAAATGTTCCAGTCTTAATTGCCATTGCAACTCCTTATATTCTATTAAAGTCTCCCAGGGCCCCCCTGAGGGTTCAACGGGACTTGTTCAAGAATATTAAGAAGGAAATTGTTATGTCCTGGCAAAAAGTGTTGAGTGTTTAAATAATGCATTATTCTCATTGTTTTTCTTTAGGCCATAGTAACATATATCCTCTTACCAAGGGTCTCTCTGTTTTCCTTGTCTTAAATGCCTCACAAGTTTCACAAATACTAACATATACCACACCCCTGGAATGAAAAATGTAACCCATGTGAATGTCTGACAAACACACCCCCAAGGGTTACGTTGTTGTCAGTGAAAATATATTTGCATTGATTACACCTCCCACATTTACTAGTGCCAAATGCTGACATCAAGTAAAGTGTTTATTTGTGTCTTTCTTGAATATCCAAATTATTTTTTAAAGTTTATTTCCCTTTTGTGTATGAAAGTTGGGCAACTGCCCAACTTATCAATTAAGTCTTGGTCAAATTTAAAAACTGACCAGTTGCCCAGGATTATGTTTTTTTAACTAGGGCATCCAGGAAAATATTTCATGGCTAGTGGTATATTTTATGTAGAAGTATTACCTTCCACTGTAGAATCATCAGGGACTGCACCATTACCTAGCAAAGTTTTAAATCTGTTGTGTCTGAGTTGTGCCACCTCTGTTCTAATAGTAAGGACAACACTTTTTCGGTATCCCCGTTCCAAAAACATTCTTGTTAGGATGTCACATTCAAGAATGAATGTGTTGTCATCAGAGATCATCCTGGTCAATCTAACAAATTGTCTTTTGACTTAACCCTTCTTTTGGGTAATGGCATGGCAACTACTGTAATGAAGATATGAACTTGAAAAGGTTGGCTTCCTATAAATATTAGATGAAAAGCCTAACCCATTGTTTTTTGTAACCGTGACATCTAGAAAATTAATGGAGTCACTGGTAGAATAATGTGTAAATTAAAATAAAAACTTGTTGTGGTATAAGTAAAAAATCCCTTTAATAACTGTGGAGACCCAACCCACAAAAAGCACATGTCATCTAAAAATCTGACATAAAGCTTCCATTGTTCACTGAATTCAATATTCAAAATATACTTTAATTCCCATGCTAACATGAACGTGTTGGAGTATACTGGGGCACAAATGGTACCCACAGCTACAGTACATCGCTCTTCTACCTAAAAAGTTCATCTTCAAAATAAATAACATTCTTTCTTAAAACAATATCCATAAAATCAGTAATAAGGCAAACCTCACAGTTATCTAAAAAAGTGAGACAGGAAACAATCTGCATAAAAACTCCAAACCAAGGTTGTGAGGAATCAGGGTAAATAAATCCATGATGTCAATAGAGATGAAAATCAAATTGTCACAATAAAATTCATTCTTCAATTTACCTAAAAAAATCTCATTATTCTTTTACTAAATGGGGAAATAACTTTATGTAAGGTTTTAACTTTCTGTCAATGTAAGCAGCTAATGTGTAAGTCTTAAAGCCTTGTGCAAATACTATCGTTTTAAGTGGTGGATTTTACAGGTCCTTAAGAACTTTGGGAATTCCAATCATTTGTATAAAAGTCTGGGGTTATTTAAAAATTAAATTTGTTTTTTTGAAATAAGTTTATCTAACAAAAGATCATCAAGAAGTAAACCAATGTATTTGTGTGCCAAATCAATCTCATTTTGAGAGACAGAAATGTAGTTGTCAGTGTTCAATAAAATGCTGAGCATTCTACTATTGTAATCCAGTACATGAATAATAAGAATTCCCTCACGTTTGTCTGATTTTGTTATTCTTAAGTTTCTGTCTGCTATTACGTCATACCATCAGCCAGATTCAATAAAGCCTCCACAGTCTGTTTACACTGTGTGCATGTCGTTCCATGATGAGCACACAGTAGTGCACCATTTTGGATACAGTAATTGGTGAGAACCACCACGCAAACAAGATAAGCACTGTGGCATGCTAATTACAGCATAAGCAGCTGAAATGTATGCTAATCAACCAATACAAGATGGAGGTGCTATTCAACAAGTTATAAAGCAACCATGTAGACTCAATGCTGGTTTTTCCTGTGAATTGCAAAATTTACTGGAATACAGCCACAGAAAGTAGTCTACACAGAAATAATGTTAAGGGCTGCTGTTGCTTTAATGCATGTATATGTGCAACACATTGAAGTTTATACTGCTGCTGCTGCTAATAGACCAAGGCCAAGAAGAACAAGAGTTTTCAGATCTCATTTAACTCATCATAACCTACATGATGTGGAAATTGTAGACTGCTACAGGGTGGATTCACTCACGTTCGCTACAGGGTGTATAGAAACACGCTACAGGAACTCTGCAATGTCTACCATCCTCAACTCAGACTCAGGGCAAACCAAGGGGAATCCATTCCAGTGGAGACAAAGGTATGTGTAGCACAGAGGATCAGCTACAGGTACCTTTCAGAGCCCAACAAGCGACATGCTGGGGTGTCACAGGCATCAGCATTCAGGAATCCTTCATCATTTCCTGGATAATATGCTGCAACATGCCAGTGACTACATATATTTCCCTGTACTCTGGAGAATAGAGCCAGAAATATGCATTTCTACCCTGTAGCACACTATGCTGAAGTAATGGGTGCCATAGATTGCATACATATAGAGATTAAGGCACCACCTCGGGAACAGGGAAGGCTCTACATAAATAGAAAGGGCTTCCACTCTTTCAACTGCCAAGTTGTATGTAATGCCAAGGGAATCATCTTGATTGTGTGAGCTGGCAACCCTGGTAGTTACCATGACTCACATATCTGGCGCACCTCCCAACTGTATCAGATGCTTGTTAGGTGGATATCCTACAGGATCATTTACTGGGGGATGCAGGTTATGCACTAGAACCATGGCTGATGACACTCATTAGAAATGCACACACACACCCACTGAAGAACACCATAATGAGGCACACACTCAAACCAGAAATATCATAGAGCATGTGTTTGGGCTACTGAAGCCACGGATCCGGTGCCTAGATACATCTGGAGAGCCCTGCAGTACAATCCATGGACAGGTGCTGAAATATTCACAGTATGTGCCATGCTACACAGTGTTATCCTGAGAAAACAGCTTAAGCAAGATCAGCAAGGGGAAGGAGCACACATCCCACCACCAATGTCAAGGTCACTACAGCCAGTACCAGCAGTTGCTGTAGGTGTAGGCAGATGTAGGCATGCTCAGTATGCCCTTGCATTGGCAAAGAGACAATGCATAGCACATTCACTCACCACCTAAGGGTCTAAAACCTTCCTCCTATGCACATACATATACTAACATTGATGCCAGGCAACTCTCACAACCTTTACCTCCCCATGTGTTAGCTGTGTACTGCTTGCATCAGACAGAGTCAGCCCTGAACTAAGCTGTTGCAACTGTTGCATTTACAAGA
This sequence comes from Protopterus annectens, assembly GCF_019279795.1. Classification (NCBI taxonomy): domain Eukaryota; kingdom Metazoa; phylum Chordata; order Ceratodontiformes; family Protopteridae; genus Protopterus; species Protopterus annectens. The sequence continues at coordinate 16,591,386 of NC_056731.1, forward strand.
TAAGTATTGAACCTGGAGTGCATTGTGTAATAATATGAATGACTGGCATATTATTGCATTTCATTACTTGGTAGAGTAGGCAAGTAAAAGGTGGGAGATTAGTACAGAAATTACTTTAACTTGTGACAGCAGTGACTTATTTGATTTATATGTGTCTATTATTAAGTAGTAGACCTCAGGAATCAAAGATTCACACAGTCATACCTCTCAAAAGTAGTGATGGTCACTGCATGCCTTCAGGTTAGCACCGTATGTTTGTACTGGAAAAACATTAAAGAAAGAAGTTAGTTAGTTAGGTTTGCCTGTGCTTCTCTTGTTTGTGTGAAGCACAGCAATGCACAAACTGGACAACTAGACCACCCAGGAAGCAAACAGAACACATGCAGATAGGACCAGACAGGCAATTATAGAAACCAGATACATTCAATTAATTATGTTGGGCATCACGCAAACTCTATAAGTGATTAACACAGAGAACACAGAGAACTTAATGATTAGTAAATTATGGAATATCACAATACTAGTCCTGTGGCAGCAGGTATAAGTGTAGGGCTGGAGTACAGATAATCATGGGTTCTAGTACAGGGTGTGCAACTTTTTTATTACTGTTGTGATAGTGAAGTTTATAGCAATGAACTGAAAAATGTTCCTTCAACATTCCTGTGAAAACAAGTATAAGTGTAGGACTGCCATACACATGGTCCTGGGTTCTAGTATAGGATATCCCATACACTTTTACTTCCAATTAAACTCACTCTCACTTATAATAATACTTTAGATAGTGGGGCTGATATGAATTATATGTATGAGGGATGAGACACCATAATTACATTTTCAGATGCATGTTTGAGGTGTACTGTGTACTATAGTCCCATAAGTATAATTCTGCTATCTGGACTTGCATGGCCTTCAGAATTGCCTAAGATGCATATACAGATGTCTCTATATCCAATAACCTTGTCAGGTCACACACATACATGTGTAACAGCTCATACTGTCACCTGTATTTATGTATCATTGCTGACCACATCTGAGCAGCAGTTGTTCTGTGGCAAAGATTGAAAATTAACACTGTGGAAGAAAATGTTTTGTCCCTTATGCCTAGGTTTGAATCCCGTAGTATAAAAATCAATGTTCTTAGTATATAAAGCTAAAAACAAATGTGTCAGCCATTACATTTATGCCCCCAGTGCATGTCTGCAAACCTAACTCACCTAACAGTTACCTTACAATTTCCAATAATTATTTCCAGGCCTCATCAAACTAAGACCAATTAGCAGATTAACCTTCCAATTGCAATTATTTCATTCCTCACTGCTTGGCACTGCTGCTCTCCACTTAACATTGTACAAACATATTGCTTGGGTTTGCACACTACCAGTAAATGCAATAACTGGAATTGGTGGGAAAGCATCATTCTCCATTGCTCTAGGCCTGCTGGTAGACGTGGCTGACAGTAGTGGGGATTGTTCCAGGTTTAGGGCACACAGGTGGGGTGTTCAGGAGTCCAGGATATTTACTGGACTCCTGGTAAAGCACCACAGCCAAAGGCTTCTGCAGGAGGACTAGTCTGGCTCCCAGTACAAGTCTGAGGCATAGGATAGTTTAGCCCATGCTATATCCAGTGCCACTGGTATCCCATGCACTGGAGAGCAATGCAGGCATCATTTTAATGACCTACAGAGGAGAAAAAGGTATATTAACATGAATGTAGCGTTATAGTAAAACCAAACCTTCAAATAAAATAACACTAGAGTCAGAGTCCAAGGAACTTCCCAAACATGATATAAGGTGTAAAAAAGGATGTTTATTCAGTGCTTTTGTCCTCACACAAACAGGAATCATCAGAATGTCCCATAATACTACACGCTGCAATTTATATGATTTGAATGTAACTAATTGAGTAATTGCTTGTATGATTTAAAGGCATAAAATATGATTTTAATACAATAACTAAATACATTAAAATGTTACCAACACTTAAATCAATACAAGACCTATATAAACTTATAAAGCAAACTTTAGAAATCACCCCTTAGGTGAAACTTTACTGTAATTTATCTGCTCTCAACTTGCCATCTAAGTTCTTTATTCTTTAATGCTGTTTTAACATCCCTGCCTTGGGGTTCAAAGATTTGATCCAAAATTGCAAATTTAAACTTTGAAAAAGACAGAAAAGTAGTTGAATCCTTAAATAAAGCATTATTTACATTGTGCTTAGAAATATATCAGTATTTGTATATTCTTTTACAAAGACTGCGTTCAATGTTCCCTTTATAAACCGCAGGGCATCCTGAACATTTAGCGAGATACACCACTAGTTTTGAATGACAGTTAACTATGCAAAAATATACTATACAATGAACACTGTTTTCTAAAAACCAAACCTTTCTCTCCAAGAATAAATGAGCACTGATTGCATGTGTCACACTTTACAGTACCTTTCTTTCCATGTTTGAAACCCTGGCTATTTGACCCTCCTTCAAACAATTTTTTTATGTTGAATCCAGTCTTGTGAATGAATAGGGGGGTCTTCCCCTAGGTGGTTAAGCACATAAGGACTAACCTTAAAAATGTTCTATTTTTCGAATAATGTTCTTAATTTCAACTGACTGAGAACTATATTGAAATACTAGAGCTTTTTCATAATTATTTGCTAGTGGGGCCTAGATATTAGGGAGTAACTTAATGGTTTATATGTAGCACCCCATTCACTTTCTATTTCATGTCTAATGCTTTGTACCAGAGAGCTAGCATAAGCCCTGGCTAAAAACATATTAACCACCTTGTCGAGTTCTTTCATAGATCTTCATGGTGGGAGGTCATCCTTTCTATACATATACAATGTCCTTTCACCAAACTTTTCTTTTAGGCTAGGGGGTGACAGCTCAAAAAATGGAGACATGAGTTGCTAAAACTTGCTTTCCTACTTACTTTAGATCTAAATCCTCTCAGCATGAGAAATGAGAGTGCTGACGTCATTAATTTCATCCTTCCCAACATTATAAGTACATTTTAGATAGGCAGAAGTATTGTTCAAATACTCAATAAACTTAGGGATCCGTATCGCAGACCCACTTCAAAGAGCAAATTTATCATCCAAAAATCTTGCATACATTATTATGTTAGTAAAGAACTCAGAATTAAACACACAGTTGTTCTCCCAGTCAATTAAAACAAAATTTGCAAAAATGGGGGCACAAGAGGCCCTCTGTTCTGTTTAAAGATTTCACCTTCAAAGAAAATGAAGTTCGTTTCTAAGACCATACTCACAAGTTCTGAATTTAAATTGATCTTATCATTTGAAAATGTGGTCTACTGGACAATACTGTTATAAATGGCCTCTAATCCTTGTTTCTTAGGGAGGACCATAAATAAGTCAATGACATCTATTGCAAGAAAGACAAGGTCCTGATCCCATAATTCAGGATTTAATCTTCCTCAAAAATCTCAAGATCCTATAATCAAATCAGGGACTTCTGTGTATATTGGTTTTAGTCACCTATCTGTACAAACTGCCAGGGGGTAAGATTTTGACCCCTGGGCAGCCATTATGGGTCAAAATATAGGACGGTTCACATTCTTATGGATTTTGGGGATGCCCATTATAGTTGGAATTGTAGGGTTTTCTTCTTTAAGGGTGTTATATAATTCAGGACTTATTCTCTGATCTAATAAATGTTTTTCTAAATAAGAGTCAATTACTTGGTAAGATATATTTATTTCATTCCTTGATACAGGTGAATAGGTTTCAGTGTCATATAATATACCAGACATAATGTTAGAATATTCTGTTGATTCAAAAAGCACCATACTTCCCCTTATCTAGTTTCATTATGCAGAGGGTCTTGTCATTTCTCAAGAACTCGAACAGTTTTCTCTCTCTTTTATTTAAGTTGGAATGAAAAAATGAACTACTACTAGTAGATTGTAAGTTATAAATATCTTCAGTAACTGCTTTCTCGAAGATAATTACTAAATGATGCAATGGTGGGTTAAAATGCTTTTTTTTCTTAACGAATTCCTCTTTTCTGGAGGTATTTGTCTGAATATCTTGTGATTCCTCAAAATAGAGGGCTAAATTTAATTTTCTAGTAAAAAGTTTTATTTCCACTAGGGAGTCAACTACATTAAACCATTTGGAAGGTACAGACTTAAACCTTTCTGAAAAAGTATAAAATGTTCTACCACTTTGGGTCTATCTGTATAATTAAAAAATGATATCCATCAAAAGACAATATAATGCCATTTTCATGTTTGTAAATCTCTTCTGGTTCTTCATTTACTAGCTCCAGTACTTTGAAAAATTTTGCTAGGGACCCCATCCTGGATCCAACAGTTTTTTCTTGTGATTTGCTAGTCTTTCTGACCTCCTTGGGGGGAAATATTATTGTTGTTATGGGCATCACTAAAATGTGAAGTCCCTTCATTTGCCCCATCTACACCATTATTATATCCATCTCCAGTACTTGCACCAAAAGTCACCTTATTTTTATTCTTATTGAAACCCCTATTTTTGCCTCGTTGTTTGCATACTGTTTAAAAGGGATACTCTCAATGGCTGGAGGAATGTGAGACTGCAGACATCCACAGCTGTGTTAGGATGAAATTAAGAGGCTACTTATAAGACTTAGAAAGCTTAAGATAGGCAAGCCTGGTATGCATAATGCTCTTCTGTTCTTTTCTGTTCTTTCCTCCGGTTGCCAGAGAGCATGAGTTCAATGTGCAAGCTCATGCTGCTCAGTTGGAGAGACTGAGGGAAGCAAGTGGTAAGTATGCAGCAGAACAGATCTGTTATTGCAGCATTAAAAGTTAAAGATAGCTTTTTAGTATTTTACAGAGTTGTATCAAATTGAGCATGCATATCCCATGCATATCCCAACTGTAAAAACAAGCATGCTTGCTTTAGTCTGCAGCACAAACCAATTGTAAGAGTCCAGTATTAGACTGTAGTCAGAGGTTGTGGGGTCAAACACCACAATTCGCAATTATAAAATACTATTATTTCTTCAATGATATTTACATTAAATTAAAAACTCTATACCAGTGGCACAAATGCCCTGCTGTAAACTGTAATCTGTATAATTAGAACATGCATACGTGCAATATATGTACATTTCAAGGATTACTTTCAGCAATCTGTAGCATAGTGTGTATCTGTTAGGATGTATACTTAAATGTAATACTTAAGATAAAAGAATTGTTTAATTGTATTAATGCATTGTATGTCACAAAAGATGGCACTGATTTTATCTCTTTTTTTTCCTCTCACCCAACTCTTATCTTTTTTTTCCTATTATGTGTCATCAAAATGCCTCCATGTCATCCATATGTACCACATCACTAAATACTCCAGATCACAGTGAGATAGGCCAGCCCCAGTGGATCAGCCTGCCCCTGCTCCACCAGCTCCAACACCAATGCCCAACATGTCTGGCAAACAACCTGGCAGTACTGCCTCTGCTGCCCCTACACCACCTGTCCCCTCAGGTAGTCCTGTCCCAGAAGCTGGTGCTATGGTACCCTCCGGGAGCAGTGGTGGACATAGTGATTTCATCACCTGCACCGAGTTGTGAGGGATGGTGCATAGAGTTGTGTACTGCACCACTGGTGTAAACCTATGCCTGATGGAGAGGCTGCTCTCCCTCATGGTTCATAAGAGGAGGATGAGACATCAAGTACTTCAGCCACCACTGGAGCAAGGTGACAGTGATTACAGTCCAGTGGGTGAGGACTTGATTCTCATCATACCTCCCAACCTCTTAGTACAAGAAATCTGGACAAAGCCTGTCAAAATGGGGTCAAAGGCCCAAAAATAGGGACACATTTTAGCTATTGCTCTTATACACTTAGAAAGTTGGTAGAGTAACAGGGTTTGTGTTAACATAGATCTTTTGAAGGATTTGAAGTCTGAAACTCAAAAGTATGTCATTGTTTAGTGACTTCAGTCCTTGGATCATTCCAGTGATTTGCCAGAAAACCACAAGTTTTATGAGGAACAGACCATAGATATGAGGTTACCTCTGCTGAATGCTGCTTAATCCACTGCGCTATGCCAACACACAGCAGCACATGTACTATAAAGAATTCATGTCATTGAATTATAAATGTTTATTTATAAGTATTTAAAAATATTAGATACACCTCAATTCAAACCCAATATCATCTGGGCTCAAAAAAAAATGTGTCAATGCATTTACACCTACTGCCACAGAGTCAGTTAAGTGGCAGGTGTGTTTCATAGTCTCAGTACTTACTCAAAGATGTTAGCAATGCAGCTTGCATTTGTGCACTACTCAGCAATGCACAAACATTGATATTATTGGAAATATGTATCTCGCATGTGCAAACACTTTGCCAACCATTGCACAAACCTGCTGCTCATTGCACTATGGAAAAGTAAATATTATTATGTATTACAGCTGTTTACTGTCCATTTCCTGCCTATGACATAAAATTACATGTGGAAGCATAACAAACTGAAAGCCCTATCTAACAATATGTCACATATTTACAATACAGCCATGTGTTGCCTCCCCCAAAGCACTGCAACCCTGGTGTTTCAGTATTTTTCCACACATATATCACCTACACTACAGGAATTCATATCAAATGTTGTGTGATATGCAATGCACATCAATCTGGTAACATACAGAACTAGAACTATTGATGTACAACCCTAAAAAGCCTTTTTTGCAAGGCTAAGGAAGGAGTCAGCATAGACCCTATCCACAGGGACATATGTGATCTTCAGCATACTTGACCCGACCCATTTTGATTTTGTCAAAGGTAGATATTGCTTATTAAACCTAGAGGACTTCTTTGATATTGACCCCAAAGACCTGGATGAGGGATAACAGGACAAACTGCCTATGATAAGTTAGCCAAGGCTTTTGACACTATCCACCATTTGTGTATCATAGAGAAAATCTCCCATCTGGGAATTGTCCCATACATTAGTAGATGGATATACAACTGGCTCACCAACACAGCACACCTACTGTCAGCGTTGAGGACTGCATTTCCACCACTAGACCACTTACCAGTGGAATACTACAAGGATCTGTGCAGGGCTTTCAACTGTTTGAAAACTATTTCTCTGAAGCCCAGGCAAAGGTATGTGGACTGAAAGACCTGTCACTGTAGTTAGTATCATGCAGGCTGCTGAGAAGTGACCTATGCCTGGCCTATAGAGCAGTCTCAGACCCTGCCCTAATGGAAATGCTGGACATCTGCAAATCAAATGGGACAAGAATTACTTGCTCAAGGGATCTCAACCTAGCCTGTATCATAAACAGAACATGCTGGGGAGACAAATATATCTCCCAGCGATTGACACTTCTCTGTAATAGGCTCCCGTGGCATGTGAAACAGTGCTCTTCAATGACCTTATTCAACAGCAACCTTGACAATTGGATGGGTGATTGTAAATTCACCCCTGGAGTGGCATCTGTGTCCTTCATGGACAGTTCCAGTCAGTGGTGATCACAAAATAGCTCTGCTAACAATGACCATTTAACTATGCTCAATAAGGGTACTTGTATTTTTACACAGCTAGGCTTGTAATCACCCTAGAGCTATTAGGTTAGTAACCTCCTATGAACCTACAAAGCTATGAATCTATGCAGGCCTCCCAAGATCTTCTCTCCAACATTGCCTGCTGATGTCATCCACTGTAAGTTAACCTGCAGTCTTGTAAAATTCAGACTTGTGCCATGGTGCTTGCATAAAGTACTAAGTTCTGTAGTCTGTGTACTTAGAGAGGTAGGAGTTCTGTTCTCCTGCAGTCAACTGAGTGTGTGTGTGTGTGTGTGTGTGTGTGTGTGTGTGTGTGTGTGTGTGTGTGTGTGTGTGTGTGTGTGTGTGTGTGTGTGTGTGTTTATGTGTGTGTGTGTGTATGTGTGTGTGTGTGTGTGTGTGTGTGTGTGTGTGTGTGTGTGTGTGTCTGTGTGTGTGTGTGTGTGTGTGTGTGTGTGTGTGTGTGTGTGTAGGTCTAGACAGAACAGCAGAAGTGTGTATCCTAAAGTTACTGCTCCAATGCCATGGACTGACAGTATTTTTGATACTTGTACGTGTATACACATCAATCTTCTGTCCAATGTGATGTGCTGATGTAATCCAATATAAGCTGACCTACAGTCTTTTAACAGTCAGACTTGTGCCATGCCGCTTGAATAAAGTACTGGGTTCTGTAGTCTGTGTAGTTAGGTAGGGGTTCTGTTCTCACTGCAGACAAGTGTGTGTGTGTGTGTGTGTGTGTGTGTGTGTGTGTGTGTGTGTGTGCATGTTTGTGTGATTGTTTGATGTTACAGACAGCCATTTACACCAGCATGTGGGATATTGTTATTGCCATATTCTCACAGACACTGCTGTTGTCATCATCTATATAGTGTTGTCTGAAACACTCCGAGTCAGACTTGAGCTGTGGTTCTTGCTGTTAATAGAGAGGTCTGTAGCCTGTGAACTTAGATAGGTAGGGATTCTATTCTCACAAAAGTTAATTTTGTGTGTGTGTGTGTGTGTGTGTGTGTGTGTGTGTGTGGTTACAGAGACCCTTTTACACCAGCATGTGGGACACTGTTATTACCACATTCTCCTCAACAGACACTGTTGATGTAATCAGCTATATTTGATTAGAGGATATGCACTATTCTCACCAGGGCAGGGTCAGAGACTTGCCTGGATGCCAGACAGAAGTCACCTCATTCTATACAATACAGATTTCAGTGTCATGACATTCAGTCTATCCGCATACAACATGGCATGGTTTGTAGGCCCTGTGTTTTCTTGATGAGAAAACCCTGTGGTATCTCCAGCTGCTTCATGTGTCTGCTGATTAACATGCAAAACAAAGCATTATACTCTATTATTGTTCTGATGAGGTTCAAGTACAGTGCTGTCATACAGTCCTAAGATCTGAATATGATGGTGTGACTAATGATGTGCACAACATAGGGTTTCAATACCAGTATGGACACTTGGTGGTTCAAGTTCAGATTGCTATCTACATGGGTGCCCGATACTTGCATCACTGGGTTTCAGCATAGCAGGACTGTTGTCAATGCTGTAATAAGCATGGAATTCTACTTTTCAGAAGGGCAACATAAAGACACATTTCTGCATTTATTTGTAGATCATATGGTTTTGTCACCAATCATTTGTCTGTCTTACCTCCTCCTGTAATATGTTATCATCATTGGTGGACTCAATAATTGCACCCAATATGCAAGAAACAGCAAACTTGGTAAGCCAAAGGCCATATACTTTAGCCTGACATGTCAAGAAATAGATTCCAAACAATAAAGGGCCAATCACAGATCCCTGGGGTTTGCCAGTGGTGACAGCTCTACTGGTGCAGGTTGAGTCACCATCTTTCACAGCTTGTGTTCTGTCAGTGAGCCAATTGGTTACCCATCTAGTGATGTAAGGGTTAATCCCCAGCTGGGAGAGTTTCTCAATGATACCTGCATGGGGGATTGTGTCAAACCGTAGGTCATATCACGATAGGCAGTATAGACTGTCTTACCTTCATCCAGGTCTATCACACATAATTAATGGGCTGTGACAACATCACAGATTGCCTGTGGCATGACTCAGAACATACACCTTCTTAATTTGTTTGAATGCACACTTCAATACACCCTCCACATGGACTAAGTTCCAATAGAAGGGAGTACGTCAACATGCAACCATCTGACTTGGGGGAGACAGCACCTGATGCATGCATGTATAGACACATCCTGACTCTCCTCAACTGTGAGGTACACCAACAAGTCATCATGTATCTTTTCTAAATGGGCACTAGTAATATCCCGGCTGTGTGTAATAGACCTGTGTGAGTTGTTAATGTTACATCATGTCTGCTACATCTGATAGATGTACTCAAAGAAGTCATTGAGGGCATGCATGATGACAACGCTATCATCTTGTGGAACTTGACCAGGCCAAGGCATTTGACACAAATCCACACTGAGGTTGTTGTTGTGTCTTTCATCTTTTCCAGGTTAGGGGTTGTCACAGCGGAACTCCGGTCCGCTAATGATTGGCAGTAGATTTTTACGTGCTGAGTTGCCGGCCCTGATGCACAACCTTCAATGAAGGTACACCCATTCATGGATGTCTCCACACAGAAGACGCTCTAGCTGAGAATCAAACAGGGCAATGTCTTACTGTGAGGTGACAATGCTACCACAGCACCACCACCGCACTGTCAGATGTAGCCATAGACACCTATATCACCAAGTGGGTAGACAAGTCTATCACATATGTAGCATCTCACTATGCTGAAATGTGTGAAGTGACCTATATCTTAGGTCCAGTGATCCGGTACGTACATCAGGGCTGTCTGCTAGGCCCTTTCCTATCCATTATTTAAGTGATGGATGACACAGATGACATACACATCCTGTGTCCAAACAGCTGCCTGAAGGATTACATATTGTGGGCAATCATTGACTCCAACTGTGATATTAGTATAATACAGACAGTATCAACACATACCAAAGATTGCTGCCACAGCCATGACAACACCTGCAGTGACAAGAAAATATGGGGTATTTGTTACACAACCCAAGTATAATGTGGACATCATACCCTATAATCAGAACAATAGGTATGTGTCATGTGTCCTGGGATAGATGGTAAGTGGAACATCCACCAGCATGTGGTTGCAGTGCTGACTACTCCTCCTTGTATGTAACACAAGTACTGAGTATGTCAAGGACATCTACATCCAAGGCCATAGTACCTCCATTATTTCCAGCCATCATCACATCAGTAACTGAGTACAATGCACCATTCTTCATCTACCTCCCTACACATCTTCCTCTGATGTATAACTGAAGTTTACCACCTTTGTCACAGCGAGCTGTCATACATCTTATTGGCCATACCTAGGTAATTCTTTTTGTGGCATAAACATGACTGTCAGATGATGCGGAACACCCATCAAGTTGTTACACCAGATGCATGTGTGCTGCCTGTTCTGGTGATGTCATTTGTGACAGTGTGGATTGTGCCCTATATCTATCTATCTATATATATATATATATATATATATATATATATATATATATATATATATATATACATACACACACACATATATATATATATATATATATATATATATATATATATATATATATATATATATATATATATATGCCATGCACAACAGTCAACTAGCCTGTGTTGCTAATAATGTCACATACAGGTATAGCAGTGTCCCTCCTAATACCTCCAGCAGCTGTTATGGTGCCAGGACAGTGTGCGTGATTAACCCCATAGAGTCTGTACATATAATAGTTGTACAAGTATGTTTGTGCAGAATGATTTCTGATCACTCTAAATCACATATGTTATGTCAGAGGCATGGGATTACTAGTTGTATTATTCTAATACTGTCCATGATTGTGATTGGTTCTTATAATGTTGTCCATGAGACTTTGCCTGTGTCCTACTTGCCAGAGACTTCTGCTGAGATTACACCCATATTCAGGCAAATCAGTTTGCACAGCTTCACAATATGCACCCTACCCCAATTGTATATAACATCCCTGACAGATGTCCTCTGCATTGTTCATGTAAGGATGATTATCTCACACTGACATCTTCCCCATTATTATGTCACATTGTGTGACAGTCACATAATGCACATTTTCATTGTGCAGTCCCTACTGTACCATATAGATATGTGACTGGTTTTGCTGCTACAACCATCTTTCATTGACATGTCCTCCTCTGCTGTACATGGGTTTTTTTACCCATATTCTCTCCCTATGTTCATTCTTACAATTCATCTGTGTGTCCTTATTCAAGATACACACTTCTCCTGAGTTTATTGTACATGGCAGTGCACATACCATTACAGATCATGTACACAGCTTCAGTACAGAATGCCAGAAATGGGACACCACAGTACTCTGCACTGTAGATATACCATCCTGTACTGTGTTTGAACCATATACTTAGCATTCATACCTCTCAAACTGTCCAGATTTTCACAGAATGTCCAAATATATTCCTTTTCAAATTTGTGGCTTTCTGCCACATCACTGGGATGATCTCAGGACTGATGTGACTCAGTATTACATGCATTTGAGTTTTATACTTCAAATCCTCAGAACATGTATCTTAACACAAACCCCCTGGTTATTCTAGCACATTTCTAGAGGGAAAATATGTCAAATATGTCCCTATTTCTGGGTCATTGCTCCCCCATTATGTTGACCTTTGTTTATATGTCTTGCACTAAGGGATTGAGAGCTATCAGTGAAGCCCTGGTGATTATTGTGGCATTTCATGCAAAACTGTGGACCATTAGTGCTCTGATTTAAGGAGTAGTGCTATCCATGTTCATTTACATGGTTTCCTGGACTTTAACACTATTGCCAGCCATGAAACCTCACTTCATAGGTTCATAGGTTAGTACTAGGCTAATTGCCCTTGCGAGCCATTTTAAGCCTAGCCAATTATCCCTTGTGAGACTTGAACCCTGCACCTTGTGTTTGTAAGGCAAACACCTTAACCATTAGGCCACCCTCCCAACCCTTAAACAAGGTGTGTGGCATGAATATACATTGCGTGCTGCTGTTCACCTCACACCACTGTGTGCACATGTAAACTCCATGTAGGCTTTGAGTGAAATCTACATGGAGTCTATTGAGTCCCAAGACATGTTTTGTTTCCTCACTTCAACTCTTAGGTTTTTAATACCTGTGTTAGAGAGATATTTCTATTGAATGGTAAATGTCTGTAAAACACTTTTGTTCAAACAAGTGAATAAGAGGGTGCAAAGGGGGTTTGAATGTACTTTTGCACGTAATGTTATTGTTACATTTCTTGAATCATCAAACATAATAGTGAAATTCAATTTTCTTGTATATAGCTTTAATTCTGTAAGGCTGTCAGCCATATCAAACCTTGTAGTAGTAACGTAAGTTAAGCCCATTTGAAAAAGCTTATAATGAACAGGTGTAACATCCAAGCTGCTATAATTAAATATGTTAATACCTAGTATTTCTTGTTCTGACCCCTCCCTTCTTGTTGGAAGATTTGTAATTGTTGTGGTTGTTCCTGCTCCCTCCAGGTTTTAGGACAAGAGAATGACCTGTGTCTACTATTTCATCCTGTAAAGGGGAAAATGGTCTTCACGATGGGCCTATTTTGAAGGCCTATGAAGTGGGAAAAGTCAACAGGGTTTTTCATGTCTGGGTTAGGAGCCTCACCTGAATCACATAACGGCTTATGTTAACCATGATTATTCACATTAAAATTATTAATATCGTGAAGGGACCCTTTAGGTAAAGGACAGACAACATGTAACTCATAATTTCTCTGATCTCTCAACAACTTTTTTTTGTTTCCTAATTATAATGGTTTCACATTGTTAGTCTATACTTGTAAAAACAGCATTATACTCATTGATATCATGATTAAATAATAAACCTTTACAAATAAAAGCATCAATATTCTGAACATCAGCTAAAAGAGTGTCTATGTATCTCTCATTATCCTTAACTACAGAAGTCATGAGCTCAATACCATGTCTGTCAAACATGGTTATAAGTTCCTTGTAAAGTGCAGACCCAAAGGAAATCCCATTCAGAAACTTGTAAACTCTCAGACCTTTTGGTACATGTTGCCAATTAATGCATGCATTTTAAAACAAATTGTCTAACTCTAAATGATGAATCTTGCAAAGTTTTTTCTCCAACAGTTTATTATTTTCCCTCAAACTTAAATCTCCAGCTGAATCAGTAGGAGTCAGAACAAAATGATGAAGGGGCATGTTTTGTTTGCATCAGTCAACAATGCTAAAAATAGTAGAATTACTATGATTAGAATGTGTAGTAATCGGGTCTGCACCATGTCCATTTAAATCTCCTTGATCAAAGGTCCAGTGAATAGTTATTAGTTTATCAGCACTCACTGAACGGTTATTTAAATCTGCCAAATCTGTTGTTGCATTGTCAGTAGAAGCTTTATCCATTGAGCCAATAAAAGGAAGCATTGCAGGGTTAAGGCAGCTGACAGCAAAAGCTGATGTAGATTGTATGAAATCCAGACCCACAAGTGAAGAATGTACACTGGGCTCTTTTATAAATTGAGTAAGGAGGTTAACCAAATATGGTGAGTTCTTCATACAATACAGCACTAGCCTTGAAATATTTTCCTGGATGCCTTAGATTAAGAAACATAATCAGAGATAACTGGTCAATTTTTAAATTTGATAAAGACGTAATCGATAAGTAGGGCAGTTGCCCAACGTTCATACCCAAAAGGGGAATTAATTTTAAAAATACAATTTGAATATTCAAGAATGACACAAATAAATACTTTACTTGATGTCAGCATTGGCACTAACAAATGTGGAAGGTGTAATCAATGCAAATACATTTTCACTGACAACATAACCCTTGGGGGTATGTTTGCCAGGCTTCCACATGGGTTAAATTGTCATTCCGAGGGTGTGGCATATGTTAGTATTTGTGAAACTTGTGAGGCATTTAAGAAAGGAAAAACAATGCATTATTTAAATACTCAACACTTTTCCCAGGACATAACAATTTCCTTTTTTTCTATTCTTCAACAAGTCCCTTTGAACCCTCGTGAGGGGGGGGGGGCTGGGAGACTTTAATAAAAGATAAGAAGTTGCAATGGCAATTGAGACTTAATGCAGGATCATTTCCAGGTCTGAATAATAACATTTCTATTGGTAGCGTATTGAAATTGGGGCTGCCAAACTGTATACTATGACATACTTACTATTTATCACTTCGTTTAATATTTCCTACTTTGTATTTTTTTTAAATTACTGTACATATGACATGTGAATGTATTTAATACATTTAAGTTATTCATTATTCTGAAACAAAATCATAGTGCTGTCTTTTTAAATCAAATTTCTTAATGATTTGTACTACATACAAATTGTTTTTAATGATGTGGCTTAAATTCTTATAAGTTGATTCACTTTAACATGTGATTGTTATTTTGTCATACTTGTGTATCTTGATTGTACTTAGTTCTGATGAAGTCCAACTAAAAAAACAAATGGACGAAAGAGCTTAACTAAGTTAATTTTCAAATAAATATATCGTGTTTTAAAGCTTTGGGGATCTTTTCCTGCATTAGTGCTGTTTTTTTTTGGGGGAGGGCACAACTCTTTGGTTTACCTCTGGAATTGCTATTTAACTCTAGCCTCCAAACAGGCTTCATGTCTCATGAATGGAGAACAGCAACAGTCATCCTTCTACACAAAGATGGGTCATTTACAGACCTTGAAAACTGCAGGCACACAAGTCTCTATAGTCTCATATGCAAAGCCATAGAAAGAATTATCATAAAAATGATCAGTAATGACAGGAAACCTCCAGACATTGGACCCAGCCTAATTTGTTCTCATCAAGGGCAGGTCATGCCTACTCAACCTTGTGGACTTCTTTGAGAAGGTCACCAAAGCAATGGATGAGAGCAAAATAGTTCACACTGCCTACCTTGACCTGGCCAAGGCAAGTGACACAATCCCCTACTCAGGCACTGTTGACAAACTTAAGAGGTTAGGTACAAACCCTTATGTCACCTGGTGGATAGCCAGCTGGCTCACAGACAGGACCCAAAAAGTAAGAACTGGAGAGTCCACCTCTACAAAGTGGCCAGTCACATGTGGAGTCCTATTGGGACTGGTCCTGGGGCCTCTTTTTTTCATGTAGTTCTCTGAAGTCAAGGCCAATGTCAATGGCCTCTGGCTGATTACATTTGCAGATGATTGCAAATTAGGAGCTGCCGTTGAATTGCCACTGACACAAATGTTCTCCAAGAAGGGCTGACACAGACTAACAACTGGTACCAGAGCCATGGACTAAAACTAAATGCCAAGAAATGCATAATAGTATCTTTTGGTAAGTCATACACTCCTGGAAACTATCATATTGACAACATACCCCTAAGAGCTGACCCAGCAGTTCGGGACTTGGAGACACACATAGACAGTAATCTAGCCTTTGACCATCACGTGTTTACAGTAGTGAGTTGTGCAACTTATAAACAAAGGTATGTCATCTATGTCCAAAAAAGTCATTGTCTCACTGTATTCAGCATTCATCAAACCTATCATTGAGTACAATGCCCCATTTCTTATGTACCTAAACAAGCATATCCAACAACTGGAACATCCACAGAGGTTCCTCATTAAAAGAATACAAGGCATAAGAAATATGTCCTATGCAGACCACCTCAAGGCCCTATTCCTGTATTCTGTCTCCTACAGACTGTTGAGGGGAGATCTATGCCTGGCATACAAGGCATTGTCAGACCCCATTCTGATGGACCTCCTACATTTTCACATAAATCGCACCAGAATCACCCGTTCTAAAGACTTAAACATTGCCTGTGATATAAATAAGACCTGCTGGAGATACAGACATGTATCTGAGAGAAAACCCCTTCTCTGGAATAGGTTCCTCATCCATGTGAAGCAATGTTCCTCCCAAACCCAATTCAAGTGTAACTTGGGCAATTGGATGGAGAGCAGGAAATTCATCCCTGGTTTGGCACCTATGTTTCTAATGGACACAGGCAGCTTGTAAAGGGTTCATTTCCCAGGTCCCTGCTTGTAAATGTTTCACCTCTCAAGCCCCTGCTTCCACTTATCAAGGGTATCAGAGATTTGAGATGTATGGATAGGCTTAAAAAGGCCCCTGTGGTCATTAGCCTAGTACACACGTATGAACCTATGAGAAACCCAAGCCATGGATGGGTACATAAGTTAACACTAAGATCCAGGGCTTAGTTTTGTACTGGAATGGAAATCAAAAGAGGTTGCATAGAGGTGGTGTAATATGTAGGCAAAAAATATACTAGTTAGTAACCTGGCAACAGAGCTCTGCACCATCTGCAAATGATCGAGCTTTGTGTTAGGGACTCCCAGGAACAGGTCATTACAATATTCCAGCTGGGAAGAGACTAGGGCATGAACAATATCCAAGAGGTCAGTTTATGGTAAAGGATGCTTAATCCTTCAAAATAATCATGTTTCCAACCCAAAGTATTCCATGTTCAAAAATCTGATCTCTTATATTGATTGAGAGATTACATCTAACCTTTGTCCTTTGGCAAGACCATATCACATTTTTGATATCAGCTTGAGCCTCATCATATTCCTAGCATGCACCCTCCAAGTACCTTTGAATAACCTATATGGGATTAAGTACCACCTACCTATTAAACACTTTTATTAGTCCAGTAACTTAGTCCACTTCTTTAAGCTTAGCATTCTATTCTATATTTCCTGCAATTCATTTTCATTAATATGTACTGCTTCAGAATTGCACCAATTATTCTGAATTACTTTTAAATTTGGATTCCCTGTCTTCCCCAATGCTGATCCCTTAATTTTCCTCCCCTGTTTTTTTTTTTTTCATAGCTTATAACAGATTATTTGATCTTCTTACCTACTAATTGTAGTGCAGCATATTTTAATTCCAGATCATAAGTCTGCTTTCAACTTGAGGAGTCTTAAGTACAATGCTGCTTGACTCTTTCTTCTTCAATTGTTAATTGTTTGACTAAATTTTCACATGAGATTATCTCCCTAGATTTCGATTCCTCCCTTATTTTGTGGGAAATTTTCTTATCAGTTAATGGGTAATTCCATAAAGTAGCTTTTGGGTTAAACCCCCATTTGAGGTCACTACTTTCAAGCAGATATTCCTCCTAGTGTTTTACTCACTTGCTAGGTATTATATCTGTCCAGTTTAATTTCTGATGTAATATATACTGCGTATTGTTCACTTTGTATTTATCCTGACAAAATGTGATAATTCAAAAAGTAAGGCATAAGTAGAGATAGGGAGCACACTCCAATCGTCCTTACTAATTGGTGCAATTATCCTTTTCTTTACAGCAACCCTTCTGGCTGATACCCCAAGAACTGCATTAGGAACTAAATTCTGAATTGCCATTAGATATAAATGGTAGAGGGCACAGAATATTGATTATTACATATAATATGTGCAGCAGTATGATTGTTTCAAATGCCTTACTCTCCCCCAATAATGTTATAGGTGAGTGAGCCACAATTGCCTTGATCCAAGCTAGAACTTCAGTATCAGCTCAGCTTGATCCACTGGTCCTGCAAATTAAAGAGCCAAAAACAAGATTAGCCTGCTTTTTTTGTTTTTATATCTTCTGATTTCAGACTACAGGCTTTGTGTCCTCTCTGATAGGTCCAGTCTGAGTATGTAAGATATGCAGTTGGCTAAAGCTTCGGGAGGTACCAATTTAAGCTATGCTGCCTTCTCCCATGATTCAGAATGGACCTGTAAGCTATGATTGCTCTACCTAATATCTAGTCTGTGCACTGGAATATACTTCATTGGGTTGGCTGATACTTCACTGGGGATTGTACCACAGTGCTAGCAGGAAGACAATTTAAATAGCTGGTCTCTTTCAGGAGGGAAATGTTTATTGTTTTGGGATGAGTGATGCGACACTGGATCCTTTCATAAAATATCTGCAGTTTGTTGGAGATTGTACTTGCTGTCTGGGGTGTGGCTCAACTGACAGGATAAAGGATTTTGTTATTGGTGCACCAGATTAGTTTGCTTAAGTTGGAGAAGAGTCAGCTGATCATATCATTTTAGGGGGCACAAGAATCAAGATAACCTGGATTTCTGGATAGGGTCAAATATTTCCTTGCTCATTTAATTAGAAGGTAATTATAATTTATTTAGTTATTTATTTTTAAGAATGTAGCTTGCAAGGCAGTAGAGATGGGTAATTCTGGGTTACATAATGGTGGCTTTTTTAAATAGGAGGTTAGACAGACTACAGTTATATTGTGATGGATAGAACTATGGGGAAAAGTGTTAATTAGTGTGACTTATTTGGGGATATTTTCCTTACAGTCTAATTAATATCAGAGAGATACCCAGGGGGGGGGGTTGTAAGGTATAGTTGAGAAAGGTATAGTTGAAAGCACGGAGTGGCTTATGTGTTTAAAGCTTATTATATGGTTTATGAGCGTTACATTTTAAATCCATTACTGAAACTACTATTCTTTTCATTTTATTTTCCAATTGTACTGTGCTATCTTCTCTCACAAAGAACGAGGAAACACAGTACTGTGCGACTGCCAGAACTTTAATTTAACATAAAAGTGCAGGATTTAAACTTAAAAATACATGGTACATAAAACATAGAGTTAAGCGCTTTCACCTAATCCATCATAGGCTTCCTCAGAACTCATTCACACTTTTTAATACACCATCATAAATAAACTTTTTGGCGCCAAATTAACAAAGTCAGCTCATATTTAAAGTGCCATTGTCATTAAAATTTGTTTCAAATAAAAAGCTTAACTGGTTTGTACAATTTCACATTCTTAATGCATTATTTCATTCTGCAATTGTGAACATAAATAAATGTTGTTTAATGCTTAAAATTAAAATCTGTAGTTACCCTTCAATGTTACAACATATTATAATGCATTCTGTTGATAATCACAGTAAAAATCTGTGTGCACTTTCTAACTAATAATAAAAATGACTGATTCTGATGTACTAGTGTGACAACTTAGACAGTGTGAAGATGAGTGTTATAATTGATGATGTGTCGAAAAATATAAAAAATGAATATTAAGTACTGAATACTAAGTACATTAATCTGAGAATATATAATAATAATACAATGCTCTACACTTTAAGAAATACAATACTCAACACTTAAAAAATTTTTTAAAACTCTATTTTGACTCTATTTATATTGTCTCTATACAGACCCTGTATTGTATAGAATTGAATTCATAATTAACCAAAGTGAACTATACGAAGGATGTGTGCAGACATATGTAATGTACTATATATAAAAAATCTTTTATATGTTAAAAACTCTTTATATAATATTTTATTTTGCTTGATATTGTGACAACTAATTAAGATTTTATTACAACATGTAGTGAGTGTACTTAAATCATGTTTTGTTTGTAAAAACATTTTTAGAAAAATATATTGATATATTTGATATATATTGATGTTAAAAAATATTGTTATGAAACCTATCAAATGTTAAAACTATTATATATAAAAACTATTTTATGTAAAAACTGTTATGGGTAATAATTTCAAATGTAATACCAATGTTGGTATGTGTTAACATTGACCTAATGCCTTAACCCAATAAGGGTTTAATAGCAATAGAGTCGTTTAATCCTGGAGTAATTGCAGCATCTGTGTATAATTGCCACCAAACTTCTCTATAGCTTAGTCGTCCTTTTATGTTACCCCCCTTCCAATCGCAAGTGATATGTTCAATAATAGCGAATTTAAAATTGTGTAAGTCACCTTCACTCTCAATATGTCTATACAATGCGTTGTTACAATCTTTTTTCCGAATACAATATAAGTGGTCATATATTCTTTTTTTAAAAGCCCTCTCTGTCTTCCCGATGTAATATGCAGGGCACATTTCACATTTAGCAATATAGACCACATACGTAGTGTTGCAATTCCCCTTCTCACACCTAATTGTTGTCTTGTTGATGTTATCTAGAACAATTTTGGTGTAGCTCATAATATGTCTACACTGGTTACAATTACCACATTTGCCAGTGTGTTTTTCTATTGCGTTGAAAATACTTGCTCCTTTTTTGCTATCACCATTCCCAACCTTGGTGTGTGAAGTGTGCCCACTTTCAAGAATTCTTTTCAAATTGTGTGACATTCTATGAACAAACACTGGTCTTTCTCCTACTATTCTTGAAATTTCTAAATTAGTTGTAAAAATAGTCCAATGTTTGTACAAAATTTCTTGAACCATACTGGCGTAAGGTGTGTATGGTAATATATATGCCATTTTGTATCCATCTGTTTGTTTGTCTACTGTCTCTAAAGTTGCTTGCAATGTTCTTCCTAATATTGGAAAATATTTAGTCTCCCTTTGAGATGTCACGTATTGTCTAACATCCTGTAACATGATTTTACTGTACTTCCTGTCCATAAATAGTCTAGTAATGTACTCAAACTCCGATATCATGTCATCT
This sequence comes from Protopterus annectens, assembly GCF_019279795.1. Classification (NCBI taxonomy): domain Eukaryota; kingdom Metazoa; phylum Chordata; order Ceratodontiformes; family Protopteridae; genus Protopterus; species Protopterus annectens. The sequence goes on from NC_056731.1 coordinate 16,612,429, forward strand.
TGTCTGGATGTCATTCTGGCTGCTCTAATTAATTGCCCCTTAAAAATATTTTTCAACATCTTTTTAGGGTGATTGCTGTCATATTGTAAATAGTCGTTTGAGAAGGTACTCTTCCTATATATTCTTGATTTAAATCCTTTTACGTCTCTTGTAACAATTGTATCTAAATATGGCAAACCTTCTTTGTTAAATTCATGGGTAAATTTCAAAAAGTCACTACTATTGTTAATGAAAGTAAGGAAATCATCTAGTTCATCTCTATTTCCTTTCCACAAGATATAGATGTCGTCCAAAAATCTTGTGTAATGGGAAATTAGAGAAAAGTATTTACTCTTAAATAAGACTTCTTCTTCCCAGTATAACATGACAAGGTTTGCATAGATCGGAGCACTAGCCGACCCCATAGCTACTCCCTTGCTTTGTTTGTAATACTCTCCCTCAAACGATATAAAATTGTTTTCCAACACTAAGGACATGCAGTCCATAATGAGACAGATTTTATCCCAGTCAAACTCAGTGTATTTTCTAATGCTTGCACAAAACATTTGTAAACCTTCTTCGCTAGGTATACATGAAAACAAATCAATGACATCTATAGTCACATAAATTAAATCACTTGTGATGTTGTCTGTAGGGAATTTTCTTAAGAAATCCCAGGAATCTTTCAATAAATGAGGTAGATTTTTATAAATATCTTTTAACCATACATCTACTAGTTTGCCTAATGGGAATGTTTTTGATTTGGTGCCTGAAACAATGGGTCTGAATGGTGGGTTGCCCTGATCTTTATGTATTTTGGGTATGCCTACCAAGGTAGCAGTAATTGGATATGACACCTTTAAAAAATTATATATATCATTGTTGATTCTGTTGTCTATCCAGAACTCTTCCAAATATGAACTTATCCTCTGGTAGGCAATGTTTATTTCATTCAAAGAAATTGTAGTGTAGTTGCCTGATTCTGTCAAAATGGCTTGTATTTTGGATAGATATTCCAATTGGTCATATATAACTATCCCACCCCCCTTGTCAGGCTTCATAATGCGTATACTTTTATTCTCCTTCAATTTCTGTAACTCCTGTCTCTCTTCTGTGGACAAATTGTCTCTCACTTTAATGTTCCTAGAATTGTTCTTTAACTTATAAATGTCTCTCTGTACTTGTTTTTCAAATAGTTCGACTACAGTATTCGTGTATGGAACAAAAGTGCTTTTGGGTTTTAGCAAGTAGCTATCCCCCTCTGCACTGAGTTTGTTTTTCTTTTTATTCTGAAACATGATAGATAAATTCAATTTACGGGTGAACAATTTGGTTTCTATCAGATGATCAACTAACCCAAATTTCGGGGTGGGAATGAATTTCATACCCTTGGATAATAGTTTATAATGAACATCTTCCACCTCAAAGTTGGTATAATTGTAAATTTTGAAGTCCCTTAGTTCTTTTGTTTTGTGATTGTGGTCACAATTGTTCTTTTCTAAAGCTACTTCACTATCATTTGTGTTAGTGAATGTTAATTCCATTTGTTCCCCTTGTAAGATTTTGGTCTTACATCCTGGGGATAATAGTTTTTCTTCCCCTTGAATTCTACTTTCTTCCAATACTGGGGGTTCCAATTCCTTCGAAAATTCTGATTGTATCCTTCCTCTTCGTCATACCATTCATTTTTTCTCTCAACCTCATGTACCCCCCCTACTGCATTGTTCCCACTCTGTTGTCTATAGTGCCCGTCCTCGTGTTCATAACATCCTTTTGTTCTGTTACCCCTATCATTGGTCCATCTATATGCCCTTTTGTCCTTATACTGTGTCATGTCTCTGTTGATTTTTTTACACTTCCTTTCATGTATAATGTTAGATTTCCTTTCCACAATAGAAAACTGTTTGCTATACAAGTTGTTCCATTCATCAAACAGTAAATCACTTTTAATTTCTGCATTCAATGTTTCTACCTCATTGATTAATTGTACTAAAAATTCATCATTGTACTTAATTATCATGTTCATAAACTCGAATCCACATTGGTCAAAAAAATTGTTGAAGTCATCCATTACAGTTTCCTTAATATCTATTCCTAATGGTATTTTAAAAAAACGGAGTCCCATTGGGACTATTTTCAAATTTATACATTTGTTTAAATAAGCATTTTCTATTTTAATATTATCAAGCTTGCACATAATGTCTCCCATCTTGTAAATCTTGTCCTTCAAAGCTAAATTATTAACATTTCTATTGTTTGGGGTTCTTTCCTTCCCCTTGTTAACCTCATCAAAGTTACGTTCACTGATTATAAAATCATTCAAATGACTTTTGTTACTATAATCATCTTTAGGCTTATTCAATGGTCTAGAATGCAAAACAGTACCTTGATTGGCCTTACAAGTACCCACTGATTTAGCGTAGGTCTTTACAGGCTTAATGTGTTTGGATTTAGTCCCAGTTCTTGCCATATAGTCGTCATCTTCTTCGAAATCGTAAATGGAGAAATCGAAGGTGAATCCTGTAGAGTCCATTCGATTGCTACCAGTGATATTCCTTGTCTGCTGTCCTGCTGGTAAGTCAATATCGACGCTATCCCCAGAAGGGTTAATATGTTTGGAAAAAATTAACCCTTCAGATAAACCATCCGGTGTTGAATTGAATTGGTTGTTGGAGTTATTAGATAAATTGTGCTTTTGTGATGCTCCACATTCACCAGCCTGTACATCAGAACCATGTCGAACGAAGGAAATAGAGATGAACTAGATGATTTCCTTACTTTCATTAACAATAGTAGTGACTTTTTGAAATTTACCCATGAATTTAACAAAGAAGGTTTGCCATATTTAGATACAATTGTTACAAGAGACGTAAAAGGATTTAAATCAAGAATATATAGGAAGAGTACCTTCTCAAACGACTATTTACAATATGACAGCAATCACCCTAAAAAGATGTTGAAAAATATTTTTAAGGGGCAATTAATTAGAGCAGCCAGAATGACATCCAGACAAGATGACATGATATCGGAGTTTGAGTACATTACTAGACTATTTATGGACAGGAAGTACAGTAAAATCATGTTACAGGATGTTAGACAATACGTGACATCTCAAAGGGAGACTAAATATTTTCCAATATTAGGAAGAACATTGCAAGCAACTTTAGAGACAGTAGACAAACAAACAGATGGATACAAAATGGCATATATATTACCATACACACCTTACGCCAGTATGGTTCAAGAAATTTTGTACAAACATTGGACTATTTTTACAACTAATTTAGAAATTTCAAGAATAGTAGGAGAAAGACCAGTGTTTGTTCATAGAATGTCACACAATTTGAAAAGAATTCTTGAAAGTGGGCACACTTCACACACCAAGGTTGGGAATGGTGATAGCAAAAAAGGAGCAAGTATTTTCAACGCAATAGAAAAACACACTGGCAAATGTGGTAATTGTAACCAGTGTAGACATATTATGAGCTACACCAAAATTGTTCTAGATAACATCAACAAGACAACAATTAGGTGTGAGAAGGGGAATTGCAACACTACGTATGTGGTCTATATTGCTAAATGTGAAATGTGCCCTGCATATTACATCGGGAAGACAGAGAGGGCTTTTAAAAAAAGAATATATGACCACTTATATTGTATTCGGAAAAAAGATTGTAACAACGCATTGTATAGACATATTGAGAGTGAAGGTGACTTACACAATTTTAAATTCGCTATTATTGAACATATCACTTGCGATTGGAAGGGGGGTAACATAAAAGGACGACTAAGCTATAGAGAAGTTTGGTGGCAATTATACACAGATGCTGCAACTACTCCAGGATTAAACGACTCTATTGCTATTAAACCCTTATTGGGTTAAGGCATTAGGTCAATGTTAACACATACCAACATTGGTATTACATTTGAAATTATTACCCATAACAGTTTTTACATAAAATAGTTTTTATATATAATAGTTTTTAACATTTGATAGGTTTCATAACAATATTTTTTAACATCAATATATATCAAATATATCAATATATTTTTCTAAAAATGTTTTTACAAACAAAACATGATTTAAGTACACTCACTACATGTTGTAATAAAATCTTAATTAGTTGTCACAATATCAAGCAAAATAAAATATTATATAAAGAGTTTTTAACATATAAAAGATTTTTTATATATAGTACATTACATATGTCTGCACACATCCTTCGTATAGTTCACTTTGGTTAATTATGAATTCAATTCTATACAATACAGGGTCTGTATAGAGACAATATAAATAGAGTCAAAATAGAGTTTTAAAAATTTTTAAGTGTTGAGTATTGTATTTCTTAAAGTGTAGAGCATTGTATTATTATTATATATTCTCAGATTAATGTACTTAGTATTCAGTACTTAATATTCATTTTTTATATTTTTCGACACATCATCAATTATAACACTCATCTTCACACTGTCTAAGTTGTCACACTAGTACATCAGAATCAGTCATTTTTATTATTAGTTAGAAAGTGCACACAGATTTTTACTGTGATTATCAACAGAATGCATTATAATATGTTGTAACATTGAAGGGTAACTACAGATTTTAATTTTAAGCATTAAACAACATTTATTTATGTTCACAATTGCAGAATGAAATAATGCATTAAGAATGTGAAATTGTACAAACCAGTTAAGCTTTTTATTTGAAACAAATTTTAATGACAATGGCACTTTAAATATGAGCTGACTTTGTTAATTTGGCGCCAAAAAGTTTATTTATGATGGTGTATTAAAAAGTTTGAATGAGTTCTGAGGAAGCCTATGATGGATTAGGTGAAAGCGCTTAACTCTATGTTTTATGTACCATGTATTTTTAAGTTTAAATCCTGCACTTTTATGTTAAATTAAAGTTCTGGCAGTTGCACAGTACTGTGTTTCCTCGTTCTTTGTGAGAGAAGATAGCACAGTACAATTGGCGTTTTTGGTGGTTTCCCTCGCAACGTATCAGTTTCATTTTATTTTCAAAGGAACTGCCCAACAGAAATGTGCAAAAAATGCATATTTTGTTTTGTGGAGGAATGCTTTGTATGAAAGCAGATAATAATAATAATAATAATGACAATAGACATACATGATGCATCATTATTGAAACAGTTTGCAGAGTGAGAGGGAGAGCATTTGCATAAAAGGAACATGTTATAAGCACTATAGTCATTCTGTTTCACTTTCCTCACAATCAAACATCAGAGATGTGCACAGAAAGGGGCTATATTTGTGGGAAAGATATGTAAATGTACCCTGAAGACACAGGACCATTAAGTGATTGTCAAAAAAATGAATAAATTGCATTATTGGGGGACTGTGTATGTGGCTAACAATTGCAAGATGAAATTTTACTGTTCTGCATTTCCTTCTCAGTGAGTCATCAGCAGTATAGAGAATATGGTTATCAGTCAGGACGGGGGAGCAGATAATGAAAACAACAATGACTGATACATCTTTGTGCAGGGGCAATATTTGTTAAAGGGTAATGTGTCCATTATATCTGTGACCACTTCCCTGTCAGAAGCAATGTGACAAAGGAGGTACTGTCAGCACAGCTAGCAGGAATTCTGCAAATAATTATATGTCATTTGTGAAAATTAACATGATTTATATAGAAGTGTAACAAAAAGGAGATACTGTCAGCCCAGCTATCTGGAATTTTGTAAATAATTATATGTCATATTTGAATATCAACATGATTCATATAAGATACGAGTGTTACAAATGTATTAGAACTGTATGTCAGGTGTACAGTATATAGGGTTGCCACCTTTTCAAATGGCCAAAGTGGGACATTTTCGGGACACACATCAGATTTTACAGGCCGACACATACCCACGGTCAGTACAAAGGATAGAACTTAACTTTTTTTCCTAAATAAAAGCTTATTCTTGTAGCAGTTTAGTTGCTTATTATGTTTCTTGTAACATTTAGGTATTTTAGATACAGAAATAAATATTGTATGCAACTATTACATAAAATATGGGACATAATTGTGTCCTACAATCTCAGGACAGTTGCCCTTTTTAATATTTTTTGTCAGGACACAACTGCCCAAAGAGGGACTGTCCCTCTCAAAGTGGGACAGGTGGTAACCCTAACAGTATATCAAACTGCTGGTACATAAGTGTGTGTTGAAAAGGTTTTTGCAAAGTGTTTAAAATGTAACTACAGCATACCCTACTGGAATAGAACAGAAATGTACCTGCACTATTGTAACCGTTTAAATGTGTATATTTTAACAGTGGCAATTGCGATACAGAAAGTTAACTTCAGAAAAATAGGTGAAATTAAATTACTTTATGGCCAGACCATAAAAAAGATGTTATCTTTCAGTTCCAGTGCAGTAACAGACACAATGTCTAGAACTAGGGAACTTTCTGCATTGTCTTGGAAGTGTTTTATTGTTTTATGACTTCCATGATCTGCACAGATTTGATGAAAAGCCCTTGTCTATGTATTTCCACAGGTGGATGCTAAATACTGCTAGCTTTCCAGCAGTGGGCGTTTTACCTGGGATAGAGTCAGATGACAAGTAATGAAGTCATTCTGCAAGCTATCCCAGCAGTAATATTTGAAATATTTATTTATTTATTTTATTTATTTATTTCACATTTGCTAACTGGGTTAGTCCAACTGAGTTTGCAAACAAACTCATTTTCAGTGGAGACCCGAGGGGAAAAGCCCTAGCAAACATAAGTAAAGATAAAGTGACAATATACAAATGTTAAATAACAATCACAATACAAAATAATTGTAAAAAAGAAAAGGTTATTAACTACTTGCATTGTACTGATAGTAAGCAACCCATTTTCAGTGAAGACCCAAGGGGAAAGAGCTCCAGCAAACATAAACAAAGATAAACATGCAGGACAAAAACTATTAAAAATAACAATGCAAATACGAAATTAATTATAAAGAAAAAAAAAATAAAAGAAAAAATTATGAACATTAAGGGTTGCACTGATAGCAGTGGTCTAAATTTACTATATATAAGAGTAAAAACAAAAGGATAATCGTTGTTCAAAAGAAGGAAAATGTACAAACATTGATAATAGGAAGGGGGAGAGAAAGGAGGGGGCTATAGTACGGCTATAGTACTACAGCTGAGGGTTTAGGAGGTTAGTTTAAGCAGAAGTTACTAACAGAGAAAGAAAGTTAGGAGAGGCAACAGGTTATACAGTAGGACAGACTAAGACTATGTGTGGTCAAGGCAACGGCATAATTAAAATTAATTTGGGAAGTCTCTTAGAGAGTGACTGCATTCTGTATTCTGTCTTTGTCCAGACAACATCAGCTAGAAGAGCCAGTCACCACATCTGCCTTGCTGCTCTAATTAAGTATCCTAGGTTATAGTAATTCTCTTAGATATAGTCAGGAATGTAGGAAAGTGTAGCTTGCATATTTTTCTTTATTTATTTGAGACTGTCCTACAATGTTGTTTTAAATATTTCCTGTGATTTTAAACTCTGATGTTACTGTAAATATATTTAGTATTGTCTTGTTCTTTTATCATGTATTATTAAATACATTTAAACCTTTCATTGTGGCTGATTAGTCTAGAGATATTTAAGTTCTGGGAGTACTTGCATATTTATTTTGTGACACTGTGGGCCACTCCTAATAGGCTTGCCCTTGGCCAACCTACCATTTGTATCAATAGTAACATTACAGAGTAAGATTGGACACCCTTTATTAAGGGCCTTAAAGTAGTTGATAAAGAGATGACTAATAGCAGTAATAACTACCTTATAGCCTGGGCAGAAGGGGGGCATAGCTAGTAAACCTGTGCCAGCCTTTACCAGGTGTGTGTGTGTGTGTGTGTGTGTGTGTGTGTGTGTGTGTGTGTGTGTGTGTGTGTGTGTGTGTGTGTGTGTGTGTGTGTGTGTCTGTGTGTCAGCTACTTGGGCAAGGGCATGAAGCACACCATCTGGGCTTGGCCACTCAGCTGAGATCTCAACACTATAGGTGTACCCATGGGGAGTCTTACTGGGGATCTGGAGAAAGAGGAAGAAACCAGCCCCAGACTGACTGTGGTCTCTGTGTGCTCTTAAGGGAAATTGCACTTGATGCAGAGAGCTACATCTGGAAATACTGTGTGTGTACCTGTCATCCTCCCAATGTACATCCTCACTGGTGCTAGTCGTAAGGATTCAGGCTCTTTTACTGGGCCAGTGATGGGGCATCACAATGGGCATCTTCTATAGTGTGTTATGTCTGGCATAAATGTACTCAAAAACAGCATGTTGAACTAAATTACTGTGGTCATTGTTTCTTTCACTTTCCTTATAACCAAATATCAGAGGTGTGCACAGGAAATGGATGTCTTTTTTGGAGTAGGGTGTGGAGAGGCACTCCGTACATGAAAGTACAGTGTCAGACAATTCATGTTGATTAGGAAATATCCTTTTCCTCAACAAATCATCAGCAAGTCGTATAATTATTGTGCCTCTAATAGTTGTAAGTGTGAACTAATTGCATTGAATTGAAAGAAGTTACTGTGGCTGTTTTTCACCCTCTCATTGAGACATCAGAACTATACAAAAGTTGGCTATCATTTTTGGAAAATAGGTATACCTCTCAACCCTTTAGTGCAAGAATTCTGGATACATCAAAATACAATGCTGGGACAGAGGCTCAAAATCAGGGACAGATTTTAGTACTGTTAATAGAGTTGCCAGAACAACAGATTTTGCATTTGCATGCATTTTCTGAAAGATATGAAGTCTGAAACTCAAACATCAGTCATTATTTAGTGATTTTATTCATTCATGATTTGTGTCGGCCATGGTGGCGCAGCAGCTAGTGTTGTCGCCTCACAGCAAGAGGTTCTCCTGTTCGATTCTCGGACAGAGTTCCTTCTGTGTGGAGTCTGCATGTCCTCTCTGCGATTGACTGAATGTTAAAAGACATGCAGGTAGGTGTGTGAGTCTGTGTGTTTGCCTTCCTGAAGGTTGGGTGGCGGGATGGCAACTCGGCACCATAAAAATCCACTGCCAATCATAAGTGGACCGGTGATCTGCTGTGGTGATCCCTAACTGGGAAAAGACAAAAGACAAACATTCATTCATGATTTGTAAGAAAACCACATTTTTATGAGAAGCAGACCAAAAATATGAGGCAAAAACCTAGACATTCTAGGAAATTCTGGGGGGTTGATATGTATGGGATAGGGACGGTGCTGTATGAAAGCAAAAGCCATTTGCAAGCTTTTGAATAATTTATTGATATGGTTTGTTAGAAGGCATAATGTTCAAAGAGCAACGTAACTACTACATTTGTGATGACTTCAGTCAAACATGATGCACCCTGTCAGTAGGGGCCCATTCCACTGGAACAGTATGTGTTTTCTATTCAAACCAGGGGCGGCCCGTGCTATTGGACTGCCGGACTGCAGCCCCCTCAACTTGAAAATAAAAAAATAAAAAAGAAATAAATAAATAGAAAAATAAAACTTTTAAATTTCGCGGACTTCGCGCATGCGCACTAGTCCGGACTGCTGCTGAGACAGTCTGGAGCATGCGCAGATGTCTCAGCAGCAGTCCTGACTGGGAAACATGGACAACAGAGCTTCCCAGAAGTCTATGCAGTTTTAAACTGCATAGACTGTCCTGGGAACTCGCTGGGGAAACCCGTCGGGGTCGGACTGCAACGTCGGCAGTCAGGAATTTAGGATCTCGCGATGGGCAGGGTCTGGATTCGAGTTTGCATCAATCTCATCGGGGGAAGATCTCGCGATGGGCATGGTCAGATTTGCGCGGGTTTTGGATAGGGATCAGATGTGCGGTGGATTTGTAGACAGGATTTGTGCGGTGGATTTTACTGTGGGTCTATGGACAGGATTTGACAGGTAAGGTGAGTGTGTGTCTGTGTGTGTGCCTGTGTGTGTGTCTGTGTGTGTGTGTGAAAATGCCCCAGGTGCAATATACTGGTGGTTAGACTCATGGTGGTGTGGTAGGGAATACCTCAGGCTTGAACCCTGTATCTTGTATGCAGGTGTTAAAGACCTGAATTCCCTACCCACCACCATTTGTAAAAAAAATTGCAGATCTTTGCCTCATATTTGATCTGATCTATTCCTCATAATATCTCTGGTTTGTAAATATTGCAATGCTTGATATTTGATGGTGCAGTGGTAGTATTGTTTCCTCACAGCTGCAGGTTCTTGGGCTTGATTCTTGGCTGGGGTGCCTTCTTTGTGGGGGGGGGTCTGTATCTTCTCCCTGTGTTTGTGTGGGTTTGCTTTTGTGTCCTCCCATGTTACAAAGACATGTCTGCATTATTTCTTCCTGGGCCTCTGCTGAAATTTTTTTTTTTCCAAGTCAGACTGTCCTGATTAACAAATGTTAAATAAAATTGACAGGCATTTGAATTTCAGACTTCAGGTTTCTGAATGTTTAATTCCTTGCATATTTGATGGTGCAGTGGTAGTATTGTTGCCTCACAGCTATAGGTTTTCTGGTTTGATTCTTGGCTGGGGTGCCTCCTGTGTGGAGTCTGCATCTCCTCCCTGTATTTGTGTGGATTTGCTCTGGTGCCCCGTCATTTTACAAAGACGTGTCTGCAGTATTTCTCCCTGGGTCTCTGCTGAAAATTGTTTTTGTTCTGTCAGCAGTAAAATTGACAGGCATTTGAATTTCAGACTTCATGTTCTTCAGAAAATACATAGTAACACAACCGTAACACAACCTTTTATTCTAGCAATTTTCTAAGTTTATAAGATGAATATTTGAAATTTGTCCCTATTTTTGGGACTGTATTCCCCCATTATTGGCTTTGTCCAGGTTTTTTGTGCTAAGGTTGACAGCTATGGCAAGAACTGAATTCACTGAATATGTTTGAGGGCTGTATTTCCTCATTACTGGGTTTGTCCAGGTGTTTTGTACTAAGAGGTTGACAGCTATGGTGAGAACTGAATTCACTAAATGATAGCCATTTAAGTTTCAGTCTTCCTCTCTTTTACAAAGCAGCTGAATTTGCGTAGTGGTATGTTGCTCTGACTGTTTTGCACAGGGACCTTGGCAGTAAAATGTATGGTGATAACGCAGCATTTCTCTTTCACAAAGCAGCTGATTTGGCGTAGTGGTATGTTGCTCTGACTGTTTTGCACAGGGACCTTGGCAGTAAAATGTATGGTGGTAACACAGCATTTTATTCTAGCAACTTTCCAAGATTATACAAGCAATGTTTAATGTGTCCCTGGTTTTTGGGCTTTTGACCCCCCCCAATATATTTTGGCTTTTTCCAGTTTTCTTGTGCTGCGAAGTTGAGATGCAGTTGAGTATTCAGTAGATTTTACAAGGAGCTGAGAGCTGCAGGGGAACAGAAGTTTAGTGTTGCTTAAGTGAAGTTGGTTTGCCTTGTTAATAGCACAACAGGTTGTGTACTTGCTTTTGATGCAGAAGGCTGTGGGTTCTACTCCCACAAGGGGTGGATGCTGCCTTACTGAGAATGTTCTCCTTGGTAAAGATACTAACTATGAGTCTGTTATCAGTTTGCCATCCATTTCCTTTTGCAATATTACTAGCTTATCATTTTTTTAATGTAATATAGGCAATTTATTCCTGAGGGGCAACAGCCACTTTATTTTTCGATGAAACCATGAAATATAAAGCTGTTTGCTAGCAGCAACCTCTTCATTAGTTACAGATTTCTTTAATGTGGAATTATTTAGATGACTTTTACTTCTTCAGAGATTGTACATATTTACTGATAATGGACTGTAGAATTGTGCATATTTATTACTGATAATGGACTGTAGAATTGTGTATATTTACTGATAATGGCGGACTGCAGAATTGTGCATATTTACTGATAATGGTGGACTGTAGAATTGTGCATATTTACTAATAATGGTGGACTGTGGAAGTCTGAGTAGACTTTTATGATAAATGTTCTGAACTGGGCAGTTTTGCCATTATGGGTGCAGGCGTTTTGTTTCATTGCTTACTGGAAAAATGTTCAAAACAAATTTAAAACGCCCTCTAACAACTGTACTGTATTGTACAAGGAATATAATTTAGTACAATGAGGAAGGTGTATCAAAGAGCACATGTATGTTTCATATGCAAGGGGCCTATGATTTGAAAACAGCCCAAAATTAATCTTTATCTGCCACTGGCAAAATGTATTTTCTTTGAATGTGGGTTTCAATGCTGTTTCAATGAATGTGAGTTTCAAGGGCAGAGAAGTTTTAATGCTAAGTTTTCATTGTGAGACTGCATTGCTTTGTTTAGCAGATGACTTAGTGTCTGTGCTGTAAAATACAAAATAAAACTTTCAAATGAAGTCCAACTCATCATAGAAGTAAAGCAGTATGCACATTAGTGTTTATGGTAAATGGAGTGAAATAGCCAAGTAATGGTTCATTGGAATGGCTGCAGAGGCTCCATTCAACCATGATTTTGTCAGGGGGGAAGGGCAGCAATCTCAGACAGGCCCAACTGAACTATACCTCCCAAGTGTCCAGATTTTCAAAGAATGAATAGATTTTTGCTTTTTATTTTTGGTTTGTTCTTCATAAAATTTGTAGTTTTCTGGCAAATCATTTATGAATTAAGTCACTAAATAATGATACACTGAGTTTCAGACTTCATAACCTTCAGAAAAATGCATGCTAAAGTAAGAACTGTTATTCTATCAACTGTCTCAATTTATACAAGAGCAATTTTTAGTACTGTTTATATGTTCCTCCAATATATTTGGCCTTGTTCAGATTTACTGCATTAACAGGTTGAGAGGTACATGCAAATAAATTGCTTTATAGAATTAGGCATAGCCAGCCTCTCAACTGTCCCCGATTTTGGCTCAAAATGTTGCTCTTCCCCCTAATAATCCCTCCACAAAATAGCAATTTTGGAAGAAAACATGGAGGGTTTACAATTAAGAAATAACTGTAATAATCAAAGTTATAGATTACTTGAAATGCATGTAGATTCTTTTATTTTGTCAGCTGCTCAAGTTAGCAGTACTAATATTAAAGTGTCCCTTCTTTGACAGGTTCCCAGCTGTATTGTGTGGCTATTTTATATTTTTGCTTCACATTTTTGGTCCATTTTTCATAAAATTGTGTTTTTTGGCAAATAAGTGACAAATCACTAAAGACTGAAGTTAGAAAATAATGACAGACATTTGAGTTTCAGATGTTATACCCTTCAGAAAAGTCATACTAATGCAAGACCTATTCTATTATCTTTCTAAGTTTATTAGAGCAATATTTAAAAAATGTCCTTATTTTTGGGCCTTTGTCCCACTTCTGTGTATGGCTTTGTCCAGATTTCATGCTCTGAGGTTGAGAGGTATGACAAATGTGTCAGGGCCATCACAGTCAGCCAGAGACATTTCAAATTGTGACATACTTGTTGCACCCCACTCCCCCATGTAGTGACTCTGGATGTGTCCAAGCAAGACAAGGAGTAGTTATGCAGTGTAAATGTGCAGTGTCCCCCCCCCCCCATCCAAGGTAGACACAAGTACTACAGTGGCTTTTCATCTGTCCTTGATTTAGCAGAACGGTCTGGTTTCTGTCATATTTTTGTACTGTTGATTTATGCTTATTACTCAGATTTATGCTTATTACTCAGAAAGTGCCTGTTGCTCTGTGTTTAAGTAGCAATGCTTTAATGACCATAAGGTAAGCTTGTCTGAGATCATAAGATGCAAGTAAGCTTTAGTAAGCATACTGTTAAAGAATTGCCAACATTGAAAGCCTTTCTGTTGTTGCCATGCAGAGAATACTTGACTAGATAATGTATAAGCCTTGGGTATTAAAGGACAGGATTCCATTATTTTAAAAAGCTCATTACACTTGTTGGAGACTTCCAGTCATCTCTACAGACTTTACCTGTAAACTAAACAGAATGCCAATCATGTGTGGTCCATAACCTGTACAGTAATCCTTTAAGCAATGTATCTTGAGCTTGTTTCTTGTTTGCTTTTCATTTTTTTACTTTGATCATGTTTTCCCATGAAACAAGTAGATAGTTGTCAGGCAGCAGGTCTTTTTTGGATAAGAAACATTTTTACAAGTGGGGGCATCACATAGATTTCTACTTTCAGCATGTTACTTGGTACTTTAATAAAGCTGAATATAAATTATAATTAGAACTGCAGTGCAAGGAGAAGTGGTTTGAGTTGAGTGCTTCTGGTTTTTCTTATACTTGATTTTGACTGGCATTCCAGTAATGTATTTAAAAAGTAATTTATTTTTTCATGCCTCACAACCTTTTGTTTCCATCTAGATATTAAGTAAGCTGTCATGCAGCCAATGCATAGAAATATTTTTATTCTTCTACACTTATTTTTGTCTTGATTGGACTCTCATAATGATGGTTTGCCACCCAGGGCAGCGTATTTAATTAAAGTTAGTTTTTGTGGGTTTAGCTCCTCCCCTTTCTAGTTGACCACACCCCATTCCCCTTGACCCCACCCATTCAGCTGTCTCCTGCAGCCCCCCTTTGATTTGAAGTCACCAGCCGCCACTGATTCAAACATGTTATTAGAAGTAAGGTAACAGACATATGGTCTCTTACAGGCATTTAATAAATCAAGTGCTTCATGGGTACAATTTAGTATTTCCCCCAATTTCTACCTGGGAGTTGTTTGACCATAGATTATTAGGCTGGGTGAAACTAAACTGCAGGAAGTCCTCACTGAGCCAGAAATAAAAAATAAAAAAAATCACCACCCAGGACAGCATTTCTGTTACTGTGTGTACATCATACCTCTCAGCTGTCCAGATTTTTGGCAGAATGCCCATATATTTGCTCATAATTTTGGTCTGTTCCTCATAAAATTTGTGGTTTTCCAGCATATCACTGAAGATTGAAGTCATTACATAATGACATACATTTGCATTTCAGACTTTATATCCTTCAGAAAAAGTATGCTGACACAAATCCTGTTATTCTAACAACTTTATATGTTTTTAAAAATTATATTTAAAAGCTATCCCTATTTTTTGGCCTTTGTCCCTTCATTATTTTAGGCTTTGTCTAGATTTCTTGTGCTAAAAGGTTGAGAGGGATGGTGTACAGTGAGGCCTACCTTTTGTGTACTTTGCAATGATTACTCAGAGTAGCAGACTTGTCTAAATTGCCTCTCTTTTCACCATAGAAGATGTTTATCAGTTAGGTGGAGTTGGGAGAACAGAGCTCCCATAACTCCATGGGCAAACTTGACAAGCTCATTCTAGAGATAGGACAGCTATTTACAAAGATGAAGTACACAAAAGAGCTATGCAAAATCACTGCAAATAACCAATGTCAGATAGTCTAGGCATTGTAAATCTGGACTGAAATACAGCCATTGGGATTAAATTGCATTTTTTGTGTGTTTTAGATCCAAACATTTTACTATAATTTTCTGATTTTTTTTTCACAGAGAGAGGCTATCTGAACAAAGAAATTGCTGAAAATACTGAAGTTGTGAGGAAAGTGAGAGATACTAGTGCCAAACCCTATTTTTCCAACCAAATAATAAAGTTAAATGAGGCAGTAGTGCCACAGGATTCTGGTAAGGATATGAAGTTGAGAATACCCATGTTTTATGCAAGCGATAATGTTGGGTATCAGACAATTATTGAGAGACACTGGAACATTCTAATGACTAATGAAAGTCTTATGGGAATTTTAGATACCAAACCATGGTTTATACATAAAAATATGACATCCCTTAAGAACCGTCTTTGCTACCCTAAAACTTGAGAGAGTAGATAAGAAATAATTTCCCTGTGGCAAATGTGCTGCTTGCAAGTATATAAATACTATCAATGTGTTTTTACATCCTGATCAAAAGAAAGAATATACATTTAATATATATGCAACCTGTAGTTCAGAACACATAATTTATATAGCTTCTTGCACAGTGTATGCTAAATTTTATGTTGGGAAAACAGAGCCCTGTGGAATTGCATAAAATAACATATTTATCATATTAGTAAGGGCAGCCAAAACAGTGCCCTTTCTAAACATGAAGACAGATTTGATACACACATTTTTATTTATAGCTATTGGTAGAGGGATTGAGAGTGCCAGCTGTGGTGATATTAGAAATACTACTGAACAACTGGAAGCCAAATGGGTAATCAGGCTCAGCAGTGACTATGGGCATGGGTTGAATGACAGGATACCCATTAAACCTAAACTAAAGAGTAGGTGCCTACGCACATGAAGCAGCAGTACTTAGTACAGAGTACCTGTTTAACTACTGTTTTAAAAGGAGTTTATACTCATATTAGACATATTGTTTTTATTCATTTTATATGTTTTTTAGTTAGTGTGCATAATGCTGTGTATTGTTAGAACTCTGTCTCTTTTAGAGTTAAGTGAAATGCACCATGTGATTTGTTTATTAGAGTATTTAATGCAGTCATTTTTATTCTTGTTTGTATCTGATGAAGCAGTACAACCTGTGTAAGTGCTCATTAGGCAGTCTGCTGTTTTTGGGTACACTTGTTTACTTAGAAAATCAATATCCTGTTTTTGCTTTTGTTTTAGAAAGGAAGATGACCATTCAGGACTGTTTGTAGGTACTTTGATACCTACAGGTTGTCTCTTGTCTAAAGGGCAGTTTTCTGATATTTTAGCTGTAACAGGCTAATGCCTTCCACCTGCTTGGGGGACATTTAAGTAATAGCACTGATAAATCCATGAGCAGTTCTGTTCATATGCAGCTTTGCATGTTATCCTGTGTTTGTGTGGGGGCAAGAGAACTAGGAAGAAATGCTGTTGTGTGGAACATTTACTAGTGTTATAAAACAACGTTCAGCAGATGTTTGAATAACATTACTTGTATCTGCCTTCTTTCTATAGATTCTACCTGACAGATGAACTTACAGAAAGACCATTGTGTCAATGTTTGGCTAGCATTATCTTGTGACACTGCTAGATTTCATTTGAAACTGCACTCCTGACTCACCATGCAAACTATCATTTACACTCTCACAAGCTAGAGATCACAGTAAACTTGTATCTTGTCTCTTTCTTGATCTCTCAAAGGCGTTTGACACCGCCTCTCACCCTCTACTGTTAGATAAACTCTCTCTATTAAACCTATCTCTCACCACTATTTCCTGGTTCTCTAGCTACCTAAATAACTGTTTCCAATCTGTCAAATGGAACTCTGCTACATCCCCCAAATGCCTTATACAAATGGGAGTACCTCAAGGGTCAGTTCTAGGGCCACTGCTATTTAATGTTTTTACTAATCAACTATCAAACTCTGCCTCTCACTCTTCACTTGTTCAGTATGCAAATAACTCCAGAGTCATCTCCATTGCCGACTCCTTCATTGAACTCCAAACTATAACACAGAACTCTTTCTTGTCTATTGAAAACTGGCTCAACCAAAACCATCTTATACTAAACCAAAAAAGGCCAAGCTATTACTTTTTTTACCAAAAACAATGTCTCACCTGAAACCATCTTTCACCATTACTTCCCATAACAACGCACTCATCTCAGTTGAAAGTCACACTAAACTACTAGGAGTCATTATTGATGATCTACTAAAATTTGACCTACATGTCCGAAGTAACATTAAGAAAACCAATCAAAAACTTGGTCTCCTTTATAGAAATAAAAATTTTCTTGTAAGCAAAGCTAAAATAGCTCTTTCACATGTCTGCCTATTTCCTAACCTTCTTTATGGCCCTCATATTCTCACTAATCTACAGGCTACACTTACAATTAAACTAGAATCCACTTACAACAAGATAGCTAAATTTGCTGCTGAACTGCCATACTCATCTCATCACTGCCTTGCTCTCAGAAAACTGAACTGGTTAGAATTACCACATAACCTCCTCCTTTCTCATCTCCAGATATTTCATTCCTATTCTTTACCAGCCCACTTTTTGTCCCAGCATCTCCTCTATAGTCTCCCACTACACCCCTGCAAGAACACTCCGGTGCTCTGAACAACATCTCCTGTCCATTCACAAACCCATGATTAACGCAGAAAAAAAACTTTATAGCTATCTGCCTGCTGTGACCTGAAATAAATTACCACTAGACATCCATCTCCTTCGGCCCAAACCCTAATTTAGAAAGGCAGTAAAAAAATCACTTAAGCAAAATTAAACTATTTCAGTGCTATCTCCCACCTGATTGTCTCACCTCTGTTAGCTACTCTATCTCTTTCCTTTTTTTATTTTATTTTTTAATAAATCTTTAAAAGTCAATTTTTTTTCTTTAATTTGTAAATTATCTTTCCTTTTTGCTTCTGTTCTCTTTTACTATTCATTTTTGTTACTTAACCTCTTTTTCTTTCAACTATGTCAGTTTATCTTGTTCATAGGTTTGGACTAAGCTAACTGCACTTTAGAGGCCATTTTAAGCTTAGCCAATTATCCCTTGTGAGATTCAAACCCTGCACCTTGTGTTTATAAGGCAACTACCTTAACCATTAGGCTACCCTCCTAACCTCTGGTATATGACCTTTAAACAGTCAAATGAATAAGCTTAGTAATCCTTTCTTATTTGTATCTACACTCTTATCAATTGTGTTTGCCATATAATTATAACGATATGTATTCTTCTACTCTACATTGTACCTACACATGGTATAATGTTGATTCTCATTTCCATGTATTTTTAACCTGCTTTAGTTATTCTATGTATGTTTCTTGTTTTACTAATTGAATACTTAGTCAACTTTATTGTATTTATTTACTGTGGAGCTTTTCTCCTTGGGTCTCCACTGAAAATGGGGTCTGTCCCAGTTGTACCAGCCTGGTCAACAAATGTTGAATAAATAAATAAATAAATGTATACCTCATGGTTATTTCATCTTAGTGATAACTCTTTTGCTTGTATTCTATTTCCTGCAAAAAGCCAGTTTATATTTAAAGCTTTTTACTGAATGAAAGGAACAGGTTGTACAAGGAAGCAGTATTTCTACTAATCTTTGTGCTTTTCATTCTTTGAGTTAGATTGTAGTACCTAATATACAGAACAGTGCACTTAGGACTTTACTGTTAAAGTTTCCATTGTTATTTTAAACAGGTAAGACAAAGTGTAATCAGCCAGTACAGAGCACTCTTGTATAATATCTGGGTAGGGCAGGGTTTCTGTAGAGTTTTTACTTTTGTTACATGTTCTGTGTTAATGTATAAGAGCAGAATAATCCTTCTGATAATCCGGTTATCCACACCTCCTTATTATTTGGCAATGACGTCAGAGCGTTTGAAAGTCTTTGCTTGCATATGAAGTTATCCTTGGCAAGGAAAACAAAATAAATATTATATTGCATTTGTGTTGCTTGTTTTCATTGCATACTAAGATTTCTGTTACTTATTGTTTTTCCTGCACTTGCTTAAAGATTTAAGTTGCATTTTCCAGTGCTGTAAACACTACTGTTCTGCTTTTGTATCTACCATTTTCAGAGCTTCTAGGCATTCATTTCTGTGGCTCCTAACTCTTGCACTCCAAACCAGTCATTTTACATTAAGAGGGTCAAAGTCTACACTCTTGTGGCAGGAGAGAGATGATTTCACCTATCTCAGCTTGGAACCGCTAGTGGAAGGATTATAGTATGCATTTCTGAGTGGCTTGTGTGCAAAACTTTTTTTCTGTTTGTATATAAACCTTGCATTTGCACAATGCTGTTCTCCACTCAGTGGCATTTAGTGGTGTCCTGTATATGTATGCAATCACCAGAATTTGAACTTTCTGTATAAGAAATGCCTGTAAAATTTTCCACAGTCCTATGCTACTCAGGGGGAAACTGGTTTGTACACTGAGCTGCATTAATGCATTTAGTTAGCTCTACATTATTATAGCACTTCTGCCTATCACTGCTCAAAGAGCAACAGGTTTGGGGGCTAGGCAGCTTTGCTGAATAGGGTAGCTGTAGATTACAATAAGCAATCACCCATCCCTCATCCAGTTGCAAACACCCTCCTTTCCTTTTCCTGTAAAGCACATATTAGGACCTGAAACTATGGATAGGCACATTTCTGCTATCACTGCATGTAGCCCAATGGACATGAGCATCCTGAGGCAATGCAGCAATTGCCTTATGTTACACTGACAGCCACTTAATTCTGCAACAGATGATTACAGTATGTGAGAGATGCAGTTACATAAAGTCACTGAAGGCAAGACTTACATACAAACACAAACAGCACTCACTGCACTTGCAAAGGACCAGACACATAGATGCACATATGAGGAGGTGCTCAAATGTAACTTACCAAAACTTCAAAGGCCTCAGAAAATCTACATGAACACAAACAAGACAACTCCTGCCACAACACATACAACCACATCTCATTGTGTCTCAGCTACCAAGCCCATAAGCCATAACACCTCACAATATTTTGATTATAGGAGACTCCATTGTGAGACACACAGATATCCCTCTCACCAGGCTGGATAAAGAGATGGTTACAGTTAGTTGCCTGTCAGGGGCCAGGATTCACCAGATCATGCAATCACTCAGGTCAATAAACCCTAAGTACCAATATGACTGGACCATGTGAATAGAGACATGACTGAGATGTATGAGCATAGCATTGAGCAGCATTCTACTGATTCCAAGGATGATGCCAAAATACCAGCAGAAAATGACTGACTTTAATAATTGGCTTAAGTACTGGTTTCATTCCCAAGGGGACCAATATTTGTCACATTGGGAGGACATGGTTGACAAGCCATGCTGCTTTGACAGGAATGGTCTTCATCTGACACCATTATGCTTTTGGATATTGGCCAAAACATTATCCACCCCTATAGTGCCTTTTTTAGGCATTGCCAAACAGACAAACCTTCCAACATAGCAAAATCTACTTAGGATAAGATAAAGTTATTACTGCTCAATGCTAGGAGTCTCAATAAGAAACTACACTCCCTGGAAGCACCCTCACCCTGGAGAATGCTGACGTCTGTGCAGTTACATGATTCAAAGCTAATGAAAGCACCCTAGCAGTGCATGGCTATAATGCCTTTTATATGCTGCCATCACCAAGTGTACTTGAGAGGGCAAAACGTGGTGGTGTATCTATCTACATAAAGAATAAGTACACCTCAAGACAGGTCAAACAATATAACATGCTAGAACTACTTCATGTCTAACTAACCAGGAGAAAAATCTATTACTATATCCTTGCTAGCCATAGGTCCCCCACCACGAATCAGGAAACCCATACATCATACCTAAATTCAGTAGAATCACTTACCATTTAACCAAATACCATACTCACGGGTGATTTCCACTACCCATCCATTAACTGTGAAGCATACATGACCACAAACATGCAGGCCCAAAGATTTTCAGACTTTGTCAATGCAAATGCCCTGAAGCAGTTAGCCTACACTCCCACTAGGGATACAGATATCCTTGATCTGGTATTCACATAAATGGGAGAGTGTTGCACCCCCCCCTCCAGAGTGTGATGTCCTCACTTGTTAGATCTGATCACAAAGTAGTCTCCCTTGATATAAATATAAATCTAAACCCCCTACCTAACTACAAAACCTTTTCTAACATAAACTACCTACTACTAGTGATGGCATAGCAAGTTTCCAAGCTCCCCTAAACACAGAAAACATAGAAGCCTATGTAAAGGCATGCACAAATGTATGTATGACCATATAAACAACTGCAGAGAAATGGCAGTTGCAGTCCAAAATGAACCTAGCACAAAATGCAGAAACAAGCCACTCTGGTGGACCCCTGGTATAAATAGGCTGTAGAGCTAAAGAAAGAAAAACCTGTCCAGATGTAAGAGAGAGACTTTGGACAACAGAGCAAAAATGTTACCGTTAGTCTAAACAAACAAATCAAGGGATTAATCAGGTCTTCAGAAGCAAAATTTGAAGCAAAAGAAGCCTCCCAAACTAAGGATAACCATAAGGCATTTTTCAGTTATGTCCACAATCTTAAGGGCAATACCCAACAATGTGCAAAATAGTTGTAGACAGCATTGCGTATACCCAGTCTGAACATATAGCAAATCTGCTGGCCAATAAATTAATCTCAAGTTTCATCTCCCTTTCACATCTGGTCACCCCTCCCCCCAAGTCACCCCCCCCAAGAAATACTCTCCACCATTTCTCATTTACCAAGAACTGCTCATTTGCAATGACACCAAAGACGTTGAGTGATTTTGCCAGCATCAGAAGCTATCCAAGACTAAGAAAATAAATATAAGTATATTATTTACACATGCACTGTTTATTCTCACCCACTGTGAAGGTCTACTGTGTTATCTAATTGTTTTTCTGCACTTTTTTTTTCAAAGACTTAAATTGTTTGTCTAACTGATGTAGGACTGCTGTTCTAAGTATTTACAGCATATTTATGTGGAATTGTTGCTAGTTCCAGGCATCTATTTGTTGTTCCCAACACTTGGGCTCCAAATCAGTCATTTTACCTTAAGAGAGACAAAGTCTGCACTTTTGTGGCAGGAGACAGCTGATTTCACTCATCTGAGCTGGGAGTTACTGGTATAGAGCTCATTGTGTGCTTATCTGATTGGCTTGTGGGCTTAAGTAGTGTTAAACTTGTTTTTTTTTATAAGTGTATTTAAGCCTCGCTTTTGCGCAACGCTGTACTTCACACAGCAATGGTTTACAGTGCCTTCTGTATATGCAAATACCAAAATCCAAAATGTCCCTATAAAACCATCTCAGAACTTTACCCCAGTTCAGCGGCACTCATCGGCCAACAAGTTTGTGTGCTAAGTGACTGTTAGCATTCAGCTGATTAATTTTTTTAACTAGCATTACTTCATCTTAGCACCCAGCACTATCACTGCATAGTGAGCAGTTAGCTTGGCCATTGGAAAGCAACACAGCTAAACTTATAGCAACCAGGCAACCCCCACCTTGTTCTGTTTATATATACCTACCACTCATATCCTCTGTAAGCAGATTACGACTGGCATACATGGATGGGCACTTTCCTACCATCTCTATTTCCAGCTTGGTGGACATGGGCATCCTAAGGCAATGTAGCAACTGTCTCATATACACTAACAACAACTTAATTCTTAAACAGACAAATACGGTATGTGAGAGATGTACTTGTACAATGTCACTGGAGGCTAGACCCTCACATACAGACACTAAATCCAACAAAGAGTTGTTGGTGACTCACACACACCACTCATTGCATCCAGTAATGACCACCAACTTAGAGCTATATATGCAGAAGTGCTCACATGTAATCCTCCCAAGCATCAAAGGTCTCACAGGTACAGTCCTCAGAAGCCCTGCATTCACACAAATTAGACATGTGCCAGCACAAAACATAAAGCCACATCTCACTGTGTCTCAACTACCAATCCCACAAGGCGGAACATTTCACAACTCAACATTATAGTCATAGATAACTCCATTGTGAGACACACAGATGTCCCCCTTACAAGGCTGAATAAAGAGAGGTTACAGTTTGTAGTCAGGATCCAGCAGATCATGCAAGCACTCAGGTCACTCACCCGTAAGTTCCTGTATGACTCTGTCATAGTCCATATAGGAGTGAGTGACCTGATACGAACCTCCCTGGACTATATAAAGAAAGACATACATGATTGAACTCTCTGAATATGTGTCATAGGCAGGTGTGAACCCAACATTGAGTAACATTCTATTATCTCAAAAGATGATTCCATACTACAGACAGAAAATTATTGACTTTAAAAGTTGGCTTAGCTACTGATGTCATTCTGAAGAGGTCAAATACTTGTTAGCCAGAGAGGACATGGTTGACAGACTGCGCTACTTTGCTAGGGATGGTTTCCACCTGTCACTTCTAGGCTTTTGTATATTGGCTAAAACATTATCCACCCCAATTCTGCCTTTTTTAGGGATTGCCAAACAGACAAAACCTTCCAGCATAACAAAAAATACTCATGACAAGCTAAATGTGTTACTGCTCAATACTAGGAGTCTTAATAGGAAACTGCACTTCCTGGAAGCTCTTCTCACTCTGGAGATTGCTAACATTTGTGCAGTTACAGAAACATGGTTTAAAAACGCAGGAAGCATTTCAGCTGTGCATGGCTATAATACCTATCTTAAGATCTATTCCCCCACTGAACATAAGAGAGTTAAAGGAGGAGGTATATCTATCTACGTAAAAGATAATCTCACCTCAAGATTAGTCAGAAAGTATGACTTGCTAGAACTACTCTACATCCAACTATCTATGGGAAAAATCCATTACCAAATTCTTGCTAGCTACAGATGCCCCTCCATGAAACAAAATATCCAAACATCATACCTAGAGCTATTTGAGTCACTCACCATCCAACCCAATACCATACTAATGGATGATTTTAATTATTCCTCCATTAACTGGGAGGCATACATGACCACTAATATATAGGTCCAAAGATTTCTTGACTTTGTAAATTCAAATGCCCTGCAGCAGCTGGTCTGCAGTCCCACCAGGGGAACAAATATCCTAGATCTGATACTCATAAATATGGGAAAGCACTGCTCTGCCCCAAATGTGATGTCTTCACTGGTAAGATCAGATCACAAAGCAGTTTCCCTAGAAATTAAGGTAAATCAAGACCCCTCACAGAACTCCAAGAACTTTAAAAAGTTTTCTAAGGCAAGCCACCCCTATTAAGTAATGGCATAGCTAGATTCCAAGTTCCCCAAATCCAGAAAACACAGTAGCCTATGCAGAACAGTACACTAATGTCTTGTATGACCACATAAACAACTGCATAGAAACAATGGTACCGAGCTCAAATAAGTCCAGGGCAAACCATTAAAACAAGCCTTCCTGGTGGACCCCTGCTCTTAATAGATCATACAACACAAGTTAAAAAACCCTGTCAAGAATTAAGAGGGAACATGTACAACAGGGCAATAAATCTCTCATTAGTTTAAACAAGCAGATCAAGGAACTAAAAAGTCTCTGAAAGCTGACTTACAGTAAAAACAGACACCAAAGCTAAATATAATAATAATGCATTTTTTACCTGTGTCTGCAATCTTAAGGGCAACACCCAGCAATGTGCAGAATTAGTTATCGACAGCATCTCATACACCCAGCTGGCAGACGTAGCTAATCTGTTGGCCAATAATTTAGCTCAAACTTCACAACCCCATCACTGCCACTTCTCCCCCAAGAAATGCCCCCTACTCTAAAGACCAGATAGCCACAACACCCTCAAAAGCTAAAAACATGGCATCAATGGAGCCTGACGATATACCAGGTTGCCTCTTAAATAATTTGAATAGTGACATATCAGGACAAATAGGATCACTATTTAACTATAGCCTCTGGACAAATTTTGTTTTGAAAGAGTGGAGAACAGCTGTGGTCATATCCCTGCATAAGGGTAGACTGTCAACTAACCCTGGAAATTACAGACCCATAAACTTGACCAGTCTTGTTTGTAATGCCATGGGAAGAATAATCATTGACCTGATAAAAAAAGACATAGGAAATCTCATACCACTGGACCCAACCTAATTCAGCTTCATTAAGGGTAGGTCATGCCTGCTAATCCTAGTGAACTTTTTTGAAAAGGTCACTAAAGTGATGGGTAAGGGTAAAATAGTGCATACCACCTACCTCAACCTGGTCAAGGTATTTGATACAATAACTCTCTCAGGTATTATAAACAAACTCACAGAACTGGGCATAAATCCTTACATCACCAGACGGATAGCCAGTTGGCACAAGCACAGGACACGTGGTCAAAGTGGGTGATTCTAGCTCCAGCAAGAGGGCAGTTACTAGTGGTGTGCCACAGGGCTCAGTGCTGGGACCTCTCTTATTCAGAATATACTTCTCTGAAGTCAAGACTAATGTAGAATGCCTTTGGCTGACTACATTTTCCAACAATTGCAAGTTGGGTGTAATCAATGAATCCCCTAGTGATGTAGATATCCTTTAGAAGGGTTTGACTCAGACAAAAGATTAGTGCCAGAGCCATAGCCTAAAACTTAATGCAAAACAAATGCATAATCATACCCCTTGGGATGTCAAATACCCCCTGAAAATTAAAGCATTAATAGCACATTACTAAATGTGGACTCAGAGGCAAGAGATCTAAGTACACAGATATATAGTAGCCCAGTAGCCTGAACTTTGAACACCATGTGTTCACAGTGGTGAGGAAGTTGTTCTATATGGCACAGTTTATAAATAAAAGCATAGCATCCAGATCCAAGGAAATTATAATCCAGCTGTACTCAGCTTTCATCAGACTAATAATTTAGTACAATGCAACTTTTGGCATGTAATTGACCAGGCACTTGCAGCAGCTGGAGTGGCCTCATAGGTTCCTCACAAAGAAAATACATGGTATAAACAGCATGCCCTATGCAGATAGACTAAAAGCCCTATCTCTCTAATATGTCTCCTACTGACTATTAAGGGGTGATATATGCCTAACCTACAAGGCACTCACAAATCCAGCCCTGATGGAACTGTTACACATTCACAAGACAAACTGCATGAAGGTCACATGATTTAATGATCTAAACCTGGTCTGTGACATGAAAAAAACATGCTGGAGAGATAGATATATGCCTCAGAGACTACCCCTTCTCTGGAACAGGCTTCTTATTCACGTAAAGCAGAGCCTTTCCCTGACCCTCTTCAAATGCAGTTTGGATCAATGGATGGATAATTGTAAATTCCCTCCTGGGGGAGCCCATGTCCCTTATGGACAGGAGCAATCTGTAAAATACTCAAAGACATAGGTACAAACATAAGCCATCCTGTAGCTCCTGGGGATTTAAAACTGCAAAATTTGGGTAAAGATAGCTAAGCTTGTCAGGGCTCAAGTCGTTAGCCTAGTAATCTCCTATGAGCCTATGAGAACTATAAAAGATAAGGTGATTAGTTTTATTTATGTAAAGGTGACAGTAAGGAACAGAGCAAAAACAGAATAAGAAGAGACTATAATTTTTCTTATGAAATTATAAGATTAGATCAAATAATGATAAAAACAATAAACAACTGTCTGAAGAGTACAGAGGGAAAAACAAGGCTCATGTAGGTTTTATAGCAATCAGTTTGACACCTATCAAAGATGCACTCACAGGACTGCAGGAAAAGAGGGTAACGTTTACATGGATCACTCTAGAGAGTCTTGTCGGACTTGACCTTTCTAACAGTGTAGAGGAGACCCCTGTGGAAACTGTGACTCGAACAGCACACAGTAAGATCATAGCTTTGGTTAGAGACAAAAATGCAATTCATTTTCTTGCCATAGTGATCCACTTCTTCCACATCTGTGCCTAGAATCAGAGTGTAGAGGACGAAATGCTAATAATAAGACAGTCAGTATTAATGGGGTTAGATACACACATCTGTGGGGAAGACAATATGAGGAGAACTGATGTTTTTAGGATATACTGCAAATGACAAAGAAATAAGAAGTGTGACACTGTAACCATCCTTACTGCTGGTAATGGCCTAGGCTTCAGAATGAATAACAAATTCTGAATCATTTTATCAGGATAATTAACACGTTCTCAAGTTACGATGCAAAACTATTTCAGCTATACTTCTAGGTTTGAGCCCTAACATGTTAATGTAGCCTTGAGGTTCATAATGCACAGAGAAGGTGCTACTTTCAAAATACCTAAACTAGTTTCTAGGGAACAACAAATTGTTTTCCAGAGATGGCTTACATCTCAGTTAAAGTAGTAGATGAGGCACAGCCAGGGAACAGATTGGCTCTGATTTTGTTTAGAAATAGACAAATTTGTCTGTGAGGCTTAACACTGGGTAGGTTATTTATGGATGTATACAAATTCAGGAACTTGACAAATAGAGTGAAAGAGCTCAGTCACAGACAATCAAATCCATTAATTACTTGAACTGTTGTTACTGAGTCTTGGCATTGTGTCTTGATTAATCCCTGGCTTAAGCATGTTTGTTAATACGATAAATAATTTCAGTCTTGGCAGAAGTATGGAGATGTACCCAAGACAATGTGCTAAAGCTAGAAACCTAGACCTGCTGTTTTAGTAACAAATGCAGCCAGAGTATTGGTATAGAATTAAATTGTTGCCTCTTTAAAACAATTTAGCTGTGCATACTTCAGCAAAGCTTATTAAGTTAGTCTACGATAACTTCTTGAGGAATTTATCTACTTGAAACCAATGATTGCATGATTATAAGGGATGCCAATTTCAATGGAAGATCTGAACTGTCAGTTGGTGAGTGATTTTGTGATAAGCTTATTGATAACAATATTCTGGAGGTCCCACTAGAGGTGCCCTATTCTTAGACATATATATTGTAAATATCAAAATATAGGAAGTAAATATATCAGATGATGCACCATTTGTCAGCTCCAGCTGTGACTGCTTTCTGTGCTGTCTCTCCATTATAACTACCTGAACAAATAATACTGAGGGTTTTAATTGTCCTTGTAATTTCTATCATTGAATTGGTAAAGGGAAGTTCACTGATTATAAAAGTCATTTAGGCAGTTTGAACTGTTTGGTACATTTTTGAAAACTATCATTTAGAAATAGTTGGTCTATTCTCCCTGCACAAAATATGTTCCCGATACTGGAAAATATAATATCTCAAATAATGCTTAGGTCTTACAGAATGCAACTAATAGGACGTATTTACTATATAATTTAAATGCATGTCAGGTAGTTGGTCTATAATGTAATATAGGATGAGGTACAGGGGTGAAGGAAAGAAATTAAAATCTTTTAGACAAAGCAAGAATCTGGAGTTGTCAGAAAATAGTCATTATGGAACTGGAACCATTTTTAGATCAATTAAATGGGATAACAGATACAGTAGACCTACTCTTGACATGGATGGGATCCATTAATGTGAACCCAACATAAGACCTACTCTTGACATGGATGGGATCCTTTAATGTGAACCCAACATAAGACCTACTCTTGACATGGATGGGATCCTTTAATGTGAACCCAACATAAGACCTACTCTTGACATGGATGGGATCCTTTAATGTGAACCCAACATAAGACCTACTCTTGACATGGATGGGATCCTTTAATGTGAACCCAACATAAGACCTACTCTTGACATGGATGGGATCCTTTAATGTGAACCCAACATAAGACCTACTCTTGACATGGATGGTTTCCTTTAATGTGAGCCCAACATAATGGTAAACATCTTTACTGACACCTTGAATTTTCCTTCAGATCAGTCCTAAGTAGAAAAACATCTGCATTGTTTAGATCAAAAACTAGCTTTTGTGATATTTGTAACAATATACTAATCGAGAAAGTTTCTGTAGGTATAAAATGCAAAGTAAATACCCGTGTTTTCATCTCTAATACAGATTTAAAGATATGGTGAAATTGTGTCAGTTTTGAACAATGAAATATCTACTACCTCAACTATCTACTTCGGTAACAAATGTTTTACACAGTGATATGGCTGAACCAAACTGAAACAATGACTAACAGTCTCCTTAGATGTAAATATATACCGCAGGCTCACAAACCAATCATCATCTTGGTTAAGTATATCTGGTTATGGCATATGCAAAAAAAATAAAAAATACAAGGGCATAATGTACAGTAGTTATGCATGCATTGGTACTCTCAGGGTTCTGCTAGAAAGGGAGGCATAAAAACACATTTGGATATTGATTATTTTTTCATATTATTTTGGGTATTTGGTGCACAATATAAAACCATGTGTTTCTGCCTAAATGTTAAGGGTAAAAATGTAATTGCACTAAATCAGTTAGTGCTAAATGATGCACTAAATAATGAGCCTGGAAGAAAGAAGTGAGCAACAAACAAAAGGCTAATCAGATACAGCTGGACAAGAATGTACAACCATTTGCATATCAAAAACTCAACCATCAGATGGGGAAAGAGGCTTTAATCTGTCCTCTTTATGTTTTTAGAGCACATTTAGCTTAACAATCCAGCACTGAATAGCCCTTCTGTATATATTTAGAGCTTAAATAATCTGCATTAGCATCTCTCATGATGGCTATAATTAATATAACATGTCTAAACAAGTGTCTATCAAGGAAAGAAATCCCAGAGAAAGGCATTTGTTTTCTGTAATAGCATATTCAGACCTGACTGGTTACACTCACTTTGAAAGTATGTTACTCAAGCACTATTAATGTTTTGCATTAGCTAGACATAATTCATTAGAGCACAATGCTTACTGGTTTTCCTATTCACCATTATAAGTTAACCATTAAGAACTTGCCACAGTGCTCTATCATACTAGGAAAACAAGCTTATGTTTAGAAACTGAAAGGCACCCAAAACTTTCTGAAGATAAATCTATATTTATGATTAAAACATACTTAAATACTTAGGATATATATATATATATATATATATATATATATATATATATATATATATATATTTATATATTTATAGACCCCAAAACAAATTTCCAGCACTCGCATACCTTCTTTGACATCTCAAATGAAAATCCACAAACAGGAACACAAAACAAACACTAAAATCAGTGTTTAAGATTTAATCCAAGTGCAGATACATAGAGCAACCATTCAGGTAATCATCATAGCGGCCATAGTGCTAACAAACAAGGAACCGGTGACCGATTTCTCCCCCTGGCGTCATCAGTGTGAATACACAAGAATAGAACACTGCATATTTATATAAAAAAGTGCTACTCAAAGTTAAAGTAAAAGGACAGATCACATAACATGCAAAGAACTGTTTCAGCACACATATACACATGTATATAACTATATATATATATATATATATATATATATATATATATATATATATATATATATATATATATATATATATATATATATAAATAAATATACATACACATATAGATATATTTATATATATATATATATATATATATATATCTGAAGCACATATTAGACATGCATATTTTGTTATAGAAAACATAAAGGGTATATCAGAAGAAATAATTATCTACATACATTTGCGCTAAATAATAGTGCACATGGTGGATTTTTATTTGAGATATCGAAGAAGGTATGCGAGTGCTAGAAATTTGTTTTGGAGTCTTGATATTGTGTTCTGAGCACTGCGACAACTTTGGCGTGCACCTATTGCTTTTGGATATTATATATTTATATGTTTATATATATATATATATATATATATATATATATATATATATATATGTATATATATATATATATATATATATATATATATATATATATATTTTTTAATTTTATTATTTTTTACTTTTTGCTTATGTCCGTTTGCATACCTCGCAGCCAATAGTCAATACTTTGCTCAATGGCAAATCACATGACTCCATCGCCAAAAGCGTCATTTGGGTGAAAGCAATGATCCTCAGATTGTCCCAGGCTTGATCATTTGGCAAATAAGAACCAATATGAAATAAATACCAGGAATGAATTGTGTGACTAATGAAACATAACTAATAAAAGTATATCAGCTGTTCGAAATCTGATTTACGTACAAACACATCCATACACTATATGATTTATCTGGCAGTTAGTGCAGAGGATTAAGGTTCTGAGATTTTAGCAAGCCACTTCCCATAGTCAGAGGTACAGGGATTGGTTCCTTCCACCTCCCTTTAACAACTTATGTGACTCAGAGCAAGTAATTTGATGACTGTTTCTGGGTTGTACCTGAAAATGTCCTGTGGATATATGTGTGTGTGTGTGTGTATATATATATATATATATATATATATATATATATATATATATATATATATATATACATCACACATCAAAATGACAGCCCTTCTCGTACATAAACTAGACTGTGAACCTATACATCAGCAGTATTCAACAAATGGAACTGTTAATAATAGCTGATACTATAGCAAATTTACACCTATAAATAACTTAAATACACTAGCAAAGTCATGGTAGAAATTATAAGAAGTTTAAATTTTGGATGTGTGTCAGGAAACCTTAAAACCACAGCAATGGACAGTGAAGCAGAGCCATTCTCAGGAAGCAGACTATCGTATGACTGTTCCATAAAGCCCAACAAAGAGAAAAGCAATCATGTTTATTTTTGTTATGGAATAAAGTTCATATTTTGCCACTCTTGTTTTTCGATGGTTCCTGGAATTATTGGTGGAGTTTTTGAAGCAAGAAGACAGCCTTTATAGATCCGTGGTGCTGTGTTTTATTTTTGGTACTGTTGTTATTTTCGATAGAAAAGCAATCATGCTTGCATGCATGTACGTGTGTATGTATATATATGTGTGTGTGTGTGTGTGTGTGTGTGTGTGTGTGTGTGTGTGTGTGTGTGTGTGTGTGTGTGTGTGTGTGTGTGTGTGTGTGTGTGTGCGTGCGTGTGTGTGTGTGTGTGTGTATAGTCCGTTGTTTTGCCATTTAGTCAAGTCTAGCTCTTTGTGACTTCAAAGACTTTAGCATTTCAGGCTTACTTGTCAAAAAACGTTTATTTTAGTTCTTGCAAATTCATATTTATTGTTTCAGTAATGCTGTCCATCCAGCTTAGCATCTATCTTTCCCTTGTTCTTCTGCTTCTGCCTTTGACCTTTCCCAACATCAGTGTTTTCACTAGTGTACCCTGTCTTCACATTATGTGGCCAAAGTACATGAGTTTTAGTTTTACTATCATGTTTTCCATTGAATACTCTGGATTTATTTTCTTAACTACTGATTAATTTGATCTTCTTGTAGTCCATATAACTCTTTAAAAGCACTTTTCCAGTGTGTAGCCTAACTTGTAATCTAACTTTCACAGTCATGACTTATTACTGGAAAAAACATAACTGACAGTACAGACCTTTGTTGAGAATGTGATGTCTTTGATTTTTAACATTTTAACAAGATTTGTTACAGCTTTCCTTCCAAAAAGATACTACCTTTTAATTTCTTGGCTGCAATTACCATCTCCAGAGAACACTAAGCATAAAAAACAAAATATTTCACTGTTTTTGTCTTCCCCCTTTATTTTCAAAGAATTAATATGACTTGATGACATTTTTTATGTTGAGCAGTAAGCCAACTTTTGCACTTTCTACTTTCATCTTTATCAACAGGCTCTTCAGTTCTTCTTCACTTTCAGCCAAGTGGCACCATCTGCATACCTTAGTTTGTTAGTATTTCTTCCACCAGTTTTAATTCCATTATCTGATTCATCTAACCGTGCATTTCACGTGATACATGTGACATATAAACTGAATGTATAGGTTGACAAAATACAGACTTGTCAGTCTGCTTTTCCAATCCTAAATCAGTAATTTGTTCCTTGTTTCTAGCTGATACTTGTTGTTCTTCATACAGATTCCTCAGGTGCCAGACAATGTGACCTGATAGCCCCAGTTCTTTAATATCTAGCCAAAGTTTGTTATGGTTGACCCAGTCAAAGGTTTTAGAGCAGTAAATAAAGCAGAAGCATTATTAAAAGTTCATATGTTTACACTAGGTTAATAACCACTAGGGTCTTCACTAGCCTAGCCATGCAACCCAAGACAGTTTTGTCCCAGAGTTCCTTGGACACCTATTTGGTAGGGATGTTAGTAAGGAGGTAGGTATGGGTTAAGTGGAGAAGGTCCTTGGACACCTATTTGGTAGGGATGTTAGTAAAGAGGTAGGTATGGGTTAAGTGGAGAAGGTCCTTGGACACCTATTTGGTAGGGATGTTAGTAAGGAGGTTGGTATGGGTTAAGTGGAGAAGGTACTTGGACACCTATTTGGTAGGGATGTTAGTAAGGAGGTAGGTATGGGGTAAGTGGAGAAGGTTATGTTAATTGGAGATTAATTTACTTATTGTCAACCTCTGCCCATCAGAGACATGGGCTCAGACCAGGAGCAAATTTGCAATTTTCCATCCAGTGATCAAGGTTTCATTTGAACAGGGACAGGAATGAACTCTCTTTCACATAGATGGGGTGCTTAGTCCGTAGAGTGGAGATCCCTTGAGACAAATATAGGTCTCTCCAGCATGTTCTATTTATGTTGCAGGCAAAGTTTAGGTTCTTTTATCTAGTACTTCTCATGCTGCTTGTTTTATGGATATGAAGAGCTTATATGCCAGGCATAGATCACCCTTGGCAACATGCAGGAAATAGAGTACAGACATAGGGCCTTAAGGCAATCAGTATAGGTCAGGGTATTCATGTCCTAGATTCTCCTGGTGAGGAACATCTGTAGGCATTCCAACTGTTACAAATGCCTGGACAGGTACATACCAAAGGGGGCAGTGTATTCAATGATGGGTATGATATTGGCTGAGAAGAGTGATACTATAGCTTCGTTGAACCTGGATGCCGTACCTTTGCTTATGAGATAGGCAACATAGAATGATTTTCTTACCATCTTGGTTATGTGTTGGTTGAAGGCCATGTTGGTGAGTACAAGGTCCAATATGTTTGATCTTCTGGTTGGAGTGCACACTATCTAGTCCAGGGTGTTTTTGCTGATAAAATTCAGAAAACATGACTGTAGTTAAGAGGCAATGTATGTTTCACAGTCTGAAGAGGGTAGTTAAAGTCCCCCTTGAATAGGGTATTTGGTTGGATGGTGAGCACCTCTAGCAGGTCTAGGTCAGAGTTGAGAGATATGTGGGTCACAGCTGATGACCTATAGCTGGCCAGGACATGATAAGGAACCTTGTGGATGAACTGCAGGGCATCATCCTATTTAAGCAACTTGGAGTTGTATTTGTTGCTAATGTATATCAAGATACCTCCACCTTTTGACTATGTCTGTGCTGATCTTGGTCTAAATGTGTGGAAAGCTCTGTTGCTTTGCACTGCCAGAGCAGTTTCAGCTTTAAATCAGGTCTTGCTAACAGCATAGATGTCTGCCTGCTCCAGACTGAGGATTTCTTGTAGGGTGTGGAGTTTCTTTTTTAGGCTCCTAGCATTGCGCAGTAATGCCTTAAAGTGGCTTTGAGTTATTTTATTATGGTGGTAGTTTTGTCATTTTGACATTGCCTAAAAAGGCTTTAAAGGGGTGGATAAAGTTTTAGCCAATATATGAAAGCTGAGGGGGGAACTGGTGCAGACCATACTTGGCAAAGCAACATGGTCTGTTAACCAAGTCCTCTCAAGTTGATAGATATTGGGTTCCCCTGGAGTGAAACCAGAAACTAAGTTAATTATTAAAATCGATCATTTTCTGTTCATACTGTGGCAGCATTGCTCATTTCAAGGCATGTTCCTGTCTGTGACACATATTCAGAGATATCCATAATGGTTCTCTTCATATAGTCCAGTGAGGTACTTCTCAGGTTATTTATACCCACATGGACTATGATAGAATCATACTGGTACTTGTAGTGCAGTGATCTGAATGCATTTGTAATATTGTTGATCCTAGCTCCAGAAAGACAACTAACCATTATCTTTTCTTTAATGAACAAAATCCAAATAAGTTCCAGGGAGGCAGGTAGACCAGACTCCAGGTGTAACTTTAAATCAAAATAAATGTATTTGTATAAAGCACTTTTCGTCCAGTTCTATACATGAACTTCTTCAGATACACTGTTACTAAAGAAAATGGTGTTTAAAATACCCTCCCTTACTAGTCATGTAATCAAAAGACCAATCAAGGATTTAAAGTACCCTCTACATAAGAACACTTATACATAAGAACATCTTGCATATGGGCGGCAAGATGTAGACAGAGGAAACGACACAGCAATCACCTCTAATGATCTGAGTGATGTCACCATGAATGAGTAAGTATGAGGTGGAAATAATACAGGATGGGACAATAATGAAATTTGGAGAAGCAAGTGGATTCATAATCAACATCAGGAGCAAGTTAATAACAACAATTCAAATTGGAATTAACATGATAATGTTGATTATTACCAGAGCAGACAACGTAATAATGAGCAAAGGTCGAATAATTCAAATGGGGTGAAGCAGGATTTTACCAGAGGCAAGCAGCAGAGGAAGAGGTCATTCTTCCCCTCTACTCGACACTCATTAGACCCATTATAGAGTACAACACCCCTTTTGGAATGTACCACACAAGACATCTGCAGCAGTTGGAAAGACCACAGAAGTACCTCACAAAGAGGATTACTGGCCTCAAACAGATGCCCTACACTGACCGCCTCAAAAAACTCCAGTTTTACTCTGTAGCATATCACCTACTCAGAGGCGATCTCTGCCTAACATACAAAGCTAAGTCAAACCCAGAGCTGTTGGACATGCTACACCTAAAGAAATCACAGTCTCTCCAAGCTACATGCTCTAAGGACCTATACATTGTCACCACAATAAACAGGACATGCTGGAGGGATAGATTCCTGTCCCAGAGACTTCCCAAACTCTGGAACAGGCTACCCATCTATGTCAAGCAAAGTTCTTCATTAGCACTCTTCAAGAAAAATCTTGATGAGTGGATGGGAAATAGAAAATACATCCCGGGGATCACTTCTGTGTCTCTGCTGGACAGTGGGACAGGAAAATAACTTTCTTGGTTGATATAAGCCAGGGAACCTTGTTGGCTAGGCTTACATAGGCCCTCGGGCCGAAAGCCTAGTACCTACCTATGAACCTATAAGAACAACCGCAGGAAAGTAAGCAAGAGGTGGAGGTAAATTCCTCACAGTACCTTCTAGATGGACAGAAATGTGTTCTAGTTAAGAATGTCGAAGGAACGTCACAATTTATAACTATTCTTCCTTTAAACTTCCCATAGAACTGGTTGAACTCCTTGCTAAAGGACTGACTTTCGTCCCTGACCAGAGAATGGATTTGGCCAAAACAATATTGGACTTAAAATTGTTTGTGAGAAAACTTAATCTAAATTTAATCATGGGTAATAGTAATGCCTTAGATGTAAGACCTTATGCTATATCCAGTATGTATAACCCCCCCTTACATCCTATGTTAGAGATTTTTGAGAAAGTATGTGAATTAGATTTTAAAAGCATAACTGGCAAAGACGGGTACCATAAAAAGAATATGAGTAAAGAAGAATGGGAAATACTAAATGTATTGAAAACACCCCAAGTAAGAGTAATGTGGCCTGATAAAGGCAGTGGTTTAGTCTTCATGGACATTAATGACTATGAAAATAGAGTAGAGAAAATACTACAAATGGAAACTTATGAGGAAGTGTTACTAAACCAATTTAATATAGCAAACCAGGATATTAGAATATACATTACTGACTTATTTATTAAGGCTAAGATAGATTTAGACCTTTATAATTATATGAACATTCTACCATCTTTAACACTGGTAATTTCTAGAGTTCAAAAATCCATAAACATTTGAATGACCACCCGCTTAGACCAATGGTGGATGGAAGAAATTCCATAATGTACACTTGCTTCCAATAGTAGATAATATCCTGAAAAAATATGTAATTACCGAAACTCAAATATGTAAGAATTCATGGTCCTTCTTAGAGAAAATAAATTCATTGGAGTTTAATGACTATAATTTCCTGACAGTTGATGTGAAAGATCTCTATACATCTATACCCCATGTCTTAGGCATAGATTGGGTATCCATCATGATGTATAAAAAGGGTGCTCCAACAACTGAAATACATTTAGTGGAGGAGTTACTTGATATTATTCTCAGTAATAATTTCATTTTTTTCAAACAGAAATACTACTTACAAAAGATAGGAGTGGCAATGGGGTCTCCATGCGGAGCCAACTTTGTCAATATGGTAATGGCATATTGGGAGCAAGAATTTATATTTAATAAGGAAGGCATAGCTGATTCTATATATTTTTTCACAAGATACCTGGATGATATATTTATGATCATAAAGGGTGATAGCCAGGTGGCGACAACATTGGTTGAGTATTTCAACAGTACAACCAATTTCCTACAGTTTACCTTTTCCTACCATGACTACGAG
Organism: Protopterus annectens; assembly: GCF_019279795.1. NCBI lineage: Eukaryota > Metazoa > Chordata > Ceratodontiformes > Protopteridae > Protopterus > Protopterus annectens. The sequence continues at coordinate 16,650,215 of NC_056731.1, forward strand.
ATCCCATATTTAGATGTTAAGGTGAGTAAAAATGAATAGAAGGGCTATACAGCTAGAATTAATCATAAAAAACGTATTCCGACACCTTTCTGCATTTTTCAAGTGCTCACACTTACCACCAAAATGAGCTGTCGTGAAGGGTCAACTGGTAAGGGCAGCCAGAATGGTGACTAGTAACCTTGATTTTGAAAATGAATGTGAAAATTTAAGGGGGATGTTCACTAAATGAACATACCCAACTAACTTGTTGGATGAATTAATAGAAGAGGTTAAAAGAAAAAGAAGGAATGGGCTTTATAGGCCTGTTTTACAAGATGAATACATACATGAGGGACAGGTAACTGAACCAAAGGAGAGAACAGTAAATATTAATACCAATTTTAAAACAAGGTGTGTGATTACTTATCATCAGCAGCTTACAAAGTAAGAAATATTATATACAAGAATTGGAATTTAATTTCAGGTGAAAGGGACTTGGTTGGTAAAACAGGAACAAGTCCAAAAAGTATTTATAGGAGGGGTATAAATTTGAAAAATATTTTGGAGAAAGAAAAAATAAAATTAATAGGAATCCGTGTACTTTTAAATGTGGTGGTTGCCCCTATTGTAAATATATAGAAGAAGGCCATTATGTAGAAATCAGGGGCATGAAACTGAAGAACAATAATAGATGCAATTGTCAATCTAAAATGGCTGTGTACCTGGCTAGATGTCAAGAATACTCTTCATTCTATATAGGAAAAACAGAACGAAAATGACATGAAAGGATTTATGAACACCTATATAGTATTTCCAGGAGTAAGAGTGAAAATGCCCTAGCAAAACATGTCAATTTGAACCCAGGGCACACTTCTAAATTTTGGATAATACAGCAGATGCGGCATAACCCGAGAGGTGGTCCAATGACAGTAATGCTGGAATTATCTGAATTGTGGCAAATACGTCTGGTTGCATATACACTACCAGACTTAAACATGTGTTCTATCCACATCATCTTAAAATTGAAAAATTTAAAAAGATAATATTTATGAGTAGTTGAATAGTAATCTAAATTTTCATATTATGTTTTTTCCTCATGTTTAATATTCATTTGGTTTTTAAAAAAACTTTTAGTATATGCTTTTGTATGAGAGAAGTCTGAGTAATATATGTGTTCTTATGTAGAAGGTACTTTAAATCCTTGATTGGTCTTTTGATCACATGACTAGTAAGGGAGGGTATTTTAAACACCATTTTCTTTAGTAACTTCTGAAGAAGTTCATGTATAGAACTGGAAGAAAAGCACTTCATACAAATAAATTAATTTTGATTTAAAGTTACAACTGGAGTCTGGTTTACCTGCCTGCCTGGAATTTATCTGGATTTTGTTCATCGGTCTGCTTTTTGCAGTTGTTTATCTAGTTGCATTATCTTCTCCTTGTCCAGTCTGGTGACACGCACATCTGCATTTCGTACAATAGAATTCCCTATGACAAGAGTACCATGTAAAGTGTTTGCTTGCCTTAAGGATTTTGTTCTTTGGAGATCATTGGGTGGAGGTTTATGCATAGTGTTAGGTGTTGCTTTTGGTGTGTGGGTTAGTGTTTGCTGAGGATAGGCATTGCCTTGTGATGACTTAGGATATCTTTGAGATTTTGAAAGGTTTCTATTAAATGCCCCAGTATAAGAAGGTTTATGTATGTGTTGAGCAGTATGTGTGAAGGATGTAGTGTATGTGCTCTTGACAACCTTGTTTGTAAGCGAGATATTTGCCTCTAAGGAAGTTATGTAGGTGCATCTCTCACATATTGTGTTAATTTCTTTAAGTATTAAATGGTTGTCTGAATACATGAGACAATTCCTACAGTGTCTCAGGATACCCATATCTACCAAGCTGGATGCACAGACTTTAGGAAATTGCAAATCCATGTTGTCAAGATCTGTGTTAGGTTTGGACTACTATGGTTTAGGGGCTTGATTTTAGAAGGGTCATCTCAGTGGTATCTAGGGTTAAGGCTAGATGTTAAATAGTGATATGATCTGACATTAGTCCTGATTGAAGTGCCAGCTAGCTGCCCTAAGCTTAGTTCCAGACATGTTGTTTCTGTGTTACAGGGTAAAGTCCAAAGTACCAGCTTTATAAGTTTTGCTACTGTACAGAGTACTGCTAACTACCATTGAATAGCAAACAGCACTGCACAAACACACCTAATTTATAGCAGACAGAAAAAAGCTGAACACTAACTCCCATACCCTCTGTCAAATAAATGGCTGCATTTTAAGCTCACTAGAATTCTTCCCAACTGAGAGAGACTAGGTCAACACCTTCTACAACAAGACTGATGATCTTGGAACTTCTTAAAGTAAAGGCACAGCAAAGCCAGCCCCCGAGTCCAGATTAACACCAAACAACTAAGTACATAAAATGCCCACTGGCTGATAAAACAATCTCACTTTAAGACTCCTTGTGTATTTCCCAACTCGGACTGACCAGGCTACTTTACTACTGACACTAGAATATCAGTCCCAGTCTTAATAATATAAAAACACACTTTGGTTGGCCAAAAGTAAAAGAAAAGGTACTAACTAGATACAGTGAGCAATTGCCACATTTTTGGAATCTGGTCAGCTTTCAAACCTTTAGGGAACCTTTTGCATGCCCAAACTGTCAGGCAGCTTGCGCTGAGCTGACTAAAAGATAAGTTTGGGAGTGAAGCCCATCAAAACTTTCCTTTGACAAGAGAGTGAGAGGCTGATCCCTGAAATGACAATGCTAGGCACTACAAAAAATAAAATTCCACACCCTGGCATAAAAATCACAGCCAAAATAAGTGTGGTGGAGGGAGGGAGTGACTACTGTAGCACTGATTATTCAAACATGTACTATTATGATACACTTAGCTTACTCAGCTGTAGTATGTTCATCATATTGATCACTGCTGCAGTAGCCTTAGCTATATGAGTATATTCATTTAGCAAACTACATTTGTGAGGTAGAAGGAGAGTCCAGGAGAATGATCCTAGCAAAGCTTTAGCTGGACCTAAAGAAGGACGCAAGCTTATAGTGCTTTATAAAAGGTACCAACTAGCTACAGCAAGTGAATTTTCACTTTAACCCCCCCCCCCCCTTGTGTTTCCCATCTTTAACAAACCAGGCTGCTTTCTACTCCCACTAGAACTGCAGTCTCAGCCTTTTTAAGGTAAAAACACACTTTAGTTATCCAAAAGTGAAAAGGTATCAGAAATAAAATAACGAGCTAAGACAAGTAATTCGCATTTTAGTCCTCACTGTGTGTTTTCCAACTCAAACAGACCATGTTACCTTTCTAATTTCACTAGAGTAGCAGTCATAGTCTTTTTAATGCAAATGCATATTTTGGTTGCCCAAAAGTAAAAAGGTATCAACTAGCTATAACAAATAATTGTAACTTTAACCTCCTTTGTGTGTTTCCCACTTGGACAGACCAGGCTACCTTTCTAATTCCAATAGAATAGCACACCCAGTTTTCTTAATGTAAAACATATTGTTAGCCAAAGATGAAAAGGTACCAAGTAGCTACAGCAAGTAATTGTCACTTTAAACCACCCTTGTGTGTTTCCCAACTGAGGCAGACCAGGCTACCTTTTTAATCCCACTAGAATTGAAATTCCAGCCTTCTTAATGTAAAAACACACTTTTGTTAGTCAGAAGTGAAAAGGTACAAGAAACAAATCAAACAGCAAGCTACAAGAAATAATTCTCACTTAAGCCTACCTGTGAGCATCTAAACTCAAACAGACCAAGTTACCTTTCTACTGCCACTAGAATTGCAGTCCCAGTCTTCTTAATGTGAAAACATACTTTTGTTAGCCACAAGTGAAAAGGTACCAGGAACAAATCAAATAACTAGCTATAAGTAATTATAAGGAGATTCAAAGACAGACAAATCAGCAATAAGGAAGACACACTTTAAGGCAATTTCAAAGTACAGTAACAGTCTAAGGAAAGGCCTTCCCAGTTTCTTCTGTAAGTAACCAGTGAAATAAGTAGAGGAGATAAAAGTGGGAGGAGCTTATAGGGCCAAGTATACAGAATATATGACTGGGAAGAGCTTCCAATTGCAGATATACAGTAGGGGTGGGCAGCTCAACAGGAAAAAGGTGGATAGGTAGGAAACAAATTCAGAAGAGAGCTAGTAAAAATGCAATAAAATGAGAGCCCATTCAGAACACCTAGGCCCAGCACAGAAACCACTTGAAAAGCCCTGCAGACTATAATAATGCCTTAAATTAATAGCTTTTAACTTCATATAAAGAACAAACACAGCACACAAAACTGATTTAAATGGTAAAATAAGTGCACATTTGATATTTTTATATTGCCAGTGTCTAGTGTGCAGGCAATATCTTGATCATTACCTTGTTTGCTGTGTGAAACAGGTGCAGTTGCTTATTAATTTGAGCATTCTTCATCACTTTTTTTTGGACTGGAATATAAACTGACTTTTTCTAATCTAGTGGCCACTATCCTGTTTTCCAAACTTGCTGGCTAATTCCATGCAACATAGTAACAGTATAATTTTGCAGGATCTTAATAAATTCAGCTGGAATTCCTACCACTTCCCACAGCATTGTTATGTTTGTCTATAGATCAGAGATGTTGAGGTCCTATTTTGTATAGGTCTTATGTATATTCACAGCATCTTTTTTAAATGTCTTCTGTTTCTGTTAGGTCCTCACCACTTGTTAGATCAAAAATTCAAGATATTGTTCAGTTTTTGTAGCTTATGTCTGAATTTCATGTTGAAAATATTATGTTTTGTGTATCATGGATATGCAAGTTTTATATTCTAGTTTGCCCTCATAAAGCAGATATTATGGCCATTACATATTTGCTGGAAGAATTAAGAATATTGAATGTAGAATTTAATGATTTTTTTTTTTGCTCAAGTTATTAGAATGTTATTCCAAAAATATATTCTGCTTTATAGGTACTTGCTACATTTGCAGCATACTGCTATGGGGATGCATGCTGCCCCCATTTATCCAGAAATTTATGGGATATCTTAGGAATGAATTGTTTTATGACTGAGAAAGTAGCAAACATTATAAGATGGATATATAATGGAATTACTTGGATGACTGTTGGCTGCTCGTTAAGGGTGATTTGAATAATTTGAAAATGATTATTGCATATTTTGAGTAACAAGATTTGTTGCTTTCAGAACTGATTTCTTAGCTGTTCATGTAACCATGTTGTTAGTAGGGGTCAGATGTCAGTTTACTGTAAGCATTTTCCATCAACCCCTTCTTCAGCCACCATCTGTGAAACATGGTATATTGACAATATGATCCCCAAGTCACAATTCCTCTGGGTAAAGGGAATTTGTAGTAGCACTTTGATCAACCTGATCATTATCTAAGTGCACACATTAAACAAAGGTGATATAAAAACAGTATTAATGGAGTACAGTCAATGGAATTGGGTAAATACAGACAAGATTTACTTGAATATAGACATAAGGAGGGGAAAACGACTATAACAGGAAAATATGAGCTCTGCTTTAGAGAATGGACAAACTGTACATCAGCACCTTGATTGGAGAATGAATGTTCTCCAGCAGGGTATTAATGTACAAGTAATGCTCACTGAAAAACGAGTCTGCCACTTCACGGCAGCATATCAAGCCACCATGGAGCTTGGACAGAAAAAAAATAATGTCTGCCATTATTTTACGCTCATTAAGCAGCACTTTTGCTGTTTAGCGAGCGTAAAAAAAGAAACAGAATAAAAGTGTATGTATGTGCGTGTATGTATGTGTATGAGTGTGTTTGTTTCTGTCTGCGTGTTTGAGTGAATGCGTGTATGAAAGCAGAAGAGACTGTGTGTGAGAGACTGACAGAGACTAAGAGTATTCTTGTGTGAGTTAATGCATGCACGAAAGTAGAGGAGACTGTGTGTGTGTGCGTGTGTGTGTGTGTGTGTGTGTGTGTGTGTGTGTGTGTGTGTGTGTGTGTGTATATGTGTGTGAGATTGAGATACAGTGCGAGTGATCTTGTCTGAGTGAATGAATGCATTTATGAAAGTAGAGAAGACCGCATGTATGAGAAAGATTGAGCGTGAGTGAAAGCGATCTTGTGTGCCTAACTCCCAACTATCCAAATCTTCACAGAATGTCCAGAGTTTTGCCTCTTATTTTTTTGTCTCTTCCTCATAAAATTTGTGGTTTTCTGACATCTTGTGGCAAGTCAGTGAGGAGGGAATTCAATAAATAATGACAGGCATTTGAGTTTCAGGCTTTATATCTTTCAGAAAATGCATTGTAATATACAACCTTTTATTGTAGCAACTTTCTAAGTTTATAAGAGCAATATTTAAAATTTGTCCCTATTTTTGAGGCTTTGTACCCCCTATTATTTTTGGTTTTGGACAGATTTTTTTTGTGTTAAGAGGTTGAGAGTTAACATATATTATAGAAAGTTTGAAACATTAAGAGGAAGAACTATTTTACATTAAAAAATATATATAAAAAAATATATAATACTTAAAAAATAAGCAAGTAAAAACACAACAATTTTACAGACCACCAATTCTCTAAGCAAAATAATGCCCTCAAGGATGAGTGTGTTATGTGTAATTAACACCCTTCCAGGAGTGTAGAGGCCCTCTGGATGAATGTTAATTACACATTAACACACATCGTGTTGGGCATTATTGCTTACATGATATATGCTTACAATGCATTTAAAATCATTTGACTATGTCGCTGAAATATGAGATCTGTTATTAATGTTTTACCTGATTCTTATAAACTTGCTTTCAGAAAATAAAAAAACTCTCTGTATTCCTTTTGGTTCCCAACAATTCACTCTATATATCCGTTCAATTAAATCCACAAAATGCATGTATTCTCAAAGGCCCATTCACAAATGAAGATTAAAAATACATTTTAATGAGCAAAAAAGAAAGTCATAATATGTATATATATATATATATATATATATATATATATATATATATATATATATACACATATGGTGGACAGTTTGATAGATTTAAGGATTTTTTTGAGAAAGAAAAATTTGGAAATCATGTTTTATGGACAGCAAAATACTAGAAGTAATACTGAAGTTAGAAAACCTAGTACCATCAACCCACCCATGCATCCCCAATTAAAAAATCTGGAAAGACAGATAGAAAAGGAGATTAGAGAAGAATTTAGGGAAAAGTGGAAAGGTAAACCAAATCTCCTGAAGGAAGAGATGGAACTTCTTAGATCATTACAGGAAAATTGTTATATCAGGGTGATGCAAACTGATAAGGGGGTGTGGTAGTATTAATGGATAGTATTTTATACTCCAGTAAAATGATGAATATGTTAAATGATACCACTAGATACGTTAGGGTATCAAGGAATGAAATTAATGTAGCTTATCGCAAAATAGATTTTGCTTTAAAAGAAATGTTGGATGATAACTTAATATACTATGATACCTATAAGTACCTTAGTGTAGAAAAACCTAGAATCCCTGCCATATTTGGGGTACCCAAGGTGCATAAGAATGTGGAGGATCCCCAAATGAGACCAATAGTAGCTGCAAATGGTACCAAAAGTTACCCTTTAGCCAAATTCTTAGATAACAAATTAAAGAACATATGGGTTCCTTTTAATGGAATCTTGAAAGATTCGTGGGATTTTTTAAGAAGTATTAAGGACAATATGTATTCTGATTCCAAGATATTTGTTACATTGGATATACAGGACCTTTTTAATGTAATTCCTTATTATATAGGTTTTGAATGGTTTCAGGAGGCTATTAACAAGTATGGAAATTTGGACCATAATAATTTTTGGTACATACTGAGCTAATGGATTTGGTCTTGCAACAAAATTTCTTATTCTTTGAGGGTGAATTTTTCAAGCAGAAACAAGGGGTCGTTATGGGGGCATGTTGTGCCCCCACATATACAAATATAGTACTTATGATGTGGGAGGAGAAATTTGTGCTTGAATCAGAATATGCACAGCATTGGATATACTATAAACGTTATCTAGATGATATATGTATTTTTTGGAAGGGAGGGGAGGCTAAGTTAATGGATTTTATACAATATCTAAACAGGACTACTGAATTCTTAAAATTTACCCACCATATTTCTAGAGAGGAGATGAATTTTCTAGACGTTTCTATTAAGAAGGATAAACATTTACAACAATACACCTCAAGAATATACAGGAAGGATACATTCTCCAATTCTTATTTATACTTTAGTAGTTCACACCCATACAGACAGAAAAGAAGTATTGTCAAAGGGCAATTCATCCGTAGTAGCAGGATGACATCTAAAGATGTGGACTTTGAACAGGAAAGTCAGACGTTGAGGGACATACTTTTAGCTAGGAAATATCCTGCATCAGTGGTGGAGGAAGTGATGGTGGAAGTTAAAAATGCTCGAACCTCTAGATTTGCCCCAATTTTGGGATGTGAACAAGATGAGGTGCAGGAAGAGCATAAGATAGGGAACACATTTGGGGGGAATTATGTTTTGTATTACAGTCAGAAAACACCCATGATTCAAAATATCATTAAACAACATTGGGAAAGGTTTGTCTGTTACTCAGAATTGGAGAATTTATTTAAAAAACCATTACAATTCAGGTACAAAAAAGATAAAAACCTTAAGGAACTGTTGGAGAAGAATTACAAAAGGCCTACTGGAAAAAAGTTAGGCACTTACAAGTGTGGAACATGTGCCCAATGTTCATATATTTTGAGACAAGATTCTTTATATATTCCATATAGGCAGTATACCATTAGGAGTGGTAGCTTTTCCAATTGTAACAATGAAGGTTTGATATACCTAGCCCTATGCAAAACATGTGGTGCATTTTATATTGGAAAGACCACACACAAACTAAAAAGAAGAATATATGAACATTTAAATGCCATTAGGGTGAAAGATGGCAATAATACAATATACAAACATACCATGACATGTGTTGGAGCAAAATGTTTTTTTTTTTGTAATAGAAATGGTGCATCAGGACATTAGGGGGGGACAGTGGGAGAATAGGATAGAAGTTAGGGAACTTTATTGGCAGTTATTGCTTGATGCCAATAGGCTCCCAGGTCTTAATGAACACATTTCTATTGCCCCCATCTTAAGGATGAGGGCAGCTAAGTTGTAGGATTTATTGTATAAACTAGATTTAAAGTATTTCTTTCATTTTGTTGTTTACATTACAAGATTTTAAATACTAATATTTTGTTAAATCAATTTTAAGGGTAAGCATGTTAACAAATACATATTTTTCTGTAAAGTTTTCCTGCAGGACATTCTTTTTAATTGCCTTTTTATTAAAACACTAAGTATATATGAGCATTTTAAATGTATTTATTTTAAATATATGAGCTTAATTTTATGCATTAATTTTGTGCATATTAGTAAATTTGCATGATTGTTCATATAGGTTTTAAGTAGAAAGTTTTTATACATTTGTTATGTATTAATAGCACATTTTAAAGTCAGAGTATGTATTTATTAATAAATACAGAAGAGTTTATGCTTATTACATTTCATTAATTGTTTGAATGAATTAGTAATTGGTTAATTAACCACAGGGGAAGGGGTATAAATAGGTTTGCTACAGCTTGGATAAATGTTGATACATCTGACAAAGTCCGGTGGATGAAAACGCCATGTGATGTGTGGGTTTATGTATTGAATAAACTTAGCTGTAATTTCCATTACAAGTATTCAGATTCGTTTATTTCACCTCCATTGGTGCCTGTTTTTGTTTCTAAAGTTGTTTCTTGGTTTTCTTGGGCACTTTACCTCATTTTTTGGCAGTGTTTTTATTTTGGTACTTTCAGAAAAGATAAAAGTTCTGATCAAACTGTCTAGTTATAAAAAAATGTATAATTTTGCCTCCATCCAATTCCTTATTGTATCAAAACTATCGGGGTTGTTTTCCTAATGGTACTTTTTCAAATATATATGTAAAGCTAAGAATTTCACTTATAAAGCTATTATGTGTTGTAGGAAGTCAGGTGTCATAAATGCAAGTAGTTTTTACTGGATTATTTACATAACGTTATGCATATGCAGTGCCTTTTGCTTTAGAAAGACTTCATATATATGGAAACAGTAAGTTGCAATATATATCAGGGATTTCAGGTGTAAGAGGGACAGAATAGTCAGAAAAGAATCCAATACTGAATATAAAATAGAAACTGTATATTGCACATTTGCAATAACTATATGTGCCCGGATTGAATGACAACTGATAAATTTAAGTATATAATACATAACTATTTTGCCCAATAGATGGCAATATAAACAAACTGAAGTTGTGTATTTTTAGAGATTTTAATAGATTTATTTGGCTGCATAACTGGATGCTTGTCACATTATACACATGTAATGAAAAATGCGCTGCTCTAATGATTTATTTTATACAGAATGTCTCTCATCTAAGTAAGATTTCATGTGATTTATACAAATGATTGGATTAGTATTGCTCATTCATTCTTAAGATTTTAATTACTTAAGCCAGCTACATGGAACTAAGTGTTTTACTATAAAACCACTTTGGAAGTTAATTATTTTAATTAGTTATAATGAAGCTGATAAGGTGCGACTAGTTTGATTTTATCATTCTTTGGGATGCTGCCAGTACAATAAAGGAATATGATCACTGAAGTCCTAGATTCTTTGTGTTTTGGCTGTTTAGCCTAGAAGTTTCAATGCACCAGTTTAGTATGGGGGACCTCTGCCCCCATACCAAAATGACATGGGTGCTTTGTCTCCACATTCTTATATATACCACCTCCACAGTGTCACAATCTTGAGCCAGCAAATACTTCAGTATTCTGTTACAGTTGACTAAACACAAGTTGGCTATAGCACAGTTGATAATCCATGCTTTTGATTATTAAATGTAGCCATACCAGATGGTGATAAGCTATACAGTTGGCAAACTGCATGGAAACCAGGAAAAAATATATGATACAAAGGCCCATAAACATACTTTGGGCACATATGTTAAACATGCAGACAAAACCTACACTTGGCACAGAAATATATTTAGCACTACAATTAAAAGTGACAAATGGAAAAAAGGCCTACCTCCCAGCCATGCAACTGGTATAGAAACAATGAAAATTCCAACATAATGCAGAAAACCTATAGCACAAAGTTGCTACCAAAAGACTGAGACCTGTTTATTCATACTTCCATGTGGGCATGTAGGCCACATACAAAAAAGCATACCACAGAAGAAATTCATATTGTTGTACCACTAGGTACAGTGTTAGAGATGAACTGATATGAACCACTAAGTATGCATATGCAATAGATGAATGATATATAGGCCACCACAGGAAAAAGAACAACCAATTAAAAATGTAACCTTGTCACACAATGACTACTACAAGTATGTGGATGAAACTGTTACCATCACATAAAACATGATTACCATCCACATGAGGGTTACTTAACCCAGTGCCTGAATACTGTGAAACAGATACTAAATGATTACAGAACAGGCTAAAATACATTGAAACTGTCAGAATGATGAATGATTGCAAGGCTCACACATACATTTGTGTTAATGAATTGCTCAAATAGGGTGCCCAACAATGAGCATATATGGACCACACTAACAGATCGCAAGGCTGTGTCACCCACATACAACCTAAATTTCTTTCCTATGTGCTCATTCAATCTCTCTCTGTCAATCACCAAGCCACCCCCCTATTGGACGTGAGCCCATTTGTTCCCCGGGTTAAGGAGTACCCCTTATATCTCACAAGTAGATAGCCATCTGGGGGTGTTGTCATCCAGGCAAATGCTGGGTAGTTTGGTGCTTTCACTGATATCAGACCAATAAGAATGCATTTTTTGTATGAAGGTCTAAACCCTTGTCTAGGATGGTGATTTGGGCACCTACTTCACTGTAAGGACTGCCTATACCCCTCTATCATTTTCCATATGCTCCTTCTTTTGGCCATCAAGGACTACCATCACCTGCTTAGCTGGTCACACAAGTGTCACCTTTGCACTAGCCAACAAATTATCAATGCTTTCCCTGCCCTCTGGCAGTGATCAAGCCAGGAATAGTAGTTTGTGCCAGCTAGGATCCACTCCTGCCACTAAGGATGGACAAATCCATCTTCCCAGCCTATACTGTTATGTGCCTAAGCTGCTAAGTGAACTTGGATATCCAGGGCCATGTTTAAGGCTCTATCTCACTGTGCATAGAGACAAATAGGTATATACTTAATAATAATATCTACAAAAACACAGCAGATGCAAACCATGCAGAAGAATCCCTGGCACAGTATATAGTACATGGAGTAATGTACCTCATATGCCAATACCAGGAGCAGGAAGGCTAGTACAGGAATGCATGAAGGGGTAGCATAAAGCAAGCAGGGGAGCATAGAGCTGTCATGGTCATGGTGAGGTTTGCAGATAACAGGAATAGGGATGGGATCTGGGAGCCTACGTCAACAATGAAGTGTCCTTTAATCACCATGTATCCACTGTTGAAAGGAAGTCTTTTTTCATTGCACAGCTTATGTCTCAAGGTATTGCATCCATATCATTAGTTGCAATTGTTCTGCTGTACTTCACACTCATTAGGCCAGTCATTGAGTATACTTACTAATTTGGTATGTATCTAGCCAGATAACTGTCACAAGTGGAATGACCACAGTCCTTTCTCTCTAAAAATGAAGGGCCTAAATGGTAACAACTATGTAGACCATCTAAAAGTCTTGCCCTTCTTCCCAGAATCAAACAGATTATTGAGAAGTGACTCCTACCTTATATATAGAGCTTCAACAGACCATATTTTGTCAGACTTACCATACATTCAAAAGTCCAGTGGTATCATAAACACCCACTCAAGGGATCTCAGTCTCTTTTGAAAAGTAAATAGAGCATTTGGAGGGATAAGTTTGTATGACAGAGAATCCCACTTCTACATAGTCATTTTCCACAACACATAAAACAAAGTACTCGCCTTATGTCGCTCAAATGTAATTTGAATGTATGGATGGGGAACTGCAAATTTACACAGATTTAGAACCTCAGTCCCTCATGGATAAGAGAAAAATGGAAATGTCCCTACATATCCTTGCTCAGCCCGTCTCTGAGTATGCAGAATATAAGGGTTAAAAACTACCATCATGCTAGTGCTTCTTAATACTATGAAATGTGCAGTATGTAGGAATACTTTAAGAGCCACGCTATCAGACAAGTATATTGTTGTCACATACTATTACTGCCATCTTACCAGACATACACTAATTACCACACATGGTGTGATGTGAAAGCAGCCATAATAATACAAAGTCAGGGCTGTTGTGAGGTGCTTTCTACCTGTGCACAGTGTGGTACTATGCGACATATCATCTGTGTAGTTACAAGTACATGACAACGTATTCTCTATGCAGGCTAACTGACACTGTTTTTTTCTATTTATGATGGAGATACTGTGCTTAATATCACATACCTGTTGTCCCACTACAACAGGGGTCCTAAATGAGAGATCAAAGAAAAGGAGAACAATTTTGCTGGAACTGAATTCATCTTCAAGTCAAGTGCCTTCACGTGGTGGACTCTGTTTTTTTTTTTTTTTTTTTACAAAATCTCACCAAGACAGCACTGATGTATATATACACCATATTTTATGCAGCATGAAGAAAGATAGATATGCACTGGTGCCAGCACTGGAAAAAAAGGTATTGTAGAATCCCCAGGACACATAAGGTTACGCCAGGCTCAGAGGGAAGGGGTCACTGTGGAAGAAGTAAGAAGGAATCAAAAAAACAAACACAAAAACTGATAGGTCAGGGAAGATACATAGAGATGATAACTTGACTGTTGAGGATAAGGGAGAAATTATGTATTGTTACTATTATGCAAGAAGCCCATAATTCCCAGACAGAGGACTTGCAGCATGAGGAGTCAATTTTGGGTATATTGTGGGTGCAGGGAAATGCACTCTTGGCTAACTTCAAAGACTGAAGCAATACTAAATTAATGAACTCTCGTATCCTAAGTTAGGAATAGGGTCCATTCTCATCATGGTATTAAAAATCAAAAACATCTGGATTCATTAATAAAAGCCAGTATGATATTAGTACTACAGAACATGTCGAGCTGTCCTGCTTGTGATGTATCATAATGTATGAGGAACCTTGTACTTTGATCTTCTAATTCCGAGCAGTAAAACCGATGAAATGAGACTGCTAGGAGTTTCCAGAGACAATTTAAAATAATGAAAGTTAACTAAAGAGTAATACTAGTTGGCTGGGTTGGCACTCAGTAATGTGAAGCTATGGAATACAATGGGTGGGAAAAAGA
>NC_056731.1:16669549-16892049 GCF_019279795.1 Protopterus annectens
TGCCAAAGAATGAAAATGCGTGGAGAGCAGCACTGGATCTTTCTTTCCTAAACCTATTTGTGATAGTGCCTAATTTCAAAATGATGTCACAACCTGTTACTTCTTCCTGTTTCATGTTTCCTGGTAACAGCAGACTTAAAAGATTCTTATTATCACATCCCTATTCACCCAGACTTCAGATTTTCTTAAGGTTTTGTGTGTATAGATCACATTATTAGTCCTCTTCCTCATGCCTTGGACTATCTACTGCACAAAGTGTGTTCACAAACATCTAGCTCAAGTTATAGATCATTGCAGGCTATAGGCTATCCATATTTTTCCATATTTAAAAAACTTGCTTAACTTTGCAGAGTCTTTCTCAAAGTATCAAGGATCCCTATCTTGGGTGAGAGATTTATTGCACTAGCTGGGATTCCAAGAGAATGTTCTAAAGTCTTTCTTGACTCCTTCACACAGGACTGTGCTCCTGTTATGTCAACTAGACACCTCAGTTCAAAGAGCTTTTCTTCCTCTGGAAAAAAAAAATCTTTATCTAGATCTATTTCTAAGATTTTCCACCCAAACGTTGGTTACTACGAGGGAATACCTCAGAATTTTGGGTATTATGTCTTCTATGACTCTCATGATACCCCTAGCAAGACTCCACATGAGAGCAATTTAGTGGCATCTGATGTCTCATTGGTCCCAGCATCAATACATGAATGCCCTTTGTCTTTTCAAATCCCATTGCTGGAGTTTGTCAAGAGAAATCATTTGGTGGAGACAACAGATATCCCCAAATTCAGGTCTTCCCTTCACCATACCTGTTCCAAAGCAGCCAGTCATAAAAGATGCCTCAGACTTTGCTTGGGGAGCAGTTTCAGGAAGGATAAAAGTTCAGGGTGTGGGGGACACCAAGAATAGAAGCAAGCACATTAATATCAATGAGATGCTTGTTCTGATCAATGCACTCAACTCTCTGAACCATCTTTGGTCCACAGGACCTCTTCAAGTAGTTACAGATAATACTACACAACTGTGGTACATCAATAATTGTAGGGAACCAAGTCATACTCTCTTGCAGACTAGCCATGTTAGCTTGGGATATAGCTTCACAGCATAATTGTTTTGCTTGGAGTTCACAAATTCCTGCTTTGAGGCTGCAACTGCTATGTCTTCCTTTCATACTGGGAACTGATTGTCACTTCCCTTTTCTCTTGATACCTCCATCTTCTCCTTGATTGGCTCTTACCGTTGATTTGTACATTGTGTTTCCTTGCTGGTATTAAACAAGAACATCTCACTCTGGTGATGGCAGGTTCATGCGCCAAAAGGCTTTAATTTTATTCCAGATCATCTCTACTAATTGCTAGCTCATTCAGTGACTCTGTCTCTTCTCTATTTCAGAACCAAAGGTGTTTACTGTTTATTTCTATATTTGATATACAAATATCATTTTCATATTAATTCTTGCTCCACTCTATTTTTTTTTTTTTACATTTTTTCAGCTTTATCCTTTTTGATCACTAATTTCTACAAGGGATACATGGAGAAAGTATACTTAATATGGGACATTGTTAGTCTCCATCAGTATTGGGCAACATGGCTGTGCTTCTCTATGGTCTCATTGGCTTTAAGCTTAGTAAGAATATATATGAAACTATATGGCATACTTAAAAAACTTTCTCAAAACTTTTTTTAAAATAAACAAAACTGCTTAATGATTTAAGGTGGGCTACAATAGTTCCTACCTTCTGTCTTTGCTCATTCAGAAGTTCTTCACTAAATTTAACCTTTCTCAAATGGCAGCTGGTGACTTCAAAGCAAGGGGTGGGGATTGTAGGAAGAAACATAACAGGGGAGTCTAACTGGAATAGTGTGGGGTTGTATTACAGCAGGTCAATAACCATTACCTGTGATCAAACAACAGATGGGATCATTGACTTTCATGTTCACACTGCCTCAGGATGTACCCACTTATTATAGCCACTTTGCTGAATATATGCTTGCATATATATATATATATATATATATATATATAGGTCCGCTTCTAAATCTTGAAATTCAAAATATTGAGTCCAAAATCTTGAAAGTTCAAAATACTGAAAACTCAAAATACTGAATTTCATAATATTGAAAAAAACACAGGATACTAACACTTACTATACTCCACCAGAAGTACATAGAGAAACAAATAAAAGACAAAGCATATTAGTTTACTCTAACTATTAGCAGGAGGGCAAGCCCCCCTGCACCCCCTGTTTGGGGGGACTGTGCCCCACATATGCCCTGCTACTTAAATATATCAACTCCGACATTGAACTTTAATACACTAAGATGAGTTATGTTGTTGTATAGCAAATCAAAAGGGAACATGACTAAGGTTACAACAGGCAGTCATGAAGCACATAATGATATGCTTGCCATTTTCTTCTGTTGAGTGCGATCTCGGAGTTGATATATTTAAGGAGCAGGGGATGTGGGGGGCTATGGGTGCAGGGGGGTTGCCCCCCTGGTTATACTTGGAATAGAGTAATATGTTTTGTTATATAGTTGTGTTGGAATATTGTAAGTGTTGGTGTACTCTGTTTTTTCAATATTATGAAAATCAGTATTTTGACTTTTCAGTATTTTGAACTTTTAAGATTTTGGACTCTATTTTGACTTTCAAGATTATGAGCTTTCAAGATTTAGAAGCGGACCCATATAATATGCTGGATATCTTTCTGCAATCACCATGGCAAGACTTAAGTGAAATGGAGCATTATACATAATACTCAATAGTGGACCCTGTTGTAATCTAGTCCCCCTATACCTCTCCAGTGCCTCTCTTCTGTTTTCCACTCATTCTAGCCACACACCATTCAGATATACTATTTCTTTCTTTCTTTCTTTCTTTCTTTCTTGTTTTTTTTCACTCTGTCTTACTTTTTAGACCCCTCATGCTTGTAGCACAGCCAAAATGGCCAACACTCTGCTGATATAAGTTTGAAGTGACTGACCTAACTAGGGATCTATGGACTACAAGGCCCCCAGTAGTCATAGGTTTCTTAATACTCTGAAGTTAATCTTTCAGCTTTATTTTCACAATGTTTTGCTCTAAGAATGCTCTGAACAAAAACATTATGAGCAAGTAAAGAAATGCAGTCTCATGTTTTCATTTGGGGAAAATAAGTTGTGTCTAAAGCAAAGTGTTGAAAATCAGCAAAATAGCATTTCCCCAATACACTGAGAAGACAATTTCTTGGAATGATATATAAATCTTATCTGGGAATCATACCTGCTTTCTTACCCCTCAAAAAAAATGAAAATAATAGTTACCTTCTGGGTATCCCTTTGGTGACAGACTTGGATGAAAGTAAAAGCACAAATGACTAGAGGCATATATTGCACATGTGAAGGTCTTGGAGGAGTAAAACAAAGAACATAGGTAAAATCTACAAAGATTCATGCTAACTCCACAAAGACGGCATCACAGTCAAAAACGTAACTAGAGAACCAAGCAATGACAACATTACTTGATGTAACACTGTGCCAACTATCAGTTACTATCACACACATCCTGCTCAGTTGCTATCACACGCATCCTGCACAGTTACCATCACACACATCCTGCGCAGTTACTATCACACACATCCTGCTCAGTTACTATCACACACATCCTGCACAGTTACTATCACACACATCCTGCACAGTTACTATCACACACATTCTGCTCAGTTACTATGATATACATCCTGCACAGTTACTATCACACACATCCTGCTCAGTTACTATGATATACATCCTGCATAGTTACTATCACACACATCCTGCACAGTTATTATCACACACATCCTGCACAATTACTGTCACACGCATCTTGCACAGTTACTACCACACACATCCTACTCAGTTACTATCACACACACACATCCTGCACAGTTACTATCACACACATCCTGCACAGTTACTATCACACACATCCTGCACAGTTACTGTCACACGCATCCTGCACAGTTACTACCACACACATCCTGCACAGTTACTATCACACACATCCTGCTCAGTTACTATCACACACATCCTGCACAGTTACTATCACACACATCCTGCACAGTTACTATCACACACATCCTGCTCAGTTATTATGATATACATCCTGCACAGTTACTATCACACACATCCTGCGCAGTTACTATCACACACATCCTGCTCAGTTGCTATGGTATACATCCTGCACAGTTACTATCACACACATCCTGCACTGTTACTATCACACACATACTGCACAGTTACTGTCACACACATCCTGCACAGTTACTATCACACACATCCTGCACAGTTACTGTCACACACATCCTGCTCAGTTACTATCACACACATCCTGCACAGTTACTATCACACACATCCTGCTCAGTTACTGTCACACACATCCTGCACAGTTACTATCACACACATCCTGCTCAGTTACTGTCACACACATCCTGCACAGTTACTGTCACACACATCCTGCTCAGTTACTATTACACACATCCTGCACAGTTACTATCACACCACAAACAGCCTTACTGCAGACTTCAAGGCATTCACATTTTTCCATATTTGGATGCTTGTCTTATATTTGCAGAATCGTTTTCAGCTTGTTATGATTCTCTAACATTTGCATGACACAATTCTTTTAAAAGGTATGTAAATGTTCGGGTAACTAACATAGCTACTGCACTCCACTGAAATGAACAGGAAATGGCAATCAACTTGAGAAACCCATCCAGAAATGGATAAGTGGAACAAATAAGATCTAGGTTGTTTGATACATTAAATATCTAAATTCTGTGGATGGAGAATTTGTTATGACTTCTGATATTACCATTTATTCCATCAAACCATAACAACCCAGACCCCTAAATGATATATTTGGTATGATACAATCTGCTGCAGCATTCATTAGTTCATTTTCAGTACTATTCAGCTTTTGTCTGAGTGGAATTTTCCATGCCAGCAGGAAACCTTTGTCTCTCATGAGCAGAATTATATTTAATATTTTGTCCAGGAAAATGTACAGCTACCTCAAATGTATTTAGCGTAACATTAAGAATGTGAAAACAACTCTCAGCCTTTAAATACCAGTACTGTATGGCGTACAACAACAGCCCTGGTACCTTATATTGCTGTATCACTTCCCACAAGGCATTTCAGTAACTCAGTCATATGCCTTCTCCAGAATGGAAGTAGACAGCATACAGAATGCCCATGTCTATACGAGTTAAAAATAGCTGATGCACTTTTAACTGTTTCACAACCAAGGATGGAATCTGCTTTGCTATTCCAAAAGGAGTGGTTCAGGTATTATATTTGAATGCAGTGTCCTTTTCAGCATATTAGCATACATTTTCCAAGTTGAAGGATTATTTTAGAGGATCCCCCCCAACACACACACACACACACACACACACACACACACACACACACACACACACACACACACACACACACTAAACAAACATGTACATAATACCTAACTATATTTATACATCTACATCTATATTAACCACTTTACTAAAGTGTAATAACCCTAAACCTAACTCCAGCCCTAACCATATTTGTAAAATAGCATTACTAGAACACAGAACATTCTAGATATCTAAATTAAGTAAAAGTAAGCTAATTAAGCAAATTAAAACCTTACTGAATCCCAAAAAAATCTATCTGTAAAAAAAAAAAAAGTGGTGAAAACAAAAGATTTCAAACAAAAGATGAAAGTCATCCACAAAAAGTCCACTGATAAAAACATGTGTATTCTAACTAATCTTCTGTTGAAACTTAATCAGTTAATGTATCCCACTAAAGTCAAAGGGAAACATAACTCTTAACATTTTAAACACTGAAAATGGATACATTTGAACAATTTAGAGAAGTGGTATGTCTTTTTTGTTGTTGGGAAAGTCACTTTATGATTGAAGGCTTTCCACTCACTATGAAAATCTTTGCCTGGTTCTGTTTTCCTAAGACTTTTGCACAAGATACTCAATATATCTCACACAACACCCCTGTGTAATCCAGGCAGAACCTTATATACATTCATATAGTAAGGATTTTCATATCAGGTATTTGTGTAATCAACACAAAGGCTTTGGCCAATTTACATTCAACAATATGGCTTCCCTACTTGATAACAGCAACATCTGATGTGCTACAGTTTGCTCATGCCTGATGTACACAATGATTTGAGTCTGGTTCAAATATTTTTCAGGCATGTCACACAGTTCACAGTGCTATGTGTCAGCTACAATATCACCTCAAGCATCTCTCTCTCTCTCTCTCTCTCTCACACACATACATCAAAAATAATTGCTTTTTTGTAAGAATTGCCTTCTGAAAGAAAGCAACCTTTAATATATTGATATTTGGCCTCTTATGTGATTCTCAGCGCTATATGGTTGTTACATTATACATGTTAGATACTTTTGTTTTACACCTAGACAAAGCAAGCTATATGCTTCACTAAAAGTGTTTGATGCTATTGCTATATTTTATAAAGCTGTGCATTTCACTGATTCATAGGTTACAGGAAAGCTTTAGGCAATCAGTCTGCTGACTGTTACTAGCCTAGACAATAGCCCATATTCAAACTTTCCCTCCATCCTTAAGAAGAGCAACACAAGACAGACTACATGTGAATTTACAGCTGCCTATACCATTATCTAGCTTTACTTTGAAGGTGCCAAGCATGCTACTCTTATTGACAATAGTAAAAATTTGTTCCAGTGAGGGGATACATTGGGATATTAATCCATTTTGCCAACATGTCTTATTTATCTGTTAATGAAGGTTGCATTCAATTAACGGTTCATTTGAGGAGCTGTTTCTCCTGTCAAGGATTAGGAGGTTCATAAGGGTTGGAGCTTTCATGGTTTTAAAAGGCTAGACACAGATCTCTATGGAGGACTCTATAACAGAGAGATGGCTGCTAGTCTGTCCTGATAACTAACATTTTTGAAGCTTTTTCTTTTTACTTAGGAATCTCTGACATTATATATAAAAATGAGTGTAATGAGATATGAGTAAAGGGGAATTAAGAATTCCTCAGATCATGTACCTTAACCATGGGGAGACAATTTTCTTAGTTATACATGGAAATGTGTTTGACCATCACAACAGCAGCATCTGTTGCCTACTACTCCTTCACTGCAGCTCTTTTTACCCAAAATAATATATATGTTCTCAGCCACTGATATTAGCTCCCTGTGTTACCAGTGCTAATGATATAGTTAAGTACCTAGCCTCCTGTGATTACGAAAAGTTGCAGAGAATAATCATTCCAAATGCTGAAACACATTTGTGACATTTACCAACTACTACTAATGTGAGGTGGGCATGGTATACATCTGACAAGGTGTTGTCCTGTCGTGGCCATGAATTAGCTAGCCTGAAATATTACTATGTGGCAGAAGGACAAGAGAAAATGTCTGCTGAATAATAGCAAAATCCTGACTTTCAGGTTAACACTGAAGTACTTTTCATAACAGTTTGTTTCATTAGACATTAACTGCATTAAGAGAAGTTAGATAATTCCTTATTAACCACTAAAATCCAATATTCTACACTAACTACTTTGAAATAAATGATTTGTTTAGTCTAAAGCACATTTTGTTAATTGATTACTAATTTGCTGAAGTAGGGAGTCACTGAAAAAATGGTGAATATGTTTTCCTGAATTAATCATTTTGATAACAGCAACAGCATCTCTACAAAAGGTGGGTATAAAGCAGATCAATTGAATATGTCAATTTCTGTTCTTCAGTTTGAAACTCCCCATTCACTTTTTACCTAGGAAGTCACAGCTACTAAGGTTTTTATTTGTGTGCTGGCATCAGTCCCAAGTTTTTGGGCTTTTATGTTTTTCTCCACAGTTTTACAATGGTGCAGTTAGTAAAGGGTCAGAGGGACTAATGTAGGAAATCAGACCATTCTGTAAAAAAAAGTTTTTTTACTGGTTTAAGTGAGCGGGAGCTTAAGGCCGCAGTGGTGCAGCAGTTAGCATTGTCGCCTAACAGAAGAGGTTCTCCAGTTTGATTCTTGGCTGGAGTGCCTTCTGTGTGGAGTCTGCATGTCCTCCCGTGGTCGAGTGAATTTAAAGACATGCAGGTAGGTGCGTGCATGTGTGGGTGTGCCTTCTGTGAAGGTTGGACTCAGGACTGGCAACTTGACACCGTAAAAATTCACTGCCAATCATTAGTGGACCGGAGTTCCGCTGTGGCGACCCCTAACCAGGAAAAGCCAAAAGACAGAGAGTAAGCGGGAGCTTAGATTGTATTATTCCATCCTATGTCTGCTTCAGTGTAGTGATTCTCAAAGAAATGTAGTGGGAGCAAACGTAACAGTACTGATGCTGGCAAGAAATTAAAAAAATGTATACCCTTCTAGTTAACATTACCCCCTCATGATAGGGGGTCTAGTCTTTTATTTTTACTTTTGCATCAATTGTAAATTCAGTGCTTCTTGTTCATAAAATGTTTTCTTTCTTTGCAGTAATCATGTTGTGCAATATGAGAATTCAAAAAGTACTTGCTGCATTACAATGCACGTCTTAATTTATATGTGCAAAACGTCAGCTGTAAGACTAAGCTGTCCAGGCTTTACAAATGCAGTCAGCAAACTAAATCCATTCTATTACTTCAGACAACTACGTATCAAAGTCTTTGTTATTCATGTATTTGTATGCACCACTTCTACCACAGACTAGCTAGCATAGCCTTACTTAATATGCTTTATTTCTATTGAAGTGTAGACAACAATTCCTCTTCAGTTTGATGATAAACACCGGAACCGTTTTTTTTTTTTCTTGCTGTACCTATTATCTCTGTATCTTGTTTTGTTTGTAAATGTTAACATTGATTCCTTGGCTTGCATAAGCTATATTAGCCTCTACTGAAAATTGTCTCTAATTCAGTTGGGCAACCTGCACAACAAAATGTTAACAAAACATGAAATGAGCAAATAAAAGCAAACAAACAACAGAATCAGAAAGCTAACAAGATAGATAAGTACGTAGATAGACAGATCGAAGGATAGAAGATTATTTGTACTTGGAACCATTGGCCAATGCTTGGATTTTTGAGCAATGAATAAATGTCATATGCAGAGTGCTATTATTGCTAAAAAGCTTTTATATGAGCACATAGCTATATTATACGATTGTGATATTTATCAATAAGTACTGCGTGCAGCATTTTACCAACTTTTTGTTTGGCTTCCAGTATTCTTCTCTCAAGGTCTGATGGTATGATCTTCCCTCTGTGGAGACAGAAGTCAAAAATATTTAATAATATATAATGTAACACACATTATTAGTCCTCTAAAAGCAACATTTTCAGGTATAAGTATATACTTATAAATCATTCAGTGAAGATAGTACCTCAAAAAACAGCATATCAAAAAAAAAAATGAAAAGCAACTGGTATCCACTAACATATACAGTATATGGTTTCGGAATATTTTCAAGTTTCTGTGATCTGGCTTCTCTACTTGTACTATAAAAGAATTTACACAAATGTGATGTGACAGAGGAAAAATATAGCTCATCACAGTAGCCCAGTGGTTATATTTCCCAATTCCAGGGTCCAAGATTCAGTCTTGACATCTGACTACTGCTTGTGTCGGATGGGCATGTCTCCCTTACATGTGTGGGTTTTTTTCCAAGGCATTCCACTCCTCAAAAAAAAAAAAAAAACATACATGCTTGTTGACTGGTTAGCACCTATTAATATCTGTATGGCATTTAACTTTGCACTTGTGGTTGTAAAGGTTTCTTAACTCACCTGTTCGCCTCTCCCACTAACCGAACAAATCAAATAAAACAAATATTTGAATGGGATGCAGTTTATGAATCATCCAAAGTCCAGAATATCTATACATTTTAGGCTGCATAACTTTTCTTAAAGCTGATGAACTACATCCCAATACACCCTCAGCTGTCCATCATTTCACACCTGGATCAAGCAATCTTTTAAGTTAGATGGCTTAGAAAACTTGCATGAATTGTAGGCAGTAGCCCATTTTGCAGACAGCCATAAGCAACGATGCATTCCGGAGATTCTGCATGTCTTTTAAATCACTGAAGCAGAAGACAAGATTAGTCTAAATCTGCAAAATGCAGGCAAATGGTAATGGATGGACAGAAGGAAAACAATACACCTTTTCATAAAATGCACATGTTGATCAGGCCTACTCTGCCTTTCTCACTTTAATTTTACTGATTCCAAACCCTGATTGTCACCTTGAGTTTTAACCTGTTTTATAAACATCCTGTGATACCTCCTTTGACCAGCTTAACCACTTGTATTCTTCTTTATTTTTCCTCTTTATCCCTCAACCTTCTTATTTTCCACACGTCCTTTGATTCTGAAGATTGTCAAAACTTTTATTCACCATCATTCACTTTGCTACCAGAAAGATCTTAAGCCTCTGCATTCTATTCATGTCATGTGAGTCTTTATTATGTCTATCCTGTGGATTTGTACTGCCTTTTTAATTCAAATATTTCTTCTACTAACCTTTATCCTGGTTATAATCTTTTTTCTTGGCTAGTAAAACCCTATGAAGTTCCATTGTATTCCTTCGGTAACTCCCAAAACATATCAACATATAGATCTCTTTCTCTCATTCTCTAAGAGTCTTATCAAACCCTTTCTCCCCTATCTTGGATCCTTTGTTTTTCCAAAATTTTCCTTCCAGCCTAAGCCATTTCTTGACCCCTCCATAGTTTTATTCATCTGGTGTTCTTTGTTGTCATTGTTTCCAAGAGTAGTCCCTTTCTCCACCCACCTCATTTCATTCGCTAGGCTTTCATTTGTCCTCTTCTATCACTGACTCCATCAGATCTCCACTTTCATTTGTTCATTTGTTCATTTGTTCCCCTCTTTTAGCAACAGGCAAAGGATCCACAGATCCATGTGCAGGCCAGAATGCAAATCTTCAAATAAGATGACTCCCCTCCCAATCCTACTTCCTTAATCCTCTCTGCAGTTTACTTCCCCCAGTTGTCTTACACCTTTTCTTAGAGATTCAGTTTTCACACACCTTTTGTAACTTCCTAATCCATATTGATACTCTGAACAAGCTCGTTGTTTTGATTATGTCATCCTCACCTATTAAAATCTTTCTGCCCTATTTTATCTATCCATGAATCATAACAAGTACCTCTTAACCTCAGCATAGTTTTCACTAATCACAATCCTCCATGTTTCTGTAGCCATTGTACATAGATAATGTGTGTTAATCACCCTGAGATGCCCTTATCTTTTAATATCTCTACAGATTTATTCATTCTCTCATTAATCTTTCTCTTCCATTTACTTAAAATCAATCTCTCCCAGCATTATAGCTACGAGGACCCATATTTTCTTCCAAAAAATGCAACTATCATAAATAATTAAGGCATAGTTTAGCTACTATAACACCCATCCATCAGTTATGTATGCCTTTCCCTTCTAGTCAAAACCTCCATGCCCAGCAAAAACAATCTTGTGAAAAGTAACCATCCTTGCTTAAAATATTTTGCATTACCATCTCCTTCTGCAGACTCCATTTAATCTCCACCACCATAGCATGACTTTACATTTTCTCAACCATTTCTAAACCTTGCACTTTCAATTACCTTGGAAATAAAATGCAATTCTAATGAAATAAAGACATGCTTAATACTGAATAAGACCAAAGCACTATCTGGGGATTCCCAGTTCCATCTTTACTAAAAATATATACATTTTCATCTAAGCCATTCCATCCATAAAATCTGTCTGACCAGTTGTAGTGGTATGAGAATAACTACCTCTTAACTAGTTACACCTTACTAATACTTTAGCATCCATCTGTGATATATACCTCACCCTCTCTGGCCCTTCATTCCCACTATAAGTCAGGGATATACCTTTAGCCCTTCTCAAAAACATGTTCATAGGATCATAGCATCATAGGACATTACTAGGCTATTGACCCAGAGGTCATTTCAAGCCTAGCCATTTCATCCCAATGTAATACCACAGATACTTTATTCAATACCCAGGACTGTATTTAGTAATGACTGCCCATGTCCAGGAGGGTTGCAGGTGCTATCCCCAGTAAGAATGCATGGTACCCCCATCCACTCATCCAGGTTCCTTTTGAACAGTGCCATAGAGGTGCTCTGCTTCTCATGAACTGGCAGCCTATTCCAAAAATGCAGCAGTCACCGGGAGACAAATCTGTCCCTCCAGCATGCCCTATTCAAGTTGCAGGCCATATTTAGGTCCCTGGAATTGGGATTTCTATTTCCATTTGCTATATGGATATGCAGCAAATTCATTAAGTTTGGGTCGGAGATTGTTCTGAAAGTCAGGCATAAGTCTCCCCTAAGAAGTCTATATAATACTGAGTATAGTGACAAGGACTTTAGTCTGTCTGTGTAAGACACGTGCTGGAGTCCCTTGATCTTCTTAGTTAGAAATCTCTTAGGTCTCTCCAATTGCTGCAGGTGCCTTGTACAGTACATGCCGAAAGGGGCATTATACTCAATTATGGGCCCGATTAGTGATGAGTATAGAGGGGTTATAACCTCATTTGCTCTAGAGGCGATGCCTTTGCTAATCAAATATGCTATGTAGAAAGCCTTGCTGACTACAGCAGACACATAGTGGTCAAGGTTAAGGTTGCAGTCTACTTCTGAACCCAATCACTTGCCACTTTGTAGGTCCGTAGGCTATTGTTGTTAATTTGATGTTTGATTCCTGCTTCATCCCAAGACTACTGTATAATACTTTAGGTGTCCAGTCACCATTTCCTGAACCAGATTATAAAACTTAATTAGAAACTCAAATTTTCTTAGAGCTAATCTTTTCAGAGATGTAGTTAAAGAGAGAGTGAGTCCAATGCTGAAGTGATAAGTTCAAGTTATTATTTGTGCATAATAATTTTTTGCTTTAATTTAATGGAGAAATATCACAAAAATATCACTAAAACTGGTAAAACCTAAAGGAAAGTCCAAGAGTATCTGTTGACTTAAAAGCAAATTGGGTGATGCAAGGAGTAAGTGAATGGGTAAGGCTACATCAAGACAGGAAACTTTGAAATCACTGATAAAGACAGAAGGTGAAATCCAGGTCTATCGTGGTACTGCCTCATGAACCAGTAACAAAAGTGGATTTATATCTTGAATTAAAGGGTGGTGCTGAATAACTTTCTGGATATCACTGTGTGTATTTCTGATGGACTATGTTTGTAATTTATATATATATATATATATATATATATATATATATATATATATATATATATCTGGGTCTACTTTGATCCATTGAAATTACACTTCTTCAAAAGTGAAATAATCGATCCCAGTTCCGCAAAAGTGCATTTCAATGAAAACGCACTTTCACGAAACTCAGTACATCAAACACAAAAAACAAAACACACACACACAAAAATAACACCAAAGCATTTATGCAGGGAGGCAAGCCTCACACCCCCGCTACTTATATATACTAACTCCAACAATGGGGAAAAAGGAATATTCCCTTATACTCACTGTACTGCGATCTATAACACCTATTCAGTGTACTGAGTTTCACGAAAGTGAATTTTCATTGAAATGCACTTTTGCAGAACTGGGATTGGTTATTTCAAGTTTGAAGATATGTAATTTTGATGAGTCAAAGTTGACCCATATATATATATATATATATATATATATATATGTGTGTGTGTGTGTGTGTGTGTGTGTGTATATATATATATATATATATATATATATATATATATATATATGTGTGTGTGTGTGTGTGTGTGTGTGTGCAGGGTTTGGCACAAAATGGCTAGAATACAGTCATGCCCTTCAGTCCAGTAGCACAAGCCTTGTCCGGAAAAGACTTCCCTCTTTCAAGGACTGGTTGGCTGGTTCTATGCTATAGTCATAACTCCATCCTCTCAAATTGAACTTGAATGTGTTAAAGTGCATTTAAAGTGCTTTTTGAAATGTGGTTTTATATGAAGAACAAATCTTTAACCTCTGCATTCCTCTCACATAATGCAATTAATTCTGAGGTTGTTATACAACTGGAGAAAGGGATCTTTTATCATATTTGATAATAACTGATTAGATCACATTTTCACACTCAGCGACCTTTTGACTCACAGCATTTGCAACATGTATATCCTGACACAAAAACTAAGCAAACATTTCTGAAATATTATGTCTAGTACTTTGAAAATCAGAAAAAACTGATTGTCCATATTTATTTTGGAAATGTGAAAAAAATGTTTGCAAATCAATTAAAATTTTAACGAACTTTTGAAAGAAGAAAACGTATTTAATTTTTGCTTATCAAACCATTAACACTATTGTGAACAATTCGCGATGTGTCAGAGGTGGCACAATACATGTTAAAATCATTGTTTTTTATCATTAAAAAGCATAGCCCCAATTCCCAGCTGCCCCAAAGTACTGACTGATTAATTGACTTACTCAAAGTGAAATAGTAGGCAAACAAAGATGAAAAAAACAACAGAGCTTTAATCCTGTGCACTAACGTCCTCACACTATACATTGCTTTACACAGAGTAAGGTGAAATGTTTATGACTACGTAAGTTCTGTCTTACAAAAATCTCAAAAGTATCATAAAATTTGCTTTAAATAAAGACAATAAAACATGATGTTCCCATCTCAGAAAGATGAAGCACTTTTAATTTACAGTTTAAGGAGAATCTTGGCTTCAATTAATGGTACTAATCGAAAAGATAATAGCAGTATGAATTTTGTGGTCTTAATATTGTGTGAGAACTGGAAAGCAGGATAGTAAGGAATGGTAGTGCAGACAGAAGGGAGGAAGGACAGAAACATAATCAACATTTCGAAATGGGGATGAAATGAATTCAATATGAGTGACCACAATGTTTTCTAACTAAACAAATCAAGGGCATAAATCAGAAAAATTATGCAGACTATTTAAAATCTTTTTCTGTTCTCGGTATCATACAGGCTACTGAGAGGTGACCTTTGTCTCATGTGTTTATCTTCAAAATACCCTGTCCTGTCAGACCTATTACATATCCACAAATCTGATGGTAGCATGAATACCCACTCAAGGGATCCCAATCTCTTTTGTCACATAAATAGAACATGTTGGAGGGATAGGATCCATCTTACGGAATACCTCTTCTATGGAGCTGTCTTTCACTCCACAAAAAGTGAAGTGCTTCTCTTATTCTATTCAAACATAATTTGCATAAATGGATGGGAAACCATACATTTACCACCTGTCTAGCCCCTATGTCATTCATGGATAGAGGCAACAAGGAAATGCCCCAACATATCCTTGTTCTTCTCATCTCTCGGGTAGTCATAAGAAAAATATAAGTACTAAAATCTACCATGGAAATGTAAGGCCCTAGGCCTTTTGATATTTACAGATCACTTACCTAGTAATTACCTATGAACTTATTGTATGATAAATAAAGCCCTATAATTTCCTGCAGCATAGCCAAATTAATATCATTAAACCTGCAGTCATTTCAAAGTAACTGATCCTTGTAGATGCATTCTCATATATTTTTTAAAAGTGGTTCATAATCCAGTACAGAGGCAATGCAAAGTGTCTGTGTTCTTTGTCAAATGTAGTCACATATTAAACAGCTACAACACACATACAAATTAGTCACATATTAAACAGATACAACGCACATACAAATGTAGTCACATATTAAACAGATACAATGTACATAAAAATGTAGTCACACATTAAACAGCTACAATGCACATACAAATCTAGTCACATATTAAACAGCTACAATGCACATACAAATGTAGTTACATATTAAGCAGCTACAACGCACATGCAAATGTAGTCAAATATTAAACAGATACAAAACACATACAAATGTAGTCACATATTAAACAGATACAATTCACATAAAAATGTAGTCACATTTTGGAGACATGTTGTTTTTAATTTTTAAAGCATTTGAACGATCGGAACCCTATGAAAGTAGTAAAAAACTTCGACGTTATAAAATATTATATTATATGCTTTACAACACTGTTATTTATGGAATTTATTTGTAAGCGTTGATCTTTAATTTTAATTTGAAATAGTATGGTTCTGAACTAATGTTACTAATGAGACTATTAATCTCATTGATTGGAAGTGCTTAGTTACCATAGAGAATAATTTTCCCGCTCAGGGTTGTATTTAATGGAAAACTTTTTTCAGTTTATTTGTAATCTGATGAAGCGTAGATGGTTCCTACGTGAAAGCGCTTATTCTTTTTTTGGATCCTAATAAAGCTATTTTGGAATTTCTTACGGGACTGGACTGAATTCTGTGATACTATTTCTTCAAGCTTCGTGGCTGGTAACTCTTGTTTCAATTTTGTGTCTTCTGCTTTGACTTGACAAGAGTTACGCTTGGTGATTTTGTTGCTTCTTTTCGTTTACTTTGAACTCACTTTGTAGCAACTTGTCACACACGATGGAAAATGCAGCAGCAATTCCTGCCAGCCGTCTGGAGCCGAGGGAAACGACGAATTTATGGAACAATATTTTATGCCAAGATCTCAACCCTTTATTGACTCTGGACTTTACTAACAACGCAGATATCACAACTTCAAATGTGGGTGAGAATTTAATTGAATTCAATACGCTTTTAAAAACTTTTACTGACGATCTGTATTTACTTCAGTGTTATGTATGGAAGAGATTGCATTTGGAAGCCTGTCAGCATTTTCAGGTTATCCCCAGAGGCATGCGGGTTTTCTGCATGCCTACTTATGGGGATTCTCATCCTGCCTTATTGAAACAGTGGCAGGACCTCAATATTGAATTAGGCTTCAATTACATAAAGCTGCTTTTACGATATTTTGCACCATTGGAAAGTGAACTGAGAAACAAAGTTAATAATACATACAGAGATATTATGGAAAGGTTTACTACTGAATTCTGTCAAAATAAGTTAAATACAGTCTGTATACAAGTTAGTGCTTACACTACCAGACTTAAAATTATTAAGCAACGAAAACTTGTTAGAGACTACAATGACTTCTCAAAAGGCCAAGTCTTTGTTTGGCCGAGATCCCATGAACAATCTGGGCCTCTACAAGAAACGCAAGATAATAGTAATCAAAACAGAACTGATCCAGCCCAACAGATCAATCCAACAGAGACAGCCAACACTAGAGTTCCATCTACTCTTTTAACTGATCTCATTCAAACCCCTTGTATAGATCGTGCTGAATCTTCTGTGGAATTGCCATATAGAATACCGAATGAAACGGTATTAATCTCAGCTAATACACCCCCACCGAATCAACAGGCATTCTTTGGTAGTCAGACATCTTCTGCTTTAGGAGCTATCCCAAAAGCGAGTACATCTACCAATCCTCCTTTTTTACCATACAAGAAGAAATTTACTTTTCAAACAAGAGGAAGGTCCGGCAGCAGAGAACGTCGGAAAAGGAAGTTCTCCAGAGACAGATTTGCGAACAGCAGGAGACCGAGACAGTGACTGACCTAGTGTTCAATTTTTCTGATCTTATACTGGATAATTATTCTACGAGTCTCCTTAACAGAGGACTAAATTTTGTCCCTGCAAAAATAGCCATTCTTACAGAAACTCTCGTAGACCTCAGAATTTTTTGTCGGAAACTCTCCTTGAAACTACTTTTTTCTCAGGGAGCGGCATCATTGAATCGACCACCTTTTAAACGACCTAGTTGTTTTATTCCGAACATGCCATCACATATTGAATGCTACTTAAAATTATGTGAAAATGACATATATTCATTTTTTCAAAATAGGCATTTATATAAAAAAAGTAGATTCTATAATTTATCCAGTAATGAAGGCAGAAGTTTGAAGCATTTAACAGACAACAGAGTTATAACAGTCAAGCCAGCAGATAAGGGGGGGGGGATAGTGTTAATGAATACGACGGACTACATTGAAAATATGTTACGTCTACTTTCTGACACTACTACTTACCAAGTGATAGAAGCAATTGATGTCTCACATACTATTCATACTATACAAGATTCCCTTTATGATCTATTGATGTGTCGACAAGTTAGCCCAGAAGTTTTTGACTATTTGTTAATAAAGAATCCCATTACACCTATAATTAAAGGATTGCCCAAGATACACAAGAATGAACTACCCATCCCCATGAGACCAATTGTCTCAGGAGAAAAATGGGCAACTTATAATATCTCTTCATTTATTGAACACATTTTAAGACCTGTAGTGGATAAATTTCCAACTATTCTAAGAGACACATATCATCTATTAGATAACATAGATGCTTTGACACTAGATATGGAAGACTCATCCTATTTACTCATTACACTTGATATAAAAAATCTGTTCACCTCCATTCCAAATGAGACAGGAATAGAGTATATCAGGGAACTTTTAGCTGTAGAAACAAACTTCAGCAATAATAGACAAATCTTGGTATGCCAATTACTAGAACTTGTCTTATACAATAACATCTTCATGTTTCAAGATAGATACTATCTACAGAGCTGGGGGTAGCCATGGGCACCCCCTGTGCTAATACTTATGCAAATCTTGTACTTTATCAATGGGAGAGATCTTTTCTCTTCAAACATGAATTGTATAAACATGTGAAGCTTTATTAACGTTTTGTCGACGATATATTTATCGTCTGGCAAGGAACACAAGAAACTTTTGAACAGCTATTAACTCATCTTGAAACAACCACTAGCTTTTTGAAATTTACTAAGGAAATTTCAAGAGTGAAGATTGACTTCCTTGATATTACTCTTAGTCTCAAGGACAATGGCATGATAGTAACACCTCTTTATAGAAAATCAGTTTGGAAAAATAGCCTCCTTGTATATGACAGCATGCACCCTAGATATATATTTTATGGTATACTAAAGAGTCAATTCATTAGAATCTCAAAATTATGTAGAGAATCATATATTCTATCTCATGAAGCAGATTCCTTAGAAAAACTATTTCTAGAAAGAGGCTATCCAATGGCAATGATAAAGAGAGTGAGACGAAGTATTATAGGAGACATAGAACTAAATTCTTCCAAATCTCCTAAAAAGGATGATATTAATAGAACCTTACATGATGAAAGATCTATGTACTATACACTGTCATCTGATAATAGAGTAAGGTTCACTATAAAATACACTAGTGATATTACTCACCTAAGAAAAATTTTTACTCAAAATTGGAATATCCTTACTATAGATAGTCGGACAAAAGAACTGGTAGGTGATAGACCCAGTTTTCTTTATAAAAACAGTCAAAATCTAAAGCAAATTTTATGTAACGATTCCTATACGGTTGTTAATTCAGCTGTTGACATGTTTAACAAACTAGGGACTTTCCCCTGCAACCATTGTAATAGATGTCAATACATCATTAAGATCCAGTCATATAAACATCCTAATAATAGTTTCACATTTGTTCCTACTTTCTATGCTACATGTAATACTATGAATTTGATATACCTTGCTACCTGTGAGTTATGTCAAGCATTTTATGTAGGACTCATGAAGAGGAAGTTGCAAGAAAGGATATATAATCACTTATATGATATAAATAGAAATGTGGAGACAAATGCTTTAGATAGGCACATTCAGGAATTCCCCACTCATCATTTTTCTTTTAGGGTATTACAAGTAATAAGAAAAAATCCAAGAGGTGGAGACCATCAGAATAACCTCTCGGTTATAGAACTAAATTGGATTTTAAGGCTAGCGGCCCACCAAAATCCGGGCCTCAACCAAGCCATATCCATTAAACCCATATTAATACAAAAATCTTGAATAGATGTATTGTTTGCAATGTTCCTATACATTTCCGAGAATAGTTAGTATACATATACATATACATGTACGTCCCCCATGTAATTCATGTTGTCTCCCACCTGTGTGCCCCCATGCATGTATATATCTTTATGTAAAGTTTTTTGATACAATAGATACTATTAATGATATTAACATACACATGTCTCAAAATTTTCTATTTATTATATAATTATAATTCGTTCTGAGTAGTTCTTTGGTATTTTGAATATACCCAAATGATTTTATTCGCACATTGTAATATGCCTTGTTTTATAAATAGTTTTAAAAAATCGGCCAGAACACTACAAGTTATAGACCTCATGCAGGATCACAGACATATATGACATTAAAAATTGTTTTGTTTTGCTGCATTTGATTCTCATATTGATAGGTCCACATTTAAATAAGTTCGTCGTTGTGATTTTCACTGTATTTTAACAATACCTATTATGGCAGCTTTGATATAAACTTGGTTAGTTTTTAGGACTCAGTGGGTTATGTCTTCAACTATGTTTGTATCTTTTTAGATGATACATTGTAAACAATTTTAGATACTAATATTAGTGCATATATTTTTAAGCATGACCTTTAGAATGCAGACACATGCATATATATAAGTTTTTAGTTTTTTAGTCTTTTAGTGTTGAATTTGTGTATGATCTGTTATTTGTCAGCTAGTTGTAAAGGTTTCATGTGTTCTTTAAGTTACTTTATATTATATTATGTTCTTCAGATTTCGCTGGTCTATGAGATGATGTTTATTATATGGACGTCATGGTGTTATGACGCTTCCGAATATTCAGCGAACTACAGAAAAGAACTATATACTAACAAAAGAAAACTAGTTACTTTATTGTGACTTCATATGACTAGTGACAGTCTTTATTTGCTTCTAAACCTTTTAATATCTAGGATAGGCTAAGCTGGTTGCCACTGGTTCTTTTTCTTGGTATATATGCACGCAATTTATTTGGAGACATGTTGCTTTTAAAATTTTTAAAATTTTTAAAGCATTTGAATGATCGGAACCTTATGAAAGTAGTAAAAAACTTCGACGTTATAAAACATTATATTATATGCTTTACAACACTGTTATCTATGGAATTTATTTGTAAGCGTTGATCTTTAATTTTAATTTGAAATAGTATGGTTCTGAACTAATGTTACTAATGAGACTATTAATCTTATTGATTGGAAGTGCTTAGTTACCATAGAGAATAATTTTCCCGCTCAGGGTTGTATTTAATGGAAAACTTTTTTCAGTTTATTTGTAATCTGATGAAGCGTAGATGGTTCCTACGTGAAAGCGCTTATTCTTTTTTTGATCCTAATAAAGCTATTTTGGAATTTCTTATGGGAATGGACTGAATTCTGTGATACTATTTCTTCAAGCTTCGTGGCTGGTAACTCTTGTTTCGATTTTGTGTCTTCTGCTTTGACTTGACAAGAGTTACGCTTGGTGATTTTGTTGCTTCTTTTCATTTACTTTGAACTCACTTTGTAGCAACTTGTCACACACGATGGAAAATGCAGCAGCAATTCCTGCCAGCAGTCTGGAGCCGAGGGAAATGACGAATTTATGGAACAATATTTTATGCCAAGATCTCAACCCTTTATTGACTCTGGACTTTACTAACAACACAGATATCACAACTTCAAATGTGGGTGAGAATTTAATTGAATTCAATACGCTTTTAAAAACTTTTACTGACGATCTGTATTTACTTCTGCGTTATGTGTGGCAGAGATTGCATTTGGAAGCCTGTCAGCATTTTCAGGTTATCCCCAGAGGCATGCGGGTTTTCTGCATGCCTACTTATGGGGATTCTCATCCTGCCTTATTGAAACAGTGGCAGGACCTCAATATTGAATTAGGCTTCAATTACATAAAGCTGCTTTTACGATATTTTGCACCATTGGAAAGTGAACTGAGAAACAAATTTAATAATACATACAGAGATATTATGGAAAGGTTTACTACTGAATTCTGTCAAAATAAGTTAAATACAGCGTGTATACAAGTTAGTGCTTACACTACCAGACTTAAAATTATTAAGCAACGAAAACTTGTTAGAGACTACAATGACTTCTCAAAAGGCCAAGTCTTTGTTTGGCCGAGATCCCATGAACAATCTGGGCCTCTACAAGAAACGCAAGGTAATAGTAATCAAAACAGAACTGATCCAGCCCAACAGATCAATCCAACAAAGACAGCCAACACTAGAGTTCCATCTACTCTTTTAACTGATCTCATTCAAACCCCTTGTATAGATCATGCTGAATCTTCTGTGGAATTGCCATATAGAATACCGAATGAAACGGTATTAATCTCAGCTAATACACCCCCACCGAATCAACAGGCATTCTTTGGTGGTCAGACATCTTCTGCTTTAGGAGCGATCCCAAAAGCGAGTACATCTACCAATCCTCCTTTTTTACCATACAAGAAGAAATTTACTTTTCAAACAAGAGGAAGGTCCGACAGCAGAGAACGTCAGAAAAGGAAGTTCTCTGGAGACAGATTTGCGAACAGCAGGAGACCGAGACAGTGACTGACCTAGTGTTCAATTTTTCTGATCTTATACTGGATAATTATTCTACGAGTCTCCTTAACAGAGGACTAAATTTTGTCCCTGCAAAAATAGCCATTCTTACAGAAACTCTCGTAGACCTCAGACTTTTTTGTCGGAAACTCTCCTTGAAACTACTTTTTTCTCAGGGAGCGGCATCATTGAATTGACCACCTTTTAAACGACCTAGTTGTTTTATTCCGAACATGCCATCACATATTGAATGCTACTTAAAATTATGTGAAAATGACATATATTCATTTTTTCAAAATAGGCATTTATATAAAAAAAGTAGATTCTATAATTTATCCAGTAATGAAGGCAGAAGTTTGAAGCATTTAACAGATAACAGAGTTATAACAGTCAAGCCAGCAAATAAGGGGGGGGGGGGGATAGTGTTAATGAATACGACGGACTACATTGAAAATATGTTACGTCTACTTTCTGACACTACTACTTACCAAGTGATAGAAGCAATTGATGTCTCACATACTATTCATACTATACAAGATTCCCTTTATGATCTACTGATGTGTCAACAAGTTAGCCCAGAAGTTTTTGACTATTTGTTAATAAAGAATCCCATTACACCTATAATTAAAGGATTGCCCAAGATACACAAGAATGAACTACCCATCCCCATGAGACCAATTGTCTCAGGAGAAAAATGGGCAACTTATAATATCTCTTCATTTATTGAACACATTTTAAGACCTGTAGTGGATAAATTTCCAACTATTCTAAGAGACACATATCATCTATTAGATAACATAGATGCTTTGACACTAGATATGGAAGACTCATCCTATTTACTCATTACACTTGATATAAAAAATCTGTTCACCTCCATTCCAAATGAGACAGGAATAGAGTATATCAGGGAACTTTTAGCTGTAGAAACAAACTTCAGCAATAATAGACAAATCTTGGTATGCCAATTACTAGAACTTGTCTTATACAATAACATCTTCATGTTTCAAGATAGATACTATCTACAGAGCTGGGGGGTAGCCATGGGCACCCCCTGTGCTAATACTTATGCAAATCTTGTACTTTATCAATGGGAGAGATCTTTTCTCTTCAAACATGAATTGTATAAACATGTGAAGCTTTATAAACGTTTTGTCGACGATATATTTATCGTCTGGCAAGGAACACAAGAAACTTTTGAACAGCTATTAACTCATCTTGAAACAACCACTAGCTTTTTGAAATTTACTAAGGAAATTTCAAGAGTGAAGATTGACTTCCTTGATATTACTCTTAGTCTCAAGGACAATGGCATGATAGTAACATCTCTTTATAGAAAATCAGTTTGGAAAAATAGCCTCCTTGTATATGACAGCATGCACCCTAGATATATATTTTATGGTATACTAAAGAGTCAATTCATTAGAATCTCAAAATTATGTAGAGAATCATATATTCTATCTCATGAAGCAGATTCCTTAGAAAACTATTTCTAGAAAGAGGCTATCCAATGGCAATGATAAAGAGAGTGAGACGAAGTATTATAGGAGACATAGAACTAAATTCTTCCAAATCTCCTAAAAAGGATGATATTAATAGAACCTTACATGATGAAAGATCTATGTACTATACACTGTCATCTGATAATAGAGTAAGGTTCACTATAAAATACACTAGTGATATTACTCACCTAAGAAAAATTTTTACTCAAAATTGGAATATCCTTACTATAGATAGTCGGACAAAAGAACTGGTAGGTGATAGACCCAGTTTTCTTTATAAAAACAGTCAAAATCTAAAGCAAATTTTATGTAACGATTCCTATATGGTTGTTAATTCAGCTGTTGACATGTTTAACAAACTAGGGACTTTCCCCTGCAACCATTGTAATAGATGTCAATACATCACTAAGATCCAGTCATATAAACATCTTAATAATAGTTTCACATTTGTTCCTACTTTCTATGCTACATGTAATACTATGAATTTGATATACCTTGCTACCTGTGAGTTATGTCAAGCATTTTATGTAGGACTCACAAAGAGGAAGTTGCAAGAAAGGATATATAATCACTTATATGATATAAATAGAAATGTGGAGACAAATGCTTTAGCTAGGCACATTCAGGAATTCCCCACTCATCATTTTTCTTTTAGGGTATTACAAGTAATACGAAAAAATCCAAGAGGTGGAGACCATCAGAATAACCTCTCGGTTATAGAACTAAATTGGATTTTAAGGCTAGCGGCCCACCAATATCCGGGTCTCAACCAAGCCATATCCATTAAACCCATATTAATACAAAAATCTTGAATAGATGTATTGTTTGCAATGTTCCTATACATTTCTGAGAGTAGTTAGTATACATATACATATACATGTACGTCCCCCATGTAATTCATGTTGTCTCCCACCTGTGTGCCCCCATGCATGTATATATCTTTATGTAAAGTTTTTTGATACAATAGATACTATTAATGATATTAACATACACGTCTCAAAATTTTCTATTTATTATATAATTATAATTCGTTCTGAGTAGTTCTTTGGTATTTTGAATATACCCAAATGATTTTATTCGCACATTGTAATATGCCTTGTTTTATAAATAGTTTTAAAAAATCGGCCAGAACACTACAAGTTATAGACCTCATGCAGGATCACAGACATATATGACACTAAAAATTGTTTTGTTTTGCTGCATTTGATTCTCATATTGATAGGTCCACATTTAAATAAGTTTGTCGTTGTGATTTTCACTGTATTTTAACAATACCTATTATGGCAGCTTTGATATAAACTTGGTTAGTTTTTAGGACTCAGTGGGTTATGCTTTCAACTATGTCTGTATCTTTTTAGATGATACATTGCAAACAATTTTAGATATCAATATTAGTGCATATATTTTTAAGCATGACCTTTTGAATGCAGACTTATGCATATATATAAGTTTTTAGTTTTTTAGTCTTTTAGTGTTGAATTTGTGTATGATCTGTTATTTGTCAGCTAGTTATAAAGGTTTCATGTGTTCTTTAAGTTACTTTACATTATATTATGTTCTTCAGATTTCACTGGTCTATGAGATGATGTTTACTATATGGACGTCATGGCGGTATGACGCTTCCGAATATTCAGCGAACTACAGAAAAGAACTATATACTAACAAAAGAAAACTAGTTACTTTATTGTGACTTCATATGACTAGTGACAGTCTTTATTTGCTTCTAAACCTTTTGATATCTAGGATATGTTAAGCTGGTTGCCACTGGTTCTTTTTTTAGTATATATGCACGCAATTTATTTGGAGACATGTTGTTTTTAATTTTTAAAGCATTTGAACGATCGGAACCCTATGAAAGTAGTAAAAAACTTTGACGTTATAAAATATTATATTAAATGCTTTACAACACTGTTATTTATGGAATTTATTTGTAAGCGTTGATCTTTAATCTGAATTTGAAATAGTATGGTTCTGAACTAATGTTACTAATGAGACTATTAATCTCATTGATTGGAAGTGCTTAGTTACCATAGAGAATAATTTTCCCGCTCAGGGTTGTATTTAATGGAAAATTTTTTTCAGTTTATTTGTAATCTGATGAAGCGTAGATGGTTCCTACGTGAAAGCGCTTATTCTTTTTTTGGATCCTAATAAAGCTATTTTGGAATTTCTTACGGGACTGGACTGAATTCTGTGATACTATTTCTTCAAGCTTCGTGGCTGGTAACTCTTGTTTCGATTTTGTGTAGTCATAAGAAAAATATAAGTGCTAAAATCTACCATGGAAATGTAAGGCCCTAGGCCTTATGATATTTACAGATCACTTACCTAGTAATTACTTATGAACTTATTGTATGATAAATAAAGCCCTATAATTTCCTGCAGCATAGCCAAATTAATATCATTAAACCTGCAGTCATTTCAAAGTAACTGATCCTTGTAGATGCATTCTCATATATTTTTTAAAAGTGGTTCATAATCCAGTACAGAGGCAATGCAAAGTGTCTGTGTTCTTTGTCAAATGTAGTCACATATTAAACAGCTACAACACACATACAAATTAGTCACATATTAAACAGATACAACGCACATACAAATGTAGTCACATATTAAACAGATACAATGTACATAAAAATGTAGTCACACATTAAACAGCTACAACGCACATACAAATCTAGTCACATATTAAACAGCTACAATGCACATACAAATGTAGTTACATATTAAGCAGCTACAACGCACATGCAAATGTAGTCAAATATTAAACAGATACAAAACACATACAAATGTAGTCACATATTAAACAGATACAATTCACATAAAAATGTAGTCACATATTAAAAAGATACAATGCACATACAAATGTAGTTACATATTAAACAGATACAACAGACATACAAATGTAGTAACATATTAAACAGATGCAACACACATACAAATGTAGTCACATATAAAACAGATACAACACACATATAAATGTAGTCACATATTAAACAGATACATACACATATAAATGTAGTCACATATAAAACAGATACAACACACATATAAATGTAGTCATATATTAAACAGCTACAACACATATACAAATGTAGTCACATATTAAACAGCTAGAACGCACATACAAATGTAGTCACATATTAAACAGATGCAACACATATATAAATGTAGTTACATATTAAACAGATACAATGCACATACAAATGCTGTCACATATTAAACAGATACAACACACATACAAATGTAGTCACATATAAAACAGATACAACACATATATAAATGTAGTCACATATTAAACAGATACAATGCACATGTAAATGCAGTCACATATTAAACAGATGCAATGCACATACAAATGTAGTCACATATAAAACAGATACAACACACATGCAAATGCAGTCACATATAAAACAGATATAACACACATATAAATGTAGTCACATAGTAAACAGATACAACACACATATAAATGTAGTCAGATATAAAACAGATACAACACACATATAAATGTAGCCACATATTAAGCAGATACAATGCACATATAAATGTAGTTACATATTAAGCAGATACAATGTACATACAAATGTAATTGCATAAACAGATACAACACTCATACAAATGTAGTCACATATTAAACAGATAAAATGCACATACAAATGTAGTCACATATAAAACAGATACAACACACATATAAATGTAGTCACATATTAAACAGATACAATGCACATATAAATGTAGTCACATATTAAACAGATACAATGTACATACAAATGTAATTGCATAAACAGATACAACACACATACAAATGTAGTCACATATAAAACAGATACAACACACATATAAATGTAGTTACATATTAAACAGATGCAATGCACATATAAATGTAGTCACATATAAAACAGATACGACACACATATAAATGTAGTCACATATTAAACAGATACAATGCACATATAAATGTAGTCACATATTAAACAGATACAATGCACATACAAATGTAGTCACATATTAAACAGATACAATGCACATACAAATGTAGTCACATATCAAAAAGATACAATGCACATACAAATGTAGTCACATATTAAACAGATACAATGCACATACAAATGTAGTCACATATTAAACAGATACAACACACATGCAAATGTAGTCACATATTAAACAGATACAATACTCATATAAATGTAGTCATATATTAAACAGATACAATGCGCATACACATGTAGTCACATGTCAAACAGATACAACACACATACAAATGTAGTCACATATAAAACAGATACAACACACATATAAATGTAGTCACTTATTAAACAGATACAACACACATATAAATGTAGTCACATATACAGATACAATACACATACACATGTAGTCACATATTAAACAGATACAATGCACATACAAATGTAGTCACATATTAAAAAGATACAATGCACATACAAATGTAGTCACATATTAAACAGATACAATGCACATACAAATGTAGTCACATATTAAACAGATACAACACACATGCAAATGTAGTCACATATTAAACAGATACAATACTCATATAAATGTAGTCATATATTAAACAGATACAATGCGCATACACATGTAGTCACATGTCAAACAGATACAACACACATACAAATGTAGTCACATATAAAACAGATACAACACACATATAAATGTAGTCACTTATTAAACAGATACAACACACATATAAATGTAGTCACATATACAGATACAATGCACATACATATGTAGTCACATATTAAACAGATACAATGTACATATAAATGTAGTCACATATTAAACAGCTACAATGCACATACAAATGTAGTCACATATAAAACAGATACAACGCACATATAAATGTAGTCACATATTAAACGGATACAATGCACATACAAATGTAGTCACATATTAAACAGATACAACACACATACAAATGTAGTCACATATAAAACAGATACAACACACATATAAATGTAGTCACATATTAAACAGATACATACACATATAAATGTAGTCACATATTAAACAGATACAAAATACATAGAAATTTTACTTCAGACATGTATTAGACACTTTTTTCTCTTCTGCAGAAATTACTATATAAAACATAAGTGTCCTTATCTATGAAATCTGTGCTTACCTGTCATCACACTTGATCAGAATCACACTGTCTGTGCCAATGCCTAAAGCTGCAGCCCCCTTTTT
This sequence comes from Protopterus annectens, assembly GCF_019279795.1. Taxonomy (NCBI): domain Eukaryota; kingdom Metazoa; phylum Chordata; order Ceratodontiformes; family Protopteridae; genus Protopterus; species Protopterus annectens. Next base: position 16,698,613 of record NC_056731.1, read on the forward strand.
TACAGAAAAGTGACTCTGAAAAAAATAGATACAGATTACAGACACATCTATACATTTTGATATACAATTCCAATTTTTAGATTGTTGCACTGTGAGAAAACTAAAATACATTTTGTTAACTTGCATTCTAGCTTAACTGTATGACATCTTGTAATGGGGTTTGTGAGTTTGCTTCACAGCAGATATGACTGACACGTAGATAACTAGTAGAGGAGCAAATGAGAAGCCAGTGACCTCATCCTTCCTAGTAGGGACTGGAGTCAGCAAATGTGGACTACCCTCTAGGTGATGTTTACTGAAACAACCACCAAAAGTAGTAGCACAACCACAAAAAGTACCACCGCAACCACAAAAAGTAATATCACAACCACCAAAATTAGTACCACAACTGCTGTGCACTAGAGGCAGAGATGGAAGCAAATTAAGTATCATAGACAGAGATATGGGTGCTTCTGAAGTACCAGATAATTAGAATAAGAAAGATAGTCTCCTGGGGAAAATATGCGGAATAATGTGGGCAAGTTGCCTGTAGTTGTGTTTACATATATTCTCTATATCAGCTAAATGAAAGCAACTTTTATCAGAACCCATTCTGAATAAAGTATGAAACTGCCTGCTGAATAAAGAGTAATAAGAACAATGTGTTTTTACAAGGGTCTTTCTACCTGTACCCTCAAAACCACAAAACCTGCATCTCTAAAAATACTAAACCTAAGACTAAAAAATAGTGGGAGAAAAGAAGAAATACCTGTAACCACACCATCATACATCTCAAACTCTTACAGCAAGAAACCTGGGCAAAGCCATAAATAACAGGGGGACAAAGGCCCAAAAATAGGGACCCTTTTTAAATTTTGCTCTTACAAGCTTAGAAAGTTGATAGAGTAACAGGTTTTGCATTAGCATGAATTTTCTGAAAGGTGTGAAGTCTGAAACTCAAATGTCTGTCATTATTTTCTGACTTCAACTCTCAATGATTTCTCAATGATTTGCCAGAAAACCACAATTTGATGAGAAACAGACCAAAATTATGCGGCAAAAATCTGGACATTCTGCGAAAATCTGTACTGTTGAAAGGTATGCACACCATTCACTGGTATGTGTGTGTGTGTGTGTGTGTGTGTGTGTGTATGTGTGTGTGTGTGCATGTGTGCACGTGTGCGCATGCATGCGTGTGCATTTGTGTGTGTGTGTATGTGTTTGTGTGTGTATATAAGTATTATGTGTTATCCAAAACTATCCTGATAAAGTTTTAATAATTAAAACAAATGTTACACACGTCTCTTCCATCACTGATTCCAAGAACTCCTGTAATATATTTTTCATTTAAGAATAGTACTCTTTATATGCAAATTAAAGAGAGAGAATGAGTAGAGATGCATTTGCTGTAAATCCCAAGATATTCATTACAAAAGGCTTGTATGCTAATGTCTAACCGTGTGAATAAGCTGGAAAGAAGCAGATGGAGGCTGGCTTTTCTCAAATTACTAGTAATCATGGAGTCACTCAACTTAAATTTATACCCAGACTTCTGTGCTCTATTACATGTCCCTCTATCATCCTCATTTGTTCAACTGAGTTGCGTAGGTCCTAATTTTCACATGGTCTATTACAGGTGCTCATGCTAGTAGCTTGCGATATGCTTACTCACTGCCACATGCTAAAAAAACAAATGCTCAAACATCCACTAGCCCAATCTCATGTTTCTGTGTAGCCCTTCTAATACCTGACCCTACAAAACCTTATAGCCTTACCAGAACCCTAAGTGTAACTGTAAAATTCCCACCCACTCCCTTACCCTAAAACTCCCCTCCATGTTCCTAACTCTAAAGTCACTTATCACTCCCTAAACCTAAAATGCCAACCTCCCCTCACTAAACCTGAATTCCCTATTGCTCCTAACCCTAAAAGTGCCCTCCTACTCTCTAAATCTAAGACTTTCTTCTTGCTCCCTAATCCTAGACTCCCCTTCTTGCTCCTTAACCCTAAAATCCACTTCTTGCTCTGTAAACCTGATAGTAACCCCCCTCCCCCTACCTCTCCATGACTGCCATACTACCCTCAAATAAGGAGCTCAGGTAAGGAGTGGCAGCTGCTGCCTAAAAGCATCTTGAGTTTGAGTACAAGCAGCAGCCTACTCGGGCTACAAGGCAGTGGTCCTTGAGTATTTGTAGTAGAACCCATCAATATAGTTAGAAGTAAGAGCAGTTTTTGTTTATGATCTATTTTTCTCTCATCTTTTAACAGTTACCTGGGCCTTTTAAGCTGATTAAAAAAAAAAGAAAAAAAATCACCCTTTGTATCCCAAAACAAGTAGTCTCCACATTGTATAAAAGTTGCGGTGCAGAGGCCATATTAGCTGCAGGAGGAATTTCTAAGCTGAACTGCTGCTGCTGTACTCCTCTCAGTGTGCCACACAGAACAGCATGATGTACCAAGCAGGGGCTGACAGCATGACTCATTTCTGTCTGTCATGGACTCCCTCACTTTTGGGGGCTGTACTGCAGGTAAAGAAGCAACAGACAGGAGATTCTAAAAAATCAATAGGAAGTACACCACTTGTGCTAGCTAAGCAGCTGCAGAGACAATAAAGTCACCATGCACCAAAGCAAAATAAAGTTATATTTTAGGTCATGCAATATGAGCAGTTTCTGCACCTTGACCCGTGTACAACTTATGCAGGCTGTGCATCTACAGTCGAAGAAAGTTACCTGGCAACATAAAGTAACACTCCAGGGCTCACAGTATGTGCAGACTCTGTGCTCAGAAACAAGGTACAAGGCATTCAGAAAAAGCAAATTACCACTCTAATGGATGGAGTATATACAGTTTCAATTTACACATGCAAAATTAATGTTCTTAGAAGGACAACTTCATTTTTGTAGTTTTCTGTTTTGTCTGGCAGTTTACCTTAAAGAGTTAATGGTGCTAACTGATAATGAGCTTTGTTCTGTAGCCCTGAATTTAATTGTTTCAGTTTCTCCTTACAGACTGGTGATGGTGAGCAAATTAAGACACTTGTGTCCAATGTTCTTAAACATACATACAGATATACATATATATTCAGGCAAAGTTAATAATGCTCAACCATCCTGCCAATATACCAAACTAATCATTCCCATAAAACAACTCCAGTTCGTAGGATCATAGGAGGTTACTAGGCTACTGGCCCTGAGGCCCTTATAAGCCTAGCTAAGAGTTTAGCCCATGTTTAGACAAGTCAGCACCTGATGCCCCTGTCCAACAGGGACACGGGTGGAATCCCAGGGATGTATTTTCTGTTTCCCATCCAGTTATCTAGGTTGTGCTTAAAAAGAGGTAAAGAGGTACTCTGCTTGATGTGGAGAGGGAGTCAATTCCATAGATGGGGGAGTCTCTGGGACACAAATCTGTCCCGACAACAAGTCCTGTTGATGTCACAGACCAGGTTGAGGCCGTGTGTGCTGGTTACTTGAATGGAGCTTGGCTTGCGGATATGCAGCAGTTCCATCAAGGAGGGGGTCCGTGATCTCCTTATATGCCAGAGAGAGGTCACCTCTGAGGAGTCTGTATGAAACTGAGTAGATGGATAGGGCTTTTAGCCTATCTGTATATGGTAGATGTCTGAGGCCCTGGATTCTCCTGATGAGGAACCTCTGTGGTCTCTCCAGCTGCTGCATGTGCTTTGCGAGGTATATACCAAAAGGGGCATTGTACTCAATAATGGGCCTTATAAGTGAAGAATACAGGGATGTTATGACCTCCTTGTCCCTGGATGAGATACCCTTACTTATTAGGTGGGCCATGTAGAAGGCATTCTGTACAACAGAAGCAACATGGTGGTCAAAAGTCAGGTTGCTATCAACTTGGGTGCACAAATCCCTCACAACTGATTGCATGCTTAGGACGTTGTTACTAATGTGATAATTTGTGCAATGTCACTCTCCTCAGAGGGGATGATGATGCATTTTTTGTTATTTAGTTTGTGGCCATGTTTCTGGGACCAGTCATTTTTCTGAGTGAGACCCTCTTGGAGGATGTCCACATCACTAGGGGAATTGATGACAGCACCCACCCTGCTGTCATTTGCAAACTTTGTTAGCCATAACTCACTAGTTTTGGCCTGCACCTCAGAAAAGTATATCCCAAATAACAGAGGTCCCAAGACCAAACCCTGGGGTACGCTGCTTGTTACAGGCCTACTGCTTGAGGTGGCTTTCCCTATTTTGACTAGGTGGGTTATATCAGTGATCCAGTTTTCTACTTATCTGGTAACATATGGATTGATGCCTAGTTGAGAAGGTTACCTATTATGCCCGAGTGGGGAACAGTGTCAAATGCTTTGGCTAGGTCAAGGTAGGTGGTGTACACTGTCTTCCCCTCATCCATGGCTTTGGTGACTGTCTCAAAGAAGTCGACCAAATTTAACAGACATGACAAAGCCAAACTGTGTAGGATTGAGTGTTTGGAGGTTGCAAATTGTTCTTGTTAATGAGGTCCATGATAATCCATTCCATGGTCTTACAGATCATGCTAGTTAGGCTGATGGGTTTATAATTTCCTGGATCGGTGGACGCTCCACCTTTGTTCAGAGGGATGAAAGTTGCTGTCCTCCACTCAGCTAGAACAAAGGCAGTACTCAGACTTTGGTGGAATAGGGCACCTAATGATGCTGCAAGTTCCTGCCTCAGTTCATGTAGGATGCAGCCTGGGATGCTATCGGGTCCCATGGAGGCTGCATTTTTTGCCTTTGAGACAGCAGTGATGACCTGTTCTATAGATATAAGGGGAAGGGCCAGATACTGGGGATGTCCTGATTTACTGATGGGGGAAAGAGGGGTGAAGTTTTTGCTGAATCTGTCAGCCAGTAAGTTTGCTATATCTACGGTATTTGTATATACTGTGTCCTTGACCACTAGTTCTGAACAGATCTGGGTGCTTCCTTTGAGGTTGTGGACATATGTGAAGAAGTTCTTATGATTGTCTCTAGTAGATGTGGCCAATTTGGACTCAAAGTTTGCTTTGGATGATTTCACTAGTGGCCTTATTTGCTTGTTTAGGCTAAGGAGACATTGCTTTCAATTGGGCACCTACTCCTTCTTGGTCTTGGACAGCAATTTTTTCCTTCTATTAAAAAGTTTATTTATTGCAGATGTCCACCATACAGGTTTACTTTTCCTAGCACAGGATGATTTAGTCCTATTGGGTATTCCTGATTCCATGCATCTATATAAATGCTCGTATAGTGCTTTAGTGTAGTTTTGGATATTGGTGCCAGTTCCTACAGAGGGGGAGGGGACTGTGAAGCTGTTTATACCATCCCTCAGGAGACTGTAATCAGCTTTGGAAAAGTTTTTATGTCTGACCCTAGCTAGATGGGGATGGGGGGAGATGGTGACTTCGAAAGTGACCGCTTTATGGTCGGATTTTACCAGGGAGGATGATACTGTAGGAATGCTGCAGTGGTTACTCAAGTTGGTTAATACCAAGTCCAAGATATTTCACCTCCTGTGGGGGCATTAACTAGCTGTTCCAATGTGTTTGCATTGACAAAATTAAGGAATCTCTGGGCATGTGTGTTCTGGCATGAGTAGTTCTTCCAATCTATGTTTGGGTAGTTAAAGAATGGGTCCAGATAGGCAGAATGGGCCATCTTGAGTCAGATTTGGGGGCTGGTAGCTAGCTATGATTTGAATAGGGGTCTTTTCAATGGTTAACGCCACCTGGAGTGTCTCCTGTGCATCATACTGTTTGACCAGCCTGGAGATGTGTATGTCTTTAATATATATTGGAACTCCACCTCCTTTGGCTTTACTGCCCACAGTTTGGGGTCTGAATGTATGATAGGATGAGTAACCAGGTAAGGCTGGGGTGCTCTCTGCAGCTTTGAACCAGGTTTCTGTGACTGCATAGATGTCAGCATTTTCCAGGGTTAAGAATGCTTCAAATGACTGCAATTTTATATTTAGACTCCTAGCGTTTTGCAGCATGACCTTTAATTTGTGTTTTGTTGAAATTTTTATATTGGTAGTTTTAAGCTTATCACTTCTCCTAAAAAAAGGCACTATGGAGGAGGCAAAAACCTTTGCCAGAATCCTGAAGCCCAGGTGAGATAGATGCAGGCCATTTCTGTCAAAGCATTGTGGTCTATCAATCATATCTTCCCAGGCTGTCAGGTACTGGATCCCCCTGGAATGACACCAGAAACTAAGCTAATTGTTAAAGTCAATAATTTTTTGTTTGCATTGAGGCATCATTCTGGGTGACACCAGAATGCTGTTTAAGGCTAGAGACATACCTGCCTGGGACACATAATCAGCGAGCTCAATCATGTCTCCCTTCATACAGTCCAGGGAGGTATGTCTCAAGTCATTCATACCAACATGGATGATGACAGAGTCATAACAGTATCTGCTGTTGAGAGACAAGTGCATATGTGATATGGCAGATTCTGGCACCTGACAGACAACTAACCGTGACTTTCTCCTTATCCAGCCTGATGAGAGGCACATCTGTGTGCCTCACAATAGAGTCTCCTATGACTAATATGTTGGGTTTATGGTGAAGCCTTAGTAGCTGTGAGACACAGGTGTATGGACTATGCATGGTATGTGGTGTGGAGGACTGTGGAGATTGCATGTGTATTTGCCTTGGAGGTCTCCTTTGTTTGGGTATTTTTATTTTGAGGACCTCCACATATGTGGGTGTGTGTTGTGAAGGTTTGGGTGATGTTTGAGGTGTAGTGATTGTGTTGACAACCTTTCCAGTGCCAGATATACTGGCTTGAGAGGGAGAGAGCATGGAAGCTAGTTTCGTTATGTAATTGCATCTCTCACAAATTGTGTTCCTAGGGGGTAGTAGTAGATGGTTGTCCATGTATATGAGGCAGTCGCTACACTGTCCCAGGATGCCCATATCAACCAGACTGGCAGGAGAAACTGTAGGAAATTGTCCATCCATATTTGTCAGAATCTGAGGGAGAAAGGTCAGGGAGAGCTAAGGGGTGGGCCTAAAGCCCAAGTGCTTAAACCAAAACTAAGAGGCTTAGAATAATACAATTTAGACAGGCTATAGACAATCAGTAAAAAATGCAACAAAAAAGATGCAGTTGAACACTTAGAGAACAAGCAGCAAGTAGCAGGAAAAAACAAGATGAGGTAATAGAGGAACAGAAGATAATTCATGGTTAAGGGACTAAGGGGTTTGGCCTTCTCAAATGATCTCTGTATTAGGTAGAATGAGCTAATGAGATGGGACTGGTAAGAGTGTCCCAGATCAAATTTACAATATGGGTGGGCAACTGCAAAATCCACCAACTTTAAGAACACAACAGAAATTGGATGGGAGAGAGGGAGAAAAACAAAATTTGGCCACAGGTCAGCAAATATATAAATGCAGACACAGATAAGCAAATAATTCAGTCTTGCAAGAATAATAACAGTGCAGAACACTGAACAGTTGCATAAAGTGCAAAAATATACTTATTAGCTGGTCTTAAAAATATCTAAACTAGTATTTGCTTTAATATAATTTACTAGTTTATTCCATGCATCAACTATTCTCTCAGTGAAACAATTTGTTCATCTCTTGTTCTTATATAATCTTCAACACAAGTTGTCATAATTCCCAAAAAATCTTTGATAACCCCAAACATTCCCAGAGGTGGTTGTCTCTATATACTGTATATACCTGAATAAGATACTCCTCTTGAAAAGGAGAATTTGTTCAAGTATTCAGATATATGCTGTATACCTGAATAAGATATTCCTCGTAAAAACCTACAGAAAACAATGTACCAGTTCAGATATTTTAAACTTTCATGTTGTTGTTATTGTTGTGTCTTTTGGCTTTTCCCGGTTAGGGGTCGCCACAGTGGAACTCCGGTCCGCTAATGATTGGTAGTTGATTTTTACGTGCCGAGTTACCAGCCCTGACGCACAACCTTCAATGAAGGTACGCTCATTCACGCATGTCTCCATGCAGAAGACACTCTAGCTGAGAATCGAACCGGAAAGCATCTTACTGTGAGGCGACAATGCTACCGTAGCACCACCACCGTGGGTTAATGTTGTTTTTGTGTCTTTCGGCTTATCCCGGTTAGGGGTCGCCACAGCGGAACTCCAGTCCGCTAATGTTTGGTAGTGGATTTTTATGTGCCAAGTTACCAGCCCTGACGCACAACCTTCAACGAAGGTACTACCATTCATGCATGCCTCCACACAGAAGATGCTCTAGCTGAGAATTGAATGGAACAATGTCTTGCTGTGAGGCAACAACGCTACCACAGCACCACTACCATGGGAAAACTTTCATAATAATTTTAATTTTCACATAAGTGGATGGCCTTATTATATTTGTGCTGTACTGTTTCTAATTTACTCATACTAATTTTCATATATTTCTTAATATTATTATTCCGTACTATAGTTCATCATTTCTGATTTCCTAAACTTTATAAATATTTCAGTTTATCCATTTTCAAGTCATCTGTATACAGACTGTTGAAATCCTCAGATGAAAAAAATAGATCTGAAAGATGTAACCTTAATAAATAAGGGCCTAGGACAGAGTCCTGTGGGACACCCTGACTGTAACCTAAATTTTCACATGTCCAACTGCTGATGGTATTTGCCACGTCCTATGTGCAATCCATTCAACTATCCATCTTATCATGACTATATTAACATCTAGTTGTTCAAATTTATTGATTAGACTTTTGTGCATATCCCTATCAAAGGTTAAAGATAAGTCAATATAAATTATATCATAGTTACAGTGGTTCTAAGTCTGTTAATAATGTGTGAGGTATTTGATGGAAAGAAAGCATTTGCTTGAAAATATATTTTATATATGTAATGGTAAGATGGATATAACTGGACAGGAAAGTTTTACTACAGTTTGCGAAACAAAAAAGAATTAAATATTTGAGGATAAAAAGTAGCATGCCTGAGTGTTTATAAAAGAGAAATTCTCCTTGTCTTAAAGGTCATATGAAAACAGAAATTGGTTACATAATTTATTCAAGACAGTTAAAGGAAGTTGTTAGTGGACAAAAATACTGTAGGCTTTTAAGAGTATTTATCAACATGTGATAAGCAGAAAAGAATTTTATGACTACATATGTCTGTCATAGAACACATAACTGGCTCAACACTGGTAATACAGATATAATATTATAAGAATTTAATAATAATTTATCTTTTTTATTATCATTATAACACCATCTCGTCTGCATCTTCTTGGTTTAATGCAGACATCTACCTACCTTTACCGTTTTCTCCAAACAGTTAAAATCCTACTTGAAATAGTTAGAACGCAAAAACTTTGGATCCATCATTTAGTATTCTTATTTTCCACTTTACCTGCCTATCCCTATATTTTTACATTTGATTATTTTAAACTCTCAGATATCAGTACCAACATTTGTATTAACTACATATGTATGCATCAACAACCTTTTATCTTGATTTTCTGCCATTACATACATTTGGAAGCAGCCCATTAATCAATGAGCTTTTCTGCCTATTTTCTACCATAAGAACTTCATGTCCTAGAATGACCTGTACTCTACAATTTATACCATATATAAATAGTAGCATAAATAGCTATATTAATCTGTTCTCTTTCTGTATTTAGTAACTCCAATATAAATATAATATAAATCCACTCTGTCCAGGTCTTTTGTATAACAACATACAGCATGTACTTATATAATAAATCAATAGTTTTGCTATATTGTAATTAACTAATGATATTTTTTAATAAACCACATTTCCTAGTACAACTTTTCCTATTTAGTTCACTGATTGTATTATATGATGACGTACATTTTTATTATATTCCTTGGGGATGATGGGGTTGAGGAGGGAGGGAGTAAGTCTTGATCTCAACAATGTTACAGTGATTGGTGCAAGACATGTAGGCATGCAGTATGTAAACTGTAGGTATGATCTTGGGTTTGATCTGATGTGTCCATGTAATATCTTACATCTAGCACATGCAGGAGACACACATCCACAAAGGATGACATACTAAGTCCTTGCTTGTGTAAGAATGTGCTTTAGCCACCAGGACCGGGTTTAGGCCAGAAAATGGGGGGGGGGGCAACCCTCATGGCAGCCTGGTTGACAGCCAGTCCATAATGGGCTCTTAGCTCTGTAATGGGGAATGAATGGGCACAAATGTGATGGGATCTAAACTGTTGGCATGCATGGAAGTAAAAATAAATAAATAAATCTAAAGAATTAAAAAAAATGCAAACTGATAGGGACACATGCTATTCCCTTGTATATTTGAAGCTCTGTGCTGCTTCACTGTGTACCTTGAATACTGGCTGCTCTATGCCAAATATCAAGTCACTTACTCAAAGGTATGTAGTTTGCTAGTTATTGGCTCCATGGTGTGCCCTTTAACATTCACTGTTACAAGGGACTTTTCTGCTTTCTGCAGTCAGGACTTCTGTGTTCTACTTAAGAGCACACATTTGCATTGTATAACTACAGCCTCTCTTCATATAAGTTTTAGAAGGCTATGTTTTAAGCTGTTGAGACAGTTACATTTTCCACCATGTTATTTTACATCACAAGGCATATGATGTATACCATCTTTAAAAATCTGAAGCTGTTTTAGATATCTTGGCAGATGTCAGGTTTGTATCCTTGTCCTAATTACCAGCTTCAGTCATCACTGTTACACCATGAGTCTGCAGTGGGAAAACACTAAGAATGAAACCAAGCAGCATTTTAACTCTGTTTTTCAAGGCTGATTTCTAAACTGTGATGTTTTGGTCTAAGAGATGCACTGCTGTAATTTCTTACTACATACATAATTTATGGAAGCATGCAACTTTTGATAGACTTCATTACCATGAAATAACTCTGCTATCATTTCTAGAGACACCTATATAGTTAATCATGTTTTACTTCAAAGAGGTATCTGTGAGACAATGACATTTTGTACATTATTTACCAATATCTGTGGTCTGTTGCCATAGTGCTATATTGCTCCATAGCAGATACCTCTTCGAAGACTTGCTATGGACCTGACTCCAGTGTAAATTAGGTTACTTTTTCTCAAATGTTAACTGCAAATGGTAGTAGCAGTTGCTGGTGTGATGTGGTTTGACAGCTTTTGATGTTGGGTTTTCACTTCCATGCTTTAAATTGTAGTTCTTTCTCCATTACATTTGAAAGCTAACTCATTATTCTTCACAATGTCATATCTCTGTTCCCCTACTCTAGCTGTACTTTATCTGACAATCAAATCAGGCATGTCAGAAAGAAGAAAGGCATTTTTATTGCAAGACCAGTTGATGTTTCAAAGGGCGTGCTTTTACTTGAGAGCTAGTCACAGTAACTGGGTGATTTAAAGTACAGAAAGGAGTACAGCTACAACTAGTGAACCATACTTAACACAGTGTTAGTGACGGAGTTAGAAAGTGTTGTTTGGTAGAGACACTATTAGAGAATCTGCAGAGTGTCGGCATAGAGTAACTTAAGGTTCTGTGATGGCCCCTAAATGCTACTGTTCACTTAAAACTCATGAGATGCCTTAGTCTCTGTAGCAGCAGCAGATCAACATTTGGATGGCAGAATTCATTAACTGTGTACTGCACTACATAACGGATGGCGGAATTCATTAACTGTGTACTGCACTGCATAACGGATGGCGGAATTCATTAACTGTGTACTGCACTGCATAAAAGATGGCGGAATTCATTAACTGTGTACTGCACTGCATAACAGATGGCGGAATTCATTAACTGTGTACTGCACTGCATAACGGATGGTGGAATTCATTAACTGTGTACTGCACTACATAACGGATGGCGGAATTCATTAACTGTGTACTGCACTGCATAACGGATGGCGGAATTCATTAACTGTGTACTGCACTGCATAACAGATGGCGGAATTCATTAACTGTGTACTGCACTGCATAACGGATGGTGGAATTCATTAACTGTGTACTGCACTGCATAACAGATGGCGGAATTCATTAACTGTGTACTGCACTGCATAACAGGCAGTGGCAGAAATTACCTGTTTCTGTAATGTGGTATTTTGTGATTCATAGACAAATTAGCTCCATGAGGGAAGCCCTCATTATCTGCATGTTTATGAATAGAAGTTAATAGAATAAAAGTTAATAGAAGTGTGAAGTGCACTTCCTGAGTTAGTTAACTGTTGCCGACACATTTTCTAAGCTCAGGCATCCCTCTTCCCTTTGTCACTCTCTCATAAATAAACACAGACAGACACAGACACGCATATGCACACAGTAAAGTACACACACCCCATACATGTCCCTTTTGTCAGAACATCCATAATGTCACTTTTCCCCCTGTCCTTATAATTCACAGTTGATTACAGTCAGACCTTAATGCCAGGCATTCGTGTTTCCACTTTATATCTTTCATACGTACATGCTAGGGCAAAATCTGTTATCCTCTTGGGTTGAGAGATATGCCTAATGTTTCTTGTTGCTAACCCTTGTATAGCACAACATGTTGCAGGCATTGCATAATGTTTGAGATCCTCAAAATATATGAAAAAAAAAACTATGCTGTACATTGTTCTAATTCAGGTGTTTATTGTGTTAAAGGTTCAAGTCCCTTTCCACCCTCGGTAATTTTTTCCCATTTATGTATTTTTTAAATTAATCCCCAGTACCTAGTGGTGGCAAACAGGACTAATATGTGGGTGTGAGGGTAACAAAAAATAAAGTAATCCAACCAAGAATCCAAAAGAAGGATGCAGAAGTGAAATCAAGATTCTTTTATTCTACAACAATGAGCACTTTCATCTGAATTGCATGGACTTCACAAAAACTTTCTGATGGAGTCCAAGTAATTTGGATGAAAGAGCTTATTGTTGTGGAATAAAAGAATTGTGGTTTCACTTGTGCCTCCTTCTTTTGGATTCTGGGGTATGAGGGTACAAGGTTTGATGCTCATATAGTGCCTTTTAAGGCCACCTACTTATTCCTGGCATCTAGTGGGTCCCTGCAAAATTTTTTAATATGTGCTTTTAAGGCATATCATATTAAGTATCCCTTGTAGCTAGTGTTTTTCCCATCCCCACCCTTCATCTAAGATTTCTTTAAGTGCTGCCCAGGCATAACTATATTGTTTTTCTCTGGTGGCTAGGGGTTCCCCAACCGCCAATCCCCATACTGTTTTAGTGTTGCTCAGGCATCAGTATAGAGTTTTCCCTGATGGCTAGTGCCCCCAACTAATGCTGCAGAGACTGCTTGTTAGCCCAGGGCTGTGTGAAGGTAAGACAGCTACTCCAACTCCTTTCCACAAGTATTCCTGCAAAAGCACCATGCTAGGGCTGTTTATAAAGTAAAAAAAATTACCACTATGAACTCCCAGGTAAATCTGAGTGTCATGATCAGAGGTAAAATAGAAACATCAGTAAGAATACCAGTCTCCATATGAATCATTACACTTATAGAAAGACTATCCTTTGACTAAATTCCCATCAAAAGATGCATTTTAAACATTGATTCTTTACTTTATGTTCCATGGGTTTGGATTTTTTGCAAATTTACTTAATTCTGCTATCAGTTAAAAACATCTTTTAGAAAGGGCAATGCTAGGGACTGAGATTAAATTCTTGAAACTAAATGTGTGCTCCTTCACTCCATTTTCCTCATCAAGGGCACACACATAGAGGAAAAGAGAAGAGCATCGCTTCTCCAAGATGACCCAGAGGTAATGCACACTGTCAGCTGTCACCTTTATGTCTATAAATATGGAAGATAAAATGTAGATGCTGCTGCTAAATCTTAACTGTCATGCCTTTTATTTATTACATCCTAGATGCAGCACATTCTGTTCTAATAATATGGATGCTGGCTGTCATTTTTTGTGATACGTTAATATGAAAAGCACTCAATTATCATGTTTTCATGAATGCCCTAGGGGTTCTTGTCTTACATGCTTTACATTACATGTGAAATAGTAGACCATTTCTTGTGACAAGGATGCCTTAGGAAGGCTGTGGAACAGGCAGGGATTTTAAGTGGTTCCAACAGCATCCCAAAAGAAATGCTAAGAACATGCTACATAAAAAATGGAATGACATCATACCTCTCAACTGTCCAGACTTTTGTCTGAAAATTTTGGTCTGTTCTTCAGAAAATGTGTGCCTTTCTGGTAAATCACTGAAATGATCTGAGGAATGAAATCACTAAATAATGACATACATTTGAGTTTCAGACTTTTGCATCCTCTAGAAAGTGCAGTTTATAACAAATCCTATTATTCTAGCTACTTTTTAAATTTATAAGAGTAATATTTAAAATCTGTCCCTATTTTTGGGCCTTTGTTCCCCATTATGTCAGGCTTTGTCCAGATTTCTTGGGCTAAGAGGTTGAGAGATGTGAATGACATATTAATTCCGAACAGCCATGGCAGAGGTGTACTCAGAGTTGTACTAGTGTGCATGTAAAATTAAAAAAGCAAATAAATGTAGGCAGGACAGAGAGACTGTCTCAGTCAATGAATCACCTGTAGCATGACTGTCCAAATGTTATGCACTGTTCTATTATGTTTTTTTTTTTTTTTTTTTTTTTTGGCAGGACCTCAACTAATTCAACTAACTCAATATTTTTCTGGAAAATAAAGAGAGATCTGGTTGAAAGTTATAAAGATACACTAATAGAAACAGATGGTCTAAAATATACGAGACAATGGATTGATTGATAACTTTTGGCTTAAATATAACGTGATGTGAGGAAACAAACAGATTAAATGCATGGAGTTGTTTTAATATGGGATTATCATCTTTAGTGCAAGAAATAAGAGCCTGCAGAGAGGAGAACAGTGGGAAGGAAGGAAGGAACAGAATAAATGAAAGAATGCTTGATAACTGAAGAAAAAAGATATAAAAGGGAGGTGTGGGGCGATGACATTTGCCAAATGAAATATCTTTAAAACAGAGAGCAATATAAATACCTTAAATACTGCAGGAGTCAAGGAACTGGACTAAGATCAAAAAAAATGATACAATACAAAAAACTTTAATGGAGATTTTAGGTGTAAAGTTTTTTAAGGGGCTTGAGTGAGCCATACAAAAACAGGTGCTAGGGAAAATGGATACTATGGGCTATGTTTCCATGGGAGGAAACAAGAAAAGAAAGAGTTGTCTAGGTTAATGTGAAATACTCTATGTTCTAGTCTGGCAAGATATGCAAAAGAAAGTGAACAAGAGAATTAATAGGAAAGCTAGTTCAAGAGAAACCATTCAGAGAACAAGGTAAAGTACAAAGGGATTTTTTTTTGGGGGGGGTCTAAGGAAGGGCTGTTGGATATGGAAAAGAAAGAAAAATTAAAATATTTAGAAAAGGACCCATGTAATATCAATATATACTTGTGGTTTATGTCTGTTCCTTAGGATGAACAGTAGTGTAACTGATAACATGGAATGCAGCAAAGTGAAAATTGTAGGCCTAGGAAAGAGGGAATGAAGAAGTCAATTCTCATAATAGCCTTCCTGAGTTCCTAGAGTAGGCAGGTATGCCCAGTGGCACAGCCCAACAAAGAACACACCATCAGTAGTTCTTCAGCCTGCTTGCATCCCAGGCAAACTGATACTTACACCCCCATTCTTTTAAATAATTGGGTCTAGAAACCAAAGTATAGAAATGGAAATTGGTTCATTGTTACCAATAGCTGCCACTGTGACAGCCACAGGTAATGCATGAGGAGACACTAAGAGTATAAGGCCTGGCCTTTTTTTAAATATCAAGCTCTGTTACAAATTTCCTAGCTGGACTGATATTTCTTTGTTGGTTTGTCAGCATGTTAAATGAGTTCACTCCAAGCCTATGTAACGAATGGAAGTGCATTTTATATATATATATATATATATATATATATATATATATATATATAAAACAAACCTTGTTAACAAGTTCACAGTTAAAACATTATACATCCCATACATGCTTTTATACAATTATCATCAGTCCAGTGTTACATAAATTGCTCAATTCCTGCCTTTCCTTAAACATCACTCCTGTATTATTCCCACAATTTTTTGTGTAGTTTGCTCCTACCCTTTTAGAAAGATTACAGATACAGTTATTGTATCTCTATTACAATATTCACTATTTGAAGTATAGTTGGTTTAGACTTTAATTTCCATTTTCTAGTAATTAAACTTAACAAGACCTTACTATTTCAAGGCAATTCAGAACCTGTATCCAGCTTAAAAAATCATTTCCTTAGTTATACCCATTTTCTCACCCAATATTTCTGACAAAGTACTCTGTAGGGAATTTTTAAAGTGTGCCAACTCATTACACTCCCAAAACATATGTTTCCAGTTAACACTTTCTTCCTCATCACACCTCCAACATTCACCATCTACCTGAAGAAGAAATCTTTGGAAGTCTGCTTGGAGTATAAAATGCATATGCAAGCACTTCTAATCAAACATTCTAAATGTTCTAGACATTTTTCATATTTGGGAGCCTCCCATTTTTTCCTTGTGAATTGCTTAGCCAATCTCTTTTCCTAGTCTTTTCTAACCTCCTCTGATTATTATAGTTATCAATGAATATTTTATATGCCCTACTAATTATCACATTTTAAACAGCAGCTTTTGTTCTAGATTCAACTAGAAACTCTACCAGAGATGGTCTTTCAGTTATGATTCCCTTATCCCTTTCTCTTTACCTATACTCTGATATCAGTCCCTGAATAGGGAAGACAGTCTTTAGCCTGTAGTCCAAATGTCTTCTTGCCCTCTTCCCATTCTGTTACATTTGCCTCTTTAGTTATTTGCTCCCAATACCTTGGTTCCTTTGCCAGCTTTCTCCAGTAAATTTCAGTCTAGTCTCTGTACCCCTAATCGCAGTCATCACTATTGGCAGAATGTCCTTTCTTCATTCTTGCATTGGCTTTGTTCTTTCAGCTACTTTTTGAATACAGTATTCTGTATGGCTTTTATTATTCTCATTAAGGATCTGCATCCAAAATCCCACTCTCCTTATTTCTTGAATTTCCCCCAGCTTCATCATCATCCCTTTCTACTTTGAATTATAGCTTTCTGCTTTCTTAACTGTGTAGCTGTAAAGTATCCCTTCAACTCAATTGTTCTAGTGGAAGGGTCTACTTATCCCACTTGAACCTTGCCCCTTTCCTCTCCCAGATAAACTCAATCAACTCTTGATTAATTACTATCCATAATTTCCCCTCTGTTTGAGAAGAGTATGGCTGACATGTATATAAAACTAAAGGGACTAAATACATTTTCACTTCTTGCATCTTGCTATCCATATCCATAAATCAAAGAGTCCAGTTTCTCAGTGTTTGTATTATCTTTTGTTTAGTCTCTTCCCAGATATCCTTAGCTGCCATTACAAAATCCTTTTTAATTCATACTCCTAAATACTTAATTATATTGTGTTATCATAAATATAGATATTGTTGAACCAGTTTTTGTGTAGGTACATAGTTTAGTGCTATAGACTTCATTTTGTGTGTATTCATTTTGCATCCTGAGAAAATCTAAAACTGTCTCAGAATGTTCCACAACACTGAGATGAACTTTTAGAGTTTTATCAGGTAAAAAAAATAATGGGCGGCCACGGTGGTACAGCAGTTAGCATTGTCACCTCACAGCAAGAGGTTCACCGGTTCGATCCTTGGCTGGGGTGCTTTCTGTGCAGAGTCTTCCCTGTAGTCACGTGGGTTTCCTCCAGGTGCTCTTGTTTCCTCACACATCCCAAAGACATGCTGTAGGTGGATTGGACACTCTAAATTGGCCCTAGGTGTGAGTGTGTGTGCCTCCTGTGGAAGGTTGGGTGCCGGGCTGGTAACTCGACACCATAAAACTCCACTGCCAACCATGAGTGGACAGATGATCTGCTGTGGCAACCCCTAACTGGGAAAAGCTGAAAGAAGATGAAGAAGAAGATCAGATAAAAAATAATATAGTCTGCAAATAAAGCCAACCTTTCATGATTACCATATCAATTATATCCCTGAGTTTCTGATTTCCTTATTTTTTGCCAATGTCCATAAATATAGCACAAATAACAATGGAGAAAGAGGAAACCCCTGCCTGGTATCTCTGTTCAAACAGATCTTATCAGAGAGAGGAATCCTGGCACTTTAATTTTTACCTCTGATCCCTTGTATATCCTCTTAATTAACCTTGTTATTGTATAAGGTAATGCAAATGCTTCCTTTGCCTTAATCATAAAATCCCAGCTTACTCTGTTGAATGTTTTCTCTGCATCAAGACCTACCAACAACAGTGCTATTTATCTACTTTCCCTCTGGATCATCATTGCTCTATTAATGTTGTGAAATACTTGCCTCCCCTCAACAAAGCCACATTGATCCATATCTATCAATTTTGGCAACCTATTTGACATTATTTTAGCTATTATATACATAAAACACTTTATAATCATGGTTTAAAATTGAAATCTGCATAGATGAAGCTGGTTCTGATGTATTTTTACTGTCTTTAGATATTACAGCCACCACAGCTTTCTTTCAAGATGTTTGTGCTTACCTTCCTTTCAAAATACTAAGCAAGACCTTCCAGATCTTTATCACTTTCTTCCCTCCCGACTTCCAAACTTCCAGAAGAATACCATCTATTCCTGAAAACTTTCCTGCAAATTGATTATACATCACTGTTTTATCTCATTTCCACCTATCTCAGCTGTTGACCCTCATCTACCGCTAACCTTGGCATACCTAAGGCTTCCATAAATATTTAAATTTGTACTTTTTCTTGATTTCTACATTCCTCTGCTTTATATAAATGTTCATAAAATTTCCAAAATATCTCTAATACCTATACTGGATATCTGATTATTGTTCTTGTTATAGCCTCCCTAAGTTTGTCAACAACCATTTCTACTTTCCGTTGCCCAAGTCATTGTGCTTAGAGGTTTTGTTCTCTGGAGTTACTATCAAAAACAGCTGCTTCACAGCAATCTTTCTAAACTCATGCATATTATCCAGATACTCCCTTATTTTCTCTTTTGCAATAGCTCCTCTTCTTGTTCTGTGAGATTCCTCTTATTCTGCAATATCTGAAATCTCTTTTTCTTTTATTTCTACCTATTTTTAAACTACACTTTCATTTTACCATACTCACTACCTATACCTTTTGATGAAATTTCTATTTTCCTTAATAATTCTGAACTAATTTCCACTACCCAGTCCTTTAATTCCTCTATTTTTAACATTTAGGTGGGGAAGTGCCAGGGTCTCATTTTTGCTTCATTACCCTGCACTTTTATCTTAGTTGTTATCAGTGCATGATCTGAAATAGTTATTGGATGTGTGTATGCTTTCAATTCAATGGACATGTTTTTGTGAAATATAATTTATATCTAGTCTAGCCCAGTTATTATACCTTGGGGAATATTATGTACATTCTCTTCAAGTTCCTACTACTGAATTATCATCTTTAATATCAAATATTTTTATAAATTCTTCAGAAATCTACCCTCTTTGGTTACATTTTCACTTCTAGGTCCCACAGATAAATTCTCGCTGTTCCAGTCCCTACCTATAAGTAATATTCCATGTTGAAGGCAAAAAATTATCCCAAATCAACAGCTGCACACAAAAGCATAATTTAACCAAGCATTAAGGTTATCCATGCTAAGACACAAAATAGAGCTTATGCTCCTACTTACACTAATAGCTGTCTGCTCATATCATAGCTTCATTCCCCTCCTAGATGTGAAAAACAGCTTATATACTTTCAGAAAACATTAACTTCTAGTCTTAAAACAGTGTTCTGGCTTTTATTGCTTCTCCATATAGTCAACTTGTCTCCCTAGAAACACAAGTACCAAATATCCAGCACTACAAATCTCAGAACTTAAATTGAACATTTATTTGCAAAAGAAAAACTTTTTTATTGCATTCAGTGTCCTTTTATTTTCTTGTTTACACAAAACCTTTGGTATTAGATTAAC
Source organism: Protopterus annectens (assembly GCF_019279795.1). Taxonomy (NCBI): domain Eukaryota; kingdom Metazoa; phylum Chordata; order Ceratodontiformes; family Protopteridae; genus Protopterus; species Protopterus annectens. The sequence continues at coordinate 16,718,554 of NC_056731.1, forward strand.
CCAAGGGCCTTGGTCCAGATATTCAACTATGCAAAAGTAAGGCAGAACATACTAACTTAACATATATTATAATCTGGCACTTTTTCACACACCACCACCTCAACAGCTCAAGATTACAGCATATTAACTTAAACATGCTTTTGTTCAGCCTTTCTTATCTTTTTACATTGTAATGCCTACAAACAGCATTTGCTTACTTTGTATCTTTACCGCATACAACAATAACTGAAAATGCTTTACTGTATAGCATACAAAGTATGTCAGAAAAGGTCCCATACAAATACTGTTAAGAACAAAAATTTTTTTACTTATAGATACTTTTTTCTTCCCATCAGTGTCCTTCCAAACATTTTTGGCATGAAGTGGGGCATATGCATTTCAGTACCACACAAGTTTAACAAAGTCAACAAAAGTTCAACCATTCCACTTTTTCTTGCAGAGCCATATTTCACAAATTTGATTGATGCTTTATTGTCTCAAATTTATTCACTAATTTTAATGTTGCTGGTCTTCTTCCTGTTCATCTCCATCTCTCAACTCCAGACTCTGGTTTAAGTCCAAGGTACTCAAGAGTCTGCTAGTCAGCTCCTGTGCTTTTTTCTGTCTCACAAACATTTGCTTTGGAACACTGGAAATGGTTTCACTGGAACATCCTCCTGTTTGATAGTTCACTTTTTGTTGGACTGACTGTTTTATTCCCTCTTTAGCCTGTTCTACATCAAAAAATTACTTTGATCCTCTGGGAAAATATTCTGAAGATAGCTGGGTACAGCAGCTTGAATCTAACAGTTGTCTTTCAAAATTTTCTGACTTCTGGGATAAATGTGCTTCTTTTCTGTCCAGTGTACAGTCAATAATCATTTCCACAAGCATTCTACTGTCTCCAGTTTTAATACTTTGCCCTTCTGTCACAGTTTTGTCAGGATTAACTCATTCTGCTGGCATGATTGCATCTTTGCTAATGCAGTTCGTGGCTAGTTTCTCATGGCCAGGTTTGAACATGAACATACAAATAGTGTCCTTTCAGTTAACAAATATTGCTGTGGAATTCCAGACCAATTGCTTATTTGTGCTTTTATAAAATTAATACAGTCTGTTCCTTCCAGTTTCTCTGTTACAGAAAACCTCAGATTTTTCCTGATCCATCCTCTAAATCTACATTTTTTGAAACAGCTTTTCTTGACCAGTCTCCTAGTCAGCCAGCTTTTCTTCATTTTGACCATTGATTTTTGCAGTTTTATCAGTTCATCTGAATAGCTGTTGAAAGCTTCTTCCTTTTTCCAGCTTTTATTTGAGTTGATATATTCCTTCAATGTTTCATTTACTTTAATCAGTTCTAAGCACATTTGATTTTTTCTCTACATTATTGGAATCCATGTCTTGCACCAGAGCTGTAGCTTGAACTGTTATTAGCTGAACAGCTGCAGTATTATGACAGTCAGTGTTTTCTCTTCCCCTTTTAAGTTGCTTTTCTTTCAGGCTCTCTATGTTTCTTCTTTGCTGGCATCCAAACAGTGTGCTTAGTAGCCAGTAACTGAACTTACTAAAACTTGCAGAGTTTCTGGCCCTTATCTCTCAGTTTCTTTTTTCACATGGGAAAGCTGAAATCAAGCTGTTGATCACTGTGCAGCCATCTTGGAAGTCATTATCAGTAGGTCTTTGTCATAAGGCATAAAAGGCTCTGAGTAAGGATGTCCTCATAACACTATTGAATTATATTGCCCTACTTACAAAACCATCATCTTCACAAAATGCCTCTTTAGACCAGTTGTTAAGAAGGTTTGTGGTCTTTACTGTTGTGGCAGAACAGGTAGCATGCATCCTTCAAAGTTGCGAGTTGCTGATTGAAGTCTTAGTGTCTGTTATTCTAAAAGTGTATTAGTTCTGGTTTAAGCACTTGGGCTTAGGGTCAGTTATTTTCCATTAAGAAGGTGTGATTTGCACTCTTGTGGGAGGAGAGGGTAGATTCTGCCCTTCTGAGCTGTGAGTTTCTGGTTAAAGGCTTATTGTGCCTGCTTATTTGAACTGTTTCTTTCTGAAATTGGTACGCCTTGTTTGCTATATCACAAGACTAGATTCAGACCTGCTGAATCTAGCATTGTTTGTATAAATTGAGCACTAATCCAGGCCATCTTTTTCTGGAGAAGGTTCTCCTGTACCCAAGTACGAGTGTGCAATTAGAACTTGTCTGATCGAAACTGCTGGAACAGGGCTCAGTTTTTAGCTTTTTGTTGGTTTTAATTGGTTAATTTGTTTAAATCAGTTTGCTCATTTGCTACTGTTATATTAAAAAAAACGCTTAACTAGGGTTAAAATATTCCTGGCACTATAAAGTCTGCTCTTCAAATTTTCCCTTAGAACTAGCCAGTTTTTTAGTTTTAGCACTCAAATCTGTTTCTTTGAGCTCAGCACTTGTTCAGAACTCATTATAGGCAGTAAATAAGCTACAAATTACTACAACACTCAACTTTCCTCACTTGTCTAGAGGAAAACAGTTTTTAGTACTTAATAAATAAGCACCTATCCAGGCATGTCTATGGGTCAGCTCCTGGTATTTTCTCCTGTCTACCTGATGAATCTGGGCATCTTGAGTCAATGCAGCAATTGCCTCATGTACACAGACAACCCTCTCCTTCTACCACCCAACACTGCAACCTGTGAGAGATGCACTTATATAGCCAAACTGGAAGCAAAGCTCTCTTCACCCAAGAGTGGACTAGACAATAGTCTAGTGCAATATAGCACAAGCAAGAATAATAAAAAAATACAGAATATATATTAAAGTAGATGATAAAATAACTGTGAACACAAAGTGCTTTTTGTCCCACCTGGTGGTGAGACTTCTTCAGGTAAAAGCTTTGCTTATTTTTGCTTGTGCTTGTGCTATGTTAAAGAAAAGGAACTACAGTACTTGGAGTGGACTTACCTTCTTCCACAAGTGTCCTGGATTGTTGTTTGGTCTACTACTTTTCCTAGTTTTGTGTTTGTACACAAGCTAATTACCCTAAACATCCACATCCCGCCACCCCACCCCCCATTAGGGAAACCACCATAAAAAATTTCTCCAAAGCCAACTTCACGCTTTTTAAGACAGAAGTGGCAAACTTCATGACACCCATGCAAACAGACAATACAGGTACAACTGCTGAATCCTACACAAATGCACTTTATAAGCACTTACACGAGTGCATGGATTGTGCTATCCCTAACAGAACCAAGATGCTATCCTCCAAAAAAAGGAAGCCAATCTGGTGGTCCGCTGCCATAAACAAACCCTACAACAGAAGAAAGAAACTGCTGCAAAAAAGAGTAAAATCCATTGACTGGAGGAACTCCTTGGTCAGCCTCAGTAAGAAGCTGAGATCCCTCATAAAATCTTCAAAAGCTCGTTATGAAAACAAAATCGCCACTGTTTCTAAAGACAACCACAAAGCATTCTATAGCTATGTCAAGAATCTCAATGGCAATTGTCAGATCTGCTCTGAGTTACAGCACAATGGCACTAAATATACAGAAACAATTGATATTGCCAACATCCTGGCAGATAGGTTCAGTACTAAATTTACCGCCCTCTCACCCCCTAAAGGGCCCATCTCTATACTGGAAGAATGCAAAGTTCCTGTAATCATGGCTGCACATTTAAAAAACACACTCTCCAAAGCCAAGAAGGCAGCAGGCTGCTTTCTATATGAACTACAGAATGAACTGGTACCCCACCTAAGTACCATGTTCAATCATAGCCTCACCTCAGGCTTTGTGCCCACTGAATGGTGCACAGCGATGGCTATCCCACTCCACAAAGGTGGATCCACCATGGACCCCGTGAACTACTGCCCCATTAGCCTGATGAGCCTGGTCTGCAAGGCCATGGAATGTATCATCATGGAACTTATAAACAAAGACATTGGAAATCTCCAAACTCTGGAACCCACCCAGTTCGGGTTTGTAAAAGGCAGATCATGTCTCCTAAACCTGATAGACTTCTTTGAAGAAGTCAACAAAGCCGTAGATGAGGGTAAGGTGGTTCACACAGCCTATCTAGATCTCGCCAAGGCTTTCAACACCATCCCCCACTCTGGAATTATAGATAAACTCACTAAACTAGGTATAAATCCCTATGTCACAAGATGAGTTGCCAACTGGCTCACTGACAGAACCCACACTGTGAAAGTAGCAGACTCCAAATCCGACTTCAGACCAGTGACAAGTGGAGTATCACAAGGTTCAGTCCTGGGTCCTCTCCTGTTTGGTATTTACTTCTCTGAAGTACAGGCTAACACAGAAGATCTTTGGCTAATGAAGTTCACAGATGACTGCAAACTAGGAGCCATAATCAAAACTCCTAACAATGTGGACATCCTACAAAAGGGCCTCACTGAGACAGATGCCTGGTGTCAAAGCCATGGCCTCAAGTTCAATGCCAAAAAGTGCATTGTCATCCCTTTTGGTAAAAACTCTGTACCCATGAACTACCACATAGGCGGTAGTCTCCTTAACACCGAAAGTGTGATAAGAGACCTTGAGACACAGGTGGACAGTAGTCTCTCCTTTGATAATCACATTGCCACAGTAGTCAGGAAATCCTTCTATGTGGCATACCTCATCGCAAAAGGTTTCTCATCCAGGAAAAAAAAGGTAATTGTTCCCCAATGCTCATCACTCATTACAATGCCCCTTTTGGTATGTACCTCACAAGACATCTACAACAACTGGAAAGGCCACAGAAATACCTCACAAAGAGGATTACCAGCCTCAAACAGATGCCCTACACAGACTGTCTCAAAAAACTCCAGCTTTTCTCCGTCGCATATCCCCTACTCAGAGGCGATCTCTGCCTAACATACAAAGCTATGTCAAACCCAGAGCTGTTGGACATTCTTCACTTAAAGAAATCCCAATCCCTCTGAGCTACATGCTCTAGGGACCTAAACCTTGTCACCACAATAATCAGAACATGCTGGAGGGATAGATTCCTGTCCCAGAGACTTCCCATACTCTGGAACAAACTACCTATCTATATCAAACAAAGCTCCTCATTAGCACTCTTCAAGAAAAATTTTGATGATTGGATGGGAAATAGGAAATTCACCCCGGGAATCACTTCTGTGGCTCTGCTCGACAGGGGCACAGGAAAATCATTTTCTTGGGTGGCAAAAGCCAGTGTACCTTTTTGGCTAGGCTTATATAGGCCCTAGGGCCAATAGCCTAGTACCTACCTATGAACCTTATCTGTAAGTGTAGTCCAACACAAGAAGACTACCCAGCTAGAAGACAATGTATTGATCATAGAAAGGAATGATTGAATGTCAAAAAGAAATCTGAGTGGTTACTTCTAGCTCTTGTTCTTGTGTTTAGTATGGAATATTGACTATCCTTAGCTTTTAAAAATCCTTGTATGTTGCATACTTCATAGGCTACATTATTCTGCTACTAGACTATATTATGCATATAGTTATGAAATTGAAAACTGGTATGCAGCAGTTCTTCTGCTGGGGCTGGTTATTTGGTGTAGTTTCCCGCATGTCTGGGACAATGCAGTTGAGCTCATAGTTTCCATTGTACCTGTGATGTATACTTGAAGGTAGACAGGTCAGTAATCAATTATTATAATATACTCTCAACTGCATATCTTACTGTGCTCTCATTGGAGAACATCACTTCTAGCAATAAATCAAAACAATTGTGTTGTAGCTTTCTCCAGCTAGTGGCTAGGTTCGCTGTGAGAAACTATGGTAGACCACAAGACAAGTTAGGTGTTCCATATTGTAACCACATGACTCTGCACCATGGTTAGATAAACATGCAAAAAGGCAGAATCTGGAGCAATGTACACAGTTTGTATCTTCCAGTCCTTTTGCACTGCAAAGTAGGTTTTAGTTTGCAGTTAAGGAGTATATTTCTTTTTTGACAGGTTCTCTTACTACTAGTGCCTGTGTATCCTCTGCACATTCAAAGGCATAATTCTGATTCACCACATGTGGAGCAGCAAGGTTACTACTATGGCCAGTCTGTCCTGATAGCTTGCATGTTTCTAGCGATTTGTATTTGATGGTGCTGTCTACATTGTTGCGATCCAGAGCACATATCACCCCATTTGTTCATCAACTGAGTTTATAAAAGGACATATGTGCTCTCCCACGGGCAGTATTAGAAAATAAACTGACTTTTACCTTAAAATTTGGAAAATTGACTTTATGCAAGCTCCTTTGATTTCAGGCTGGTGCAGCAAAACAGTAGCACAAGCTACTTTGGTGAATGTCACTCGATTCTGACTGCATAACACATAGTCTACACATCCCTTTTATGGTACTGCACACTTGCATGGCCTGCCAGCAACCTTGGAGCAAAAACAAAGATCTAAGTCACATATAAACACCATTATTTATTGTGGCTAGGTTTACTGAACACAGAGTTTCATCAACAATTTGAAGCTTTAAGGAAAGAAGTGGCAAATAATGAAGAACTCTTCTGTCTTCTGAGTGGGGGAGTATTTTTCAGCTTGACTGTTCTCCTGTCTATATAAACTGTCTGATCATCACAACATTTTATTACATTCATTTGGTTCTGCACCCCAGTATCTCATTTTTAGTTAATGTGAATATTATGGGAGAATTGCTCAACTGCCTTACTCCTGAGCTTATTTCACTAGTTAGGATGCCATCTACAAATGCTCAGTTTACTTGAATCTTTAGGCCAGGTTCCACCTATGTTTTCTACTTTTAAGCATTTGGTGAAACAGTTTGCAGCTAGATGTACATAAAAACAGCAGGATTTTATTTTCACCAATAATTTAACTTAAATTAGTCCTGTCTCTGCTTCCATGGCTCTGACATTTTTTATTGATTGGGGAACTAGTGTTTGGGAAAGATGTGAGGCTGCTGGTTAGTTTATTATTTATGCTACCTATTACTTACATAGCCCATGCATCAAAGTATAGTTTGGGCATTGGTTGAAGACTCTTCAAGGAAAACAACAGATCCTACGATATCGTTCAACCCCTAAGCAGAATAAAATCTGGACAAAGGCGATGGATTGGGGACAAAGGCCCAAAATACTGACCGATTTTAAATATTGCTCTCGTAAACTTAGAAAGCTGCTAGAATAATATATATTCATATTCTGATAGATATGGGTTCTGAAACTGAAATATCTGTCATTATTTAATAACTTCAATCCTCAATGATTTACCAGAAAACACAAACTTTATGAGGAACGGCCAATAAATATAAGGCACAAATCTTGGCATTCTGCAAAAATCTGGACAGTTGAGAGGTATGAATCTTACAGAATAAGTGTTTTGTGTACCACCATGTAATGCAAACTTATGCAAGCTGCAAGATATAATGATAGTCGAGAACAGTGTATATTTCCAAAAATCCTAGCTAAACCTCTATGTCTAAGCATGCTGTTTAGAATTAAAGGGGCTACAAAATGTGCATTTCTAACTTTCATATGTATAGATTGGACACATTTTAAATAATTGCCTGCAATTGTTCCTAGCACTTTAAAAATAACACTTTTTCATGATTTGACTATTTTATAATCGCAATTTATATCCTTTGTTGCCAAGTCTGTGATGTTATATTTAATGACATTAACAGTGACACCATTACTGCTATCACTCCTTTTTGAAGATTATCTTGGAGAGCAACATCTTTTATTGCAGAATTTATGTTACTTAGTTTGCAGTCATCAATACAGTGGGTTACTTAGAGCCATATTTCATGTTTATGTCTGAGCATAGTTCAAAAAGACACGTCTGCAGTACAGTGGTCTGAGGCACTAATGGTAAAAACTATCAGTATAGACAGGTAACCCCCATCCTGATTTGCTTTCTGCTGCTTAGCAAGTCATCTGTCTACTGAACTATATACATACACTTGGAAAAGGTATTAAGGACTAATAAAGACAAGGTTCAATTTAAACTAGACAGAGGCATAAAGTGCAGTATTTTTTTAAAAAATAGTTTTAAAAATATGGAACAAGATGGCTTTGAAGTTAATGCCTATGTGCATTGTTAACCTTTTCTGGTGATTTCATGGCTACATTAGTTAAAAACTGTTGAGTACAAAACTTCATTTTCAAATAGTTGGACATATAGAAGTGAATTCTCCTAATATTTTGGATCATGTTTGTAAGAATCTAAGAAAGGTAAACAAAAATTCCCATAGCATTAGAAAATACTGCATTTGCAGAGATTCAATTACAATGTCATGAAGACATTTCAGAGTCCTAATTCGTACAATCCCATGTGGCAATAGCCAAAAGGACAACAGCACCAGGTAAATATAAAAAAAATATTTATTAAAGAAAAAAGGTTGAGTGCACTTGTTCCTGACCTTTTGAGGCAAAACAAGTTGTTTATATTGCATGTTGTAATATATGCCCGGCCTTTTATGTGGGCAAAATCTCTAGGAAATTAAAAGAAAGGATTTATGAACATCTGTCAGATATCAGGAAATGTAAGAAAGCAAATGCTTCATATAGGCATTCTGCAGAATTTCTTATGTATTCTTTTAAATTTACCATTATTGAGCAGGTGGCAAATGATGCAAGGGGTTATATTGTTGATGAACATTTTGACAAAAATGAACTGAAGTGGCAAGCATTGATGAATGTTACATGCCCCCCTGGGTTAAATGATGAATGTTCTATCACTGCAATTTTAAAGTTAAAGCAATTGGAAGTTTGACATTGTTATACACTGTCTATTTTTTATAATGTCTTGGTATTTCAGTATTTATGGCCTTTTAGAGACTTCACTTTTCATTGGTTGGTTTTGACAAGGGAGTTTAATTGGCAGGTGGCATTTGCAAATTTATATGATGTGTGCAATTGTGCTTGATTATTTGTTATGATGAAGTTCCTATGGTCAGGAACAAAAGTGCTCAACTTTTTTCTTTAATAAATAGTTTATGTATTCAAAATAACAAAATCACTAGAACTGCACCAAAGAATAATGGCAAAAAACATTATATTTAGCGTAGTAAATGTTTAATAGTCACTATTCATCTGAAGACTTCTTCAGAAATACAAAACATTCAACAAAACATTCCCTTTAAATATAAATGTAAAATATAAAACATCCAGTCACAAAATAGAATCAATTAATGACAAAACTAGGTAACAAACCACAATAATTGAAACAGTTAAAGGAAAATATCAAAGTAACAAAGCAGCAGACAACCAGATTTGCCCCTCAGTTTCTTTTTTGGCAACCTGATTTTTAAAGTCGCTACCCCTCATATCTTTTTTTCACATATTCTAAAACTCCAAACGTAAACTTTTAATACTTGTTACATTTAATAGTGTGTATGTCTAAAGCATTATTACCATTTTTAACCTTTATTGCATAAATGTGTTCCCTAATTCGCTTGCCCAAAGCCCTTGTAGTCATATCAACATAGAATGCTGGGCAGCAGGAACAGAAAGCAATATACATACCACCAGTGGTATTACAATCAAATCTACACAGAATTTTGATACTAAAATTAACATATTCACGTATAATGCATGGACCTTCATGAATGAACCTACAACTGTGGCATTTAAAAGTCCCCAAACCTTTTGTAATAAAAGTTGGAGAGAATTTTGTGTTGTCATGTTCCAATAGTTGCTTAATATTCCCATACTTTTATATACACATTGTGGTGTATCACCTAACGCCTAAAGTCATTATTACCCATGATAACTTACATTTATCTTTTATAATATTTTTAATCATGCCACTATCAACAATCCTTTCCAAACAAAATATAGGCTTATCATTTTCATCACTGACATGCGTCTTAACATTCTTAGTTTTAAAACCACTTAAAAGAATATGATGAAATTAATGTATCCTTTTGTTATGAATTTCAGTAGCAGCATTCTTTAAAAAATCCAAAGAATATCTCCTAACTAAAAATAATTGTGTAATAAACTCTATCTCAATGTCAAAGTCTGCATTGCAATTAATCATACATGCTGCTCGAATAAACTGACCATGAGGAATATTCTTTTTGATATGACTGAGGTGGTTACTTTTATAATGAACGTCACTATTAAAAAATGTGTCTTTACGATGAATCTGGCTCACAAAGTTACCCAAACCTATATCCCAACTTAACACAATGTCCAAAAAAAACATTTTGCCCATAGTCTCTCATGGTAAAATTAAAAAAAAATGATATGTTATTACAAAAGTTTATTACAATCAAACCCACCCTTGTTAATAATAAAAAACAAATTGTCAACAAGCAGATGATAAAATTTGATATGATAAAATATTTGGACCTAGGTAAAATCTCTAACTCCAACCAACCTATTATGATGTTAGCAAAAGTGGGGGCTACAGTTGCCCCCATCGCAACCCCCTTTAATTGCTTGTAATATCTTTTGTCAAACACAAATAATTATTTTTCAATAAAATATCTAAAAGGGTAGCATAAACATAAATAGATTTACTGTCCTCTGTAGTATGTTTGTTTAAGAAAAGTCTCACAAAATCAATTCCCTCATCTTGGGGGATAGTAGTGAACAGTGAAACCACATCAACTGTAATCATGATATGGGAATCGGGCTGATAAGAAAAATGATTGCCGAACCTGTATTTACCTGTTGCTGTTGTCCTTTTGGCTGTTGCCACATGAGATTGTAAGAAATAGGAGTTGTGTGGTTATCCTGAGAGCTGCTTTCTGTTTATTAGTTCTAGTGAAAGAGTATTTGAAACATGATCAAGAAAAACATAGAACAATTGCGTAGATTACAAGGCCAGAAGACAATCACGTATGCCAGAGACAGATTTTCTAGAATAATGCAGCATCTTGCAAAATGTATTCCTAAGATGTCTGAGGAAGGTATACCTCTAAGAAATCATCAAAACTTGTAGACTGAGAAAGTATATAGGAGCAAAATACAAGTTTTATACTGTTCAAAAAACTAATTACAGATGTTCCAGCATTCAAATAGTATCACATGAGCAGTCCACTTTCATTGAAAGTAGATTTCAAATAGAATTGGACAGGAGCTGTTATCCTACAAGAAAACAAACTGTTTAATAATGGGCAAGGAGATTTACAGATGCACAAAAGAGGGGAGCATGACAGTTTACCTCCTGAATGTTTGACACTGAAAGGATGAACACTAGTGGGTGAATATATTTGCATAGATTCTAATTCTGAGATTGTGGTATATTTGACAATTCTTCTTAGTGGAAGGTACAATGATCTCAAAGTTAATATATATAAGTAGTGTAGATGTAGAAGGGTGCAGACCCCATATTCTGGGTGCAGGAGATGAATACCCCCCATACAAAACTACTTTAAATTTGCTGCTTTTGATTTTCCCCATATTTGGTATAACTTATTTATTAGTGCTCAGACTTGGGAGGTAAACTTTTGTCATGCACATCTTAGGAGATAAGATCATATAAAAAAGAAACTACTAGTGATGCTTTATGGGTATGAAGAATTTCATGAATACATCCATGGTAAAGAATTTTACACTGAAACAAACTGAAAGTCATTGCAAAATATATTCAAAAGCCATTGTACAAAGCCCCTGTGAAATTACAGAGGAGTTACTTAGTCTACAGAAGTACGACCTGCAAGTGATATAATGACCCAGTAAGGAAATGCTGATAAACAATATTTACCAGAGCTATATGAAGAATTGCTAGAAGGAGAACTCTGCAATACTGAGGTTTGGCAACCTTACAGGATGTATGTTTGGCATGCCATACATGCATGCTACTAATGAAGATATTTGCTTGAAATTGTTGTATGGTTTCTTTGGATGCTGTTGCAAAGCAGTGTCACTGTATTGTTTTCCAAAACTCAGATACCATGTTAATCATGTTAATTTGGAGCAAATGGTGGTACACAGAGTGGTGGGGGTTGGGTAATAATCATGGTTCTAGCCCTCTACCAAACACAGCCAGCTATTTATAACAGAGTCTCAATTTTCTTTCAGTTTAAAAAAGATGAAGGTATTTATTGCAATCTGTTTTAATTACAGAAGACATAGTTATGAGTGGAGAGTGAAAATAAAATCTTTGGTTTGTCAGTACCTCTAAACATTGATAACACTAGAAGGATAATATACTATTTGCTCCAAATTAACATGATTAGCTAGTCAATATTTGAATATTTATTTGATAATAAGTAGTTTACCTAGATGAAGACTGAATATGTAGGAAGTTAGAGTCCTCATCAGGATTTATTTCCATTGATTTGTATGTAAAATTTACTCTTTGGATTGTACAGGAACCCTACTCACTTGCTCTCTTACAAGTTGCAGAAAACTCCTAGAGTGATCCTATGGACAGCCACTGCTATACAAACAGTTCTCAAGGCAAAGCGAGAGAACAGAAGTCGACTGGAGACTCAACTGCATCTCAAGAAATGTGAGACAAAATGTTAAGATGCTATTTCTAGTACACCACTGCTTAGGTGTAATATTTCATTAGACACACACAGACACACAGAGACACACATATAATGGGGTGCTTATCTCTGCAGTGTAAAGGTGGCCTCAGGTTCACTTGGAATGGCTAGTTTATTTTCATATACAGGATTGTTCACAAGTGCTATATAATAAGTTATGTATCTTAGACACTCACTGGGAAGTGAAATGTTAAAATCCCAGCTTGCAAACATACATGTTATCTGAATACGGTGGAAGGTACTTAAGAAGAAGCACAAGAAAGTGTTTTGTGAGACTAATATGCCACAAAATGAGACCTACTCCTCACTTTGTCATCTTGATGTGTGCTTTAACAGACTTGGTCAAAGAAATGGACCTGATAAAAATATATTTGCCTGAGATTGTGATGACTGTCACTGATTTTAACATGGAATTTGCTGTCTTATTGGAAGCCTTAGAAAATGGGTTAGAGGTGGGTGGAGAAATGTTAGCACAAAAGGTAGAAGGTAAAAACCACGTCAGATTCTACGTCAATATGTTCATGATTGCACAGAAAATGAAGCCTTCTGTAGATAAGTATTTTTCAGCTATGAATGGGCTTTGACAGCTCTTAAATATTAAAGAATGCAAGGTCTGTGTTTTGATTTTGTATACAATACCACTTCCATATTTCTGTGAAACACAGATTTGGAAGCATAATGCCAACTGAGCTGAGAGTTGACTTGTACGTCCCCTATTCTGTCATTACTCTACTCCTGAGTATAATGTTTGGGCATGGGTTGTGAGAGAATGTTTAGCCTGGACAAAGCTATTTAACATCAAGACTACTAGACTGTGTGTGGTTTATATTGGCTTAAATACAGTGATAACCTTGTCTCTTTAAAGTTGGTAAAGCAGTTAATTACAGGAACCAGGTTGGTTAGCTGAACTCGGGTAAAAGATAAATATCCTGAAATCTTTTTTTTTTTTAACAATCTCTTTACTGACATTTCTTAAATGACATTTCCATTGAGTTCAATACCAAGAACAAGCAAATCAAAAAGAAAAAACAAATATAGATAGATAACAATGTTAAGTACAATGAAAAGTAATACAGTGACAGGACGGTGTTATCATAAAATAAGCAAAAAGTTGAGAAAAATATTAAATCATTCCATAAGGTATATACATATATACATATGTACTGCTTGCCAGTAAAACACGACCAGTATGATGATATTGTCAGTGCACTTGGTATGTAGTGATTACGGATCTATATCAGAAGCTCAAACTTTCAAAACATTGCGTTTCATATGGTCGACACCATATGAGCGAATTTTTGAAAGCTCAAACCTTTCAACGGAGATCACCGTAGGGAATATTTCCCTTTACTTCAATGTAGTGCAATCTCAGAGTTGGTATATTTAAGTAGCAGAGGGGTGGGGGTCACAGGGGGCTTGCCCCCCTGGTTAGAGTGTTCAGGTAGGTTTTTTTGTTTTTGTTTAATTTTTATTATATCCTTGATGTTTTAAAACTTCTCTCATATGGTTTCAAACATATGAGCCTCGAAGTTTTAAAACTTCAAGCATATAATATAGACCCAGTGATTACTATTGGGGAAGTATTCTTTAATAATTAGAAATTGTTAGGAGTCAGTGGGTATTTCCTCAAGATATGATCCATTAGTGAGTTCCAAAATTCAACAAAATATTTGCTTCATTTTTGAGTATACATTAAGAATCTGTGTGCTGTTATGTATTTAATAGCTATTTGTCTGAATTCATTCGAAGAAAACTGAGTTCTGCTTTCCAATTCAATGTAATATAATATTTTATAAGTATGAACAGTGTAATTAATATTCTTTCTTGTTGTTTCTTTAACTTCACAGGGCTAACATGTAATAGGGCTAATTTTCAGGACAATGTAGATTTCTCATATCCCATTTTGCTTAATCTGACTTTTAACCAGAGTTTGTATGAGCATTTACAGCTCCAGAATATATGAAGTAGGTCAGCATTCTGGCTATCACAATGTGGACATAAGGGGGTGAAGCAGGTTTAAATTTGTTTATTAGTGTCAGGGTAAGGTTCTCATTATTTAGTATCATGAACTGTGTGTAGCTCAGGTTTCTGAAGGGAATATATTTATTTATCATTTGAATAGATTGAGTTATTTGGTCATTAGAAATGAGTGGATCTATGCCACACCAGTATTTTGAGGAAAGTATCTCTTCTTGGTACCTTGTTGATGTAATGAGTTTGTATGAGCTGGATATTTTCTTTCTCAGTGTTAGTAGAGATTAGAGTGTTTTGACTAAATTTATGTCTCTGTGTGATTGTATGATTATTCAGTATACTGGCACACATATCTCTGGTTTGTCTTAGCATAATTAGCTATTGTTTAGGTAGGTTCAAAGTTGTTCTCAGCTCTGTGAGGCATTGAGTCCTATAAGAATAAAGGTATAACACCGTCAATTCTCTTAACAAGGGATATGGTTTTAAGTTTATCATTTTATCATTAGTCTTAAGATTAGGATTCATATGTAGAGATTGCATTATAATAAAGGCATTATATAAATTCAATGGGTTAAGAAGTTTTTGCAGTGCCTTAATTTTGTCTCCTAGTGTTTTATGTAACTTCATGATGTTCAAACTATTTTTGTCTAAGAATGGGAGAACCTATGGATTTATGTTTAATGATGTAACATAATTATTAATACTATACAATATATACTATTTATCACAAAGAAACTACTCACTTCAGGAGACATATACCCAAACCCAGGACCACTTAACAATCTACCATCAACCAAACAAACCTCTGACCTATCGATACTTAATATCAACACTAAGAGTATATCTAACAAACTTCCTGACCTACATGCATTTATAGCCCATTACTCCCCAGACATACTAACAATTACTGAGACCTGGATAAAAGCAAACACCCAAGATGAGGAAATCCTTCCACCAGGCTATAATATATTAAGACAGGATAGAGTAAGCAAGAAGGGAGGTGGAATTGCTATCCTTTCTAAAAGTACACTCAACATAAAACCCCTACAAACTCCTTTACCTAAATTTCAAAATGCCGAAATCTTAGGCTCAGTCCTACATATAAACAACACCAAAAAAATCAATACACTCTGCTGTTACATTCCCCCAGGAAATATCTCCCCACCATTGAAGAAATCCTACACTGGATTACAGATAATCTTCCACAGGAAACCATCCTACTAGGTGACCTCAGCTCATCCAATAACCCACTAAAATAAATAAAAAAAAACAAAAAACAACCTGTACTAGACTGGACACTAGTCAATTGCCCTAAACATAACTACCAGACAGGATGCCTACCAGACACTCTAAGTGACCATCTGCCCACAGTCCTCCTTCGTAAACACACCAACTTAGCTAAGCCCATAGCTTTTAGACAAGTCAGAGATGACTGCAAACTAAATATACAGGATCTTAACTCCATTCTAAAACAATGTAACTGGGAACCACTTAAAACCCTAAGTTTAGACCAGGCCATTGACTGCTTTAATAGCACTTTCATTAATGTCCTAAATTTAGTCGCACACATTAGGAAAGTTAGAGTTAAGACAAACTATGCACCATGTCTAAGTAGGAAAACAAGAGCCCTACTGAAGTCTAGAGACAAGGCTTGGAAAATGTGGAAAAGAGAAAACACTAACCTATCCAAACAAAACTACCAACAACTCAGAAATTAGGCCAAGACACAAACCAAATTGTATAAACAGAATTATTTCCTTCCTGCCCACAATAATCACTCAAAAGACCCCTCAGACGTTTTGGCATACTATCAACTCATTGTTAAAACCAGGTAAAACCACCACTCCAGCTCTCACCTCCACCAACAATACTAAAGACATAGTCTCCCAATTTAATCAACACTTTACAGAATCTATCCTGACTTTATCTTCCCAACTATCCAAAAACAAACTTTCAGATACCTCAACAAAATACCCTGATAACATCCCCTCCTTTACTCTCTCATCTGTTCCTACCTCTACTATTAAAAAACTCCTCCTAAAACTGAAGCCTACCACCCTTGCTGCAGACAACTTCCTGCTAACTTCCTCAAAGTAGCTTCTGAGTCCATTTCTTACCCTGTATCCATCCTTATCAATTGCTCCATACAGGAAGCCTACATCCCTCAACTATGGAAAGTTTCACATATTATTCCACTTCACAAAGGTCGTAATTCCTATGATTTCTCTAATTATCGTCCAATTGCGATTCTATCCCCTCTATCTAAACTACTTGAAAAATGTATATACTCTCAAGTAATGAATTTCCTAAACTCACACAATCTTTTCTCCTCCACACAACATGGCTTTCTGCAACACCATAGCACAACTGCTCTTCTCTCTTTTACTAACCTGGTAAACCAACACAGAAACAACAACAACTTTGTATCTGCTATATTTTTAGACCTCTCGAAAGCATTTGACATGGTCTCACACTCCCTACTTCTAGACACCCTTGTCTCTCTAGCCTTTGCCCCTCCAACTATTACCTGGTTTAAAAATTATCTGTCAGACAGGCAGCAGTCTGTCCAATGGCAAGGTTTACTATCTCCTCTAATCCCAACAACCATAGGTATACCACAAGGCTCTATATTAGGTCCTCTTCTTTTCTCAATTTTTACTAACGATCATTATACCTTCACCCACCCTGCTACACTCATACAGTGGGCAGACAATTCGACTTTTATCTGCTCTGCACCCTCACTTACCACGTTAAAACAACTCACTCAGGATTCCTTTAGTTTAGTGGAAAGTTGGATCACTCAAATACAACTTATCCTAAATCCCAAAAAGACTAAATTGGTTCTTTTCACCACCAACAAATCTATTCCTACCTCTCTATCCTTCTCAATCACTTCCAGAAATGGTACTATCATCATCCCCTCTGAACACACCAAACTCCTGGGTGTAGAAATTGACAAAAATCTACAGTTTGATGTCCACATTTCACAAACCATCAAAAAAGTCTATAAGAAAATGGGAACACTATACAGACACACAAACTCTCTCTCAAAAGAAGTGAGAATCTCCTTAGCCCAACCCCATCTATTGTCTACTCTAATGTTTGTGGCAACAATCCTTACCCATATCAGAAAACATGATCTTGCTAGACTTGTGACATGTTACAACAAAATTGCCAAGTTCGCTAATAACTGCACCTTCAGAACCCATCACTGTCAGGGTCTAAAGGAACTACAATGGCTAGAATTTCTCCACCTACTCAATTACCATCAACTAATCATTGCCTACAATATTGTGAGACATCCTGATAGAATCCCAGCATTAAGTCACCTACTCACGCCCTACATATCAAATCGTCCCCTTTGTTCCACTGACAAATCACTCCTTTGTATCTCTAAGGCTAACAGCACTGCAGGTAAAGCACTATTCTCCCAAAACGTAGCTAAATCCTGGAATAACCTTCCACCTGCTTTATCTTCTGCCTCCACTATTATGCTGTTCAATAACTCACTTAAATTGCACTTAATGAATTCCTGGCTATGTCCATGCATTGCCTAATTATCACTGTTTCTACCACTCCAGATAGCTTCATATCCAATTATTCCCACTGTAATTTTTTTTACAGTATCAGGAATTTTATTTTCTACTCAAGTTTCTAATAGTTATACTAGATCATGCTAAACTTACACTAATTAATATCTAAGTACTCTCTGTCTGTCTCTATAGTCAGTTATAATGCTTATCTAGTATCAATTTCTGTTTCTGTATCGAAAGTTGTATTTTTTATCTAGTGTCTACTTTTGTTTTTTGCATCAAAAGTTGGATGTTTATTTATTGTCATTGTTTTGCTTCTGTATAGATGATCATATTGTTATCATATTGTACAACTATTTGTTTTTCTGTACTGACTGTGGTGCTTTTCTCCCCGGGCCTCTGCTGTAAATGGACATGTGTCCAGTCGGACTATCCCGGTAAGCAAATGTAAAATAAAATAAAATAAAATAAAAATAAATTATTATATAGACTTGTCCAAGTAACAGACCATGTTTCCCTGCTTGGATTATATTCAGATATTGCCAGAATCCTGTTGACTCTTATGTCATAGCATATTTTAAAGTCTGGGAGTGCTAAGCCTCCTTTTTCTTTAGGGGGAATCAGTTTTTTATATGCAACTCTGACTGATTTAAGATACCTTGCAAACTTGGGAAAAGAGGAGTATATTTTATGAAACAACTTAGTTTGTATTGGTATGTCAGTAACATTGAATAGGTGTAACATTCGGGGTAGGATGTTCATTTTGATAATGGCAACCCTGGCTAATAAGAATAGATGACGTTTTCCCATCTATGGAGGTCATGTTGTATTGTCGACCATAGGTTTGTTACATTGCTTTGATACACTAATGATGAGTCTTGACAAAAGGTAATTCTGAGGTATTTCATAGAGTGCTTAAACTTAATTTCTGTTGTTAGAGGGTATATCGTTAGTTTGGAGGATAGATTGGTAGGAAATATTAGTGATTTTTCTGGGTTTATTTTATAATTAGAGAAATTTGAGTAGATGCTTATAGAGGTTAAGATTTTCTCGATACCAGAGCTTGGTTTTTAAAATATAGGTTCAGGTCATCAGCAAAGGCTGTAAAAGTAACCATTGTATTATATAAATTTTATATTTGTTGGTAATTTTTTTGTGTAATAAGTAGAAATAGTGGTTCAATATACAAATTGAAGAGATATGGTGAAAGTGAGTCATCCCTGTCTAGTTCCATTTGTAATATTTTTTCTAGAAGAGAATCTTTCATCAACCTGTATTATAGTATGTGCTTTGGAGTATAATACTTTAATGAATGTTATAAATTCTGGGGGAATGCTGAAGTATGGTTCATAGGTTCATAGATTAGTACTAGGCTAAGTGCCCTTTTGGGCCATTTTAAGCCTAGCCAATTACCCCATGTGAGAATCAAACCCTGCACCTTGTGTCTGTAATGTAAACACTTTAACTATTATGCCAACCTCCCACGAATACTGAAAATAATAATTCTTAAATTATTCTGTTGAAAGCCTTAGATGCATCTATTACCAGAGCAAAAAGTGGGGAGTTTTTCTGACTAGACAAGGTAATCATAGCATCCAGTGTTATGGTTCATAGGTTCATAGGTAGGTACTAGACTATCGGTCCTAGGGCCCATACAAGCCTAGCCAAAAAATTTACCCTGGCTTTCACCACCCAAGAAAATTATTTTTCTGTGCCCCTGTCGAGTAGAGCCACAGAAGTGATCCCCGGGGTGAATTTCCCATTTCCCATCCAATCATCAAGATTTTTCTTGAAGAGTGCTAATGAGGAGCTCTGTTTGACATAGATAGGTAGTCTGTTCCAGAGTATGGGAAGTCTCTGGGACAGGAATCTATCCCTCCAGCATGTTCTGTTTATTGTGGTGACAAGGTTTAGGTCCCTAGAGCATGTAGCTCGGAGGGATTGGGATTTCTTTAAGTGGAGCATGTCCAACAGCTCTGGGTTTGACATAGCTTTGTATGTTAGGCAGAGATCGCCCCTGAGTAGGCGATATGCAATGGAGTAAAGCTGTAGTTTTTTGAGACGGTCTGCATAGGGCATCTGTTTGAGGCCAGTAATCCTCTTTGTGAGGTATTTCTGTGGTCTTTCCAGTTGTTGTAGATGTCTTGTGAGGTACATGCCAAAAGGGGTGTTGTACTCTATAATGGATCTAATGAGTGATGAGTAGAGGGGAACAATGACCTCTTTTTTTCTGGATAAGAATCCTTTTGTGATGAGATGAGCCACGTAGAAGGATTTCCTGACCACTGTGGCGATGTGATTATCAAAGGTGAGACTACTCTCCACCTGTGTCCCAAGGTCTCTTATCACATTTTTGGCATTAAGTAGACTACCAGCTATGTGGTAGTTCATGGCTACAGAGTTTTTACCAAAGGGGATGACAATACACTTTTTGGCATTGAGCTTCAGGCCATGGCTTTGACACCAGGTATCTGTCTCAGTGAGGCCCTTTTGTAGTTTGTCCACATCGTTAGGAGTTTCAATTATGGCTCCTAGTTTGCAGTCATCTGCAAACTTTGTTAGCCAAAGACCTTCTGTGTTGGCCTGCACTTCAGAGAAGTAGATACCAAATAGGAGTGGACCCAGGACTGAACCCTGTGGTACTCCACTTGTCACTGGTCTGATGTCGGATTTGGAATCCGCTACTTTCACAGTGTGGGTTCTGTCCGTGAGCCAGTTGGCAACCCATCTTGTGACATAGGGATTTATACCTAGTTTAGTGAGCTTATCTATAATTCCAGAGTGGGGGATGGTGTTGAAAGCCTTGGCGAAATCTAGATAAGCTGTGTGAACCATTTTACCCTCATCTATGGCTTTGGTGACTGCTTCAAAGAAGTCAATCAGGTTTAGGAGACATGATCTGCCTTTTACAAATCCAAAGTGGGTAGGGTCCAGAGTTTGGAGATTACCAATGTCTTTGTTTATGAGTTCCACGATGATACGTTCCATGGCCTGGCAGACCAGGCTCGTCAGGCTAATGGGGTGGTAGTTCCCGGGGTCCATCGTGGCTCCCCCATTGTGGAGTGGGATAACCGTCGCGGTGCGCCATTCAGTGGGTACAAAGCCTGAGGTGAGGCTATGATTGAACATGGTACTCAGGTAGGGTGCCAGTTCATTCTGCAGTTCGTGTAGAACGCAGCCTGGGATATTGTCAGGTCCCATGTATGCTGTGTTCTTGGCTTTGGAGAGTGTGTTTTTTACCTGTGCAGCCTTGATTATAGGAGCTTTGCATTCTTCCGGTATAGAGATGGGCCCTCTAGGGGGTGAGGGGGGAAAAGTTAGCACTGAACCTATCTGCTAGGATGTTGGCAATATCAGTTAGTTCTGTATATTTAGTGCCATTGTGCTGTAACTCAGAGCAGTGTGTTGGCATATATTTGTCTTTGAGAATAAAACCAAACTGATATGGTGAAATGATGCTAGTTATCACAGTTTTCAATCTATTGGCTAAGATGGAGGCATAAATCTTTATGTCCACATTGATTAGAGATATGGGTCTGCAGTTTCCCTGATTTTTAGGGTCAGCTTTGACCTTTAAGAACAAATATTGTTTTTGATGTATTTAAATGCTGATCAGTAATATTATCAGTTATAAGGTAGTTAAATAGATCAAGTAATATTTTAGAAGTTGGAATAAAAGATTTACAAAATTCTGCTGTGAATCTGTCTGGTCCTGGGGATTTATTCGACTTAAGATTTTTGATAGCTGTAATTACTTCTTGGAGTGTGATGGGAGATGAGAGATGTTCTCTCTGATCTTGTGAGAGTGTTGGAAAATTTAGTTGTTTCAAGGATAATTCAGTTTCTTGATTTATTATAGTGTTGGATTGTTCTGTGTATGCATGCGAGTACAATTCCTCAAATAGTTGGACCTTGTCCTGGTTGGAACTATAATTTTTATCTTTGTATATAAGTTCTGGAATAATCTGTAAAGGTTTTCTTTAATTTATTAGGTTGGCTAGGAATTTGGATGGCATTTGTGCCCATTCAGCATAATTGGCTATTGTTTTTATTTCTTGAAAAGAGATATTAGCATGTAAAAGGTATAATTCTTTCTGATGTAGAGCTATTTGTTTTTCTATTTCTTGGTCGTAATTTATTTGTAATTTATTTTCAAGTTCAGTAATTTTGTTTTTAAGTGATGTCTCTTTAGCTGTTTGTTTTTTTCTTATAGTACAATGCTTTACTGTTCATTATTCCTATAATTACAGCCTTTGTAGAGGGTCATTGGATATCAATGGGCATTTGAGAACAGTCTGATTGTGTAAGAAAGTCTTTACGTATAATTTCTAATGCCTGAATTATTTCCTCTTTAGTTAACAGATTGGGATTTAAGGTTCAGTTAATCTGATTGGTGTCATCTGTCTTTCCAAACCAGCTAATAGTGAGCGTAATTTTGGAATGATCTGAGAAGAATCTTGTACCCGTATTATGTGCTATATCAACATTTAGAAAGCTATTTGATATTAGGAAAAAAACAGTGTAGACCAAGTTGTGTGAAATGTCCTGAGTTCTGAGAATGTTTAGAATCCTGGCTATATACAAAATGGTAGCAGTAAGAAAAAAAAATACGTTGTTCCCTTGGAAACTACAAGTGGCAGTGAGAATGCTAATAAAAGCTTTTAGAATCTGACGACAAACAGATATTCATCGTATTGATCACTTCTACAGTAGCCAAGGTTTGTTTGTTTATTTATTTATGTATGTATATTTGTTTACTGAGGTAGTGCATTGATCTCAGTGGACCATTTGCGGGCACAGCCTTCATGACAAGGATCATGTACGAAATAAAACATATTTACAGATTTAAGGATATGCTAATATGTATATATATATATATATATATATATATATATATATATATATATATATATATATATATATATATATATATATACACAGACACACACACACACATATATATATATATATATATATACACAAAAGTTCATAGGTATGTTCATAGGTATGTACTAGGCTAATGGCCCTGGTGTCTTTACAAGCCTAGCCCATAGACGTGCCCTGGCATCGTGCTGCCCAACATTAGTTCCCAGTTCCTCTATCAAGTAGAGCCACTGGAGTGATTGCCAGGGTGAACTTTCTATTTCCCTTCCACTCATCAAGATTTCTATTGAAGAGGGCCAGTGAGGTGCTCTGCTTGACATGTATTGGAAGTCTATTCCAGAGCACGGGCAGTCTCTGGGTTATGAACCTGTCCCTCCAGCATGTTCTGCTGATTGTGGTAATGAGGTTGAGGGCTCTGGAGTGTGTGGTGCAGAGGGATTGGGATTTCTTTAGATGTAGCATTTCTAACCGAGCTGGGTCAGACATGGCTTTCTAAGTCAAGCAGAGATCACCTCTTAGTAGATGATATGAGACAGAGAATAGCTGGAGTTTTTTGAGTCTGTCCATGTAGGACATGTGTTTAAGGGCTTGGATCCTCTTTGTGGTACTGTTGTGGCCTTTCCAGCTGTTGCATATGTCTAGTGAGGTACATGCCAAATGGGGCATTATACTGAATGACTGGTCTAATGTGGGAAGAATAGAGAGAGATGATGACCTCTTTCTTCCTGGATGCAAAACCCTTGGTAATGAGATGTGCCACAGAGAAGGACTTTCTGACCACAGTGGCAATGTGGTGGTCAAAAGAGAGGTTGTTGTCAACCTGTGTCCCCAGATCTCTTATAATGCCTTCAGTGTTCAGTGGGCTCATATCGATGTTGTAATTAGTGGGAAATGAGTTTTTCCCAAAAGGGTTGACGATGCATTTTTTGGCATTAAGCTTAAGGCCATGGTTTTGACACCAGTAATTGGTGTCAGTGAGGCCTTTCTGTAAGATGTCTACATCACTTGGGGAGTTAATAATGGCTCCTTGATTGCAGTCATCTGTGACCTTGGTCAGTCAGTGTCCTTCTGTGTTGGCCTGGACTTCTGAGAAGTAGATGCCAAACAGGAGAGGACCCAGGACCGATCCCTGTGTGACTCCACTTGTGACTGGTCAGCAATCTGACTTGGAGTCCACTACTTTCACATTGTGGGTTCTATCTGTGTATATATATATATATATATATATATATATATATATATATATATATATATATATATATACATATGAGTGTATATATAAGCACATGTATATATATATATATATATATATATATATATATATATATATATATATATATATATATATATATATATATATATATATATTTATATATCTACAGCAACCAGCACGTAATCCACAGCTAGGACATCCACTTCTTTTTCACCAAGTGAAGAGCGTTCATGATAAAATTCTAAAATATTTATTGAACATAAATGAAAAATAATAAAAACTGTTCAGTCAATAAAACTCATAGAACCAAGGTGGATCAACTTCCCAGAGATGAGCGCTTTCGGATCCAAATACTGATCCTTCTTCAGATCTAATTATCCACCATTTTCTTCCTCTTTTTAAATAGAACTCTCACCAATGGTCATGTTTCTTTCTGACACATCTCCTAGAGGTCCAATCACATTTGTCTCCTCAATCTCCTTCCTTGTAGCTCCGGTTTCAGTGGAAAAGCTGTATTAAGTCCTGGCGCCTTATAGGCTCTTAATTTTCCGATCCAATGCATCTCTTTCCATTCCAAAATGTTGTTTATATCTCCTCCTCTTTCTGGCGCATAAATTATTTGCAGAGCTCTAAAAACAAAACTGTGTCCCATATTGTCTTTTATATGTTTAACTAAGGGATTCTTATCATCCTTAAGCTTGATGTCACTTATGTGCTTGGAAACCCTCTCTTTCATTTGTCTAATAGTTTTTCTTATATAGAAACTTGTACATTTTAAACATGTGGCCAAATAAACTATGTTTTTTGTAGTACAGTCTGCATATAAATTACTTGTGTATACCATCTTACTGTCCGGGTGTATAAATTCCCTATCTGTACAGATATACTTGCACATAGTGCATCTTCTGCATGGGAATGTTCCTTTTCTGTGTGAAATCTCTTGAGTTTTGTCTTTATTGTCTTTGCACAATATCTGTTTCAAATTTCTCGCATTCGTAAAGCAGAAACTAGGAGATTCATCTACTATATCTTTAAGTTCATCATTCGTAGATAGTATCTTCCAGTTATCTCTAATAATGTCACAGACTTTTTGTGTGTCAGTTGTATGTTTAACCACCATCCTCAATTCTCTCTGCATATATTTATTTACATTATGTACCCTTTCTCTCTGTCCATCTTTGAGGTATGGCATACCTTCACCTTCTCGCTCTCCTTTCACAACATTTTCCATTCTCATAACCTCTTGTTCCTTATAACCCCTTTCTATAAATGTTTGATGCATATCCAACATAGCTTGCAAATTCTATCTCATTTGAGTGCATTCGGGACATCCTCAAAAATTGTCCTTTCATAATGTTCCTATATGTGTATTTTGGATGCATACTTTTTCTTGGTAAGATGTCATTTTTCCAACATACATTCTAAAAAGGCAAGTGTCAAACCATCCTTCATCATTCTGATGGATCCTTACATCTAGAAAATCCATTTGTGTGTAACTGTAGGACATAGTAAATCTTAGGAAACTGGTGCTGTCTTCCAGATAGCCATGAAATTCCACCAACTCATTGATTTCACCTTTCCACAAAAGATAGATGTCATCCACAAATCTTTGGTACATTGTAACATGACTCTCTAATATACCATGGTCAAACATCACCTCTCCTTCCCAATGCGTCAACACTATATTTGCATAGCTATTGGCGCATGGCGTTCCCATGGCTACCCCACATAATTGTATGTAGGGTTGTCCGTCAAACATGAGCACATTGTTGTTCAATATAACTCTCATTAGGCCACAAATAACCTCAATTTGCCTTTCTCCATAATTACTTTCTCTGGATAGAAAGCTTCTTAGGGCTGATAGGCCGTATTCATTAGGAATACTGGTAAAAAGATTTTTGATATCCATGGTTACCATAAGATGTCTCCTTCTGAAAGCACTTATCTCTGGGAAGTTGACCCACCTTGGATCTATGAGTTTTATTGACTGAACAGTTTTTATTATTTTTCATTCACGTTCAAAAAATATTTTAGAAATTTATCGTGAATGTTCTTCATTTGGTGAAAAAGAAGTGGATGTCCTAGCTGTGGATTACGTGCTGGTTGCTGTAGATATTTTGGACTTTTTTGTATGCAGCACTTTCCTGTTAGCATACGTTGTTTGTGTTGGCTTTTGAACTTTGCTCTACAGAGCTACAGGAAACATGGCAGAGGGATGACAAATGGAAGAACAGGGGATACAACAAAAGGAAAGTTTAAATATGAACAGAGAACGTTTTCTGAGAGACACTTGCTGGTATCAGGAGAAGAGAACATGGGGAGGCGACCGCTCCCACAATGTAAGTCCAATAGATTTTTATTTAAGAATACGGATAACCCATTATTGAGACTGACTTTTTTAGAACAAGATACAATGATAAATACAGGAAGTCAGGCCAAATCGAATGATGTTGATATGCGGAGCTTCTATAGAAATGTCAGCATATTGGAAGATAACTTTTATGAACTAAAGAGACTACAATGGCAATGCGGAGGCATGCCTTCATCATCAAATAGTACAGAGAGGTCTGAGGGTACTGTTAATGCAGACACAAGGTAATACGGAACCAATGTTATTGAAAAATTGGCAAACTTTAAATTTAGAGCTCAGTCGAAATTATATGCAACTATTAATAGATTATTACAAACCAAGAGAACAGGAATTAATAAAGAAAGTGGAGGACTTGCAATGTTTTATGGAACAAGAGTATGAAAGCGAGAGCTGTTTAGCCAAGATAGATGATGTGTATTATAAAATATCATTATATGATAACAAACTAGAACAGACTAAAACCAAAAAATTAAAGAGAGACTATGTGGACTTCCAGAAGGGAGATGTATTCGCTTGAAAAGAGAATATAACAATGAAATCCCTATAGCAAGAGGTACAACAATGGGAGAGAAACAGACGCAGTATGGTAGAAATAAACCGCTGATAGAGAGAAAAAAAAAGAAAGTGGGAAAGAAAATGGTTCAATAAGGAATCATCATAATGGTAGTCAAAGTATGCTATACAAGAAGTTGTAACCATACAAGACCAGCAAAATGAAGTGCTAACGATGGAAGGAACAGCACAAGAAAATCGGGAACTAATGACAAATAATATAAGGGTAAAACCAAAAAATGGTGCACAGAATGTGGTTTTTCCTATACTTCCCCTATGCATAAGAGAAACAAGGAATTGAAAACATTTAAGATCAATAAGCAGAGGAAGAAAAAGAAGGAGATTGAACATAGAGGAACATTAAGTGAAGTCGATGAGGGATCATTGGTGTTTAATCTGTCATCATTTGTACTTAATGAAGCACAAATCATTGTCCTTAATAAAGGACTAAAATTTGTTCCGGCAAGAGGTTTAGACAATGATGAGGTGATATTAAGTTTAAAATGTCTGGGACGTGATATTATGTTGAAGAACATGTATAAGGGAAGTACTATAACAAAATTCAGTTTATTTAAAAAACCTAGCAGCTTTGTACCCCAGAACAATGCAACAGTAGATACCTTTATTAATGTCTGTGAACGAGAGATTACAGACTACTTATATAAAAGAAAGAAGAAGGTATATAACATCACGAAGGAAGTGAATGAAGCTCTAAAAGAGATGGAAAGGAATGATGATTTGGTAATAAGACCAGCTGACAAAGGAGGGGGGGGTGGTCCTGATGGACTATGCTAGATATAAAGATGAAGTGCTACAGCTTTTACAGGATGATAAATCATATAAGAGAATAGGGAGAGAAGAGGTGGTAATGATTCAAATGGAAGTTAAGCTGTGTATAGAAGAATTCAAGGAATGAGGATTAATTACGCAAGATATATGTGAATACCTACAGGTTGCACACCCGGTCATTCCTTCATTTAAATGTCTACCGAAAGTACATAAAGATCCGTATCACCCACCCATGTGGCCGATTGTAGCAGGAGCTGGGTGGATTACAGAACCTGCCTCTATATATGTGGAGCATTAGATCAAAGAAGTATTTGTAAGGGCCCCAGCGGTTCTGAAAAACACCAAGCAATTTATAGGGAGAGTGAGACAACATATGGATAAAAATTCAGAAAGAAGGAGACATCTTATGGTAACCATGGATATCAAAAATCTTATTACCAGTATTCCTAACGAATACGGCCTATCAGCCCTAAAAAGCTTTCTATCCAGAGAAAGTAATTATGGAGAAAGGCAAACTGAGGTTATTTGTGGCCTAATGAGAGTTTTATTGAACAACAATGTGTTCATGTTTGATGGACAACCCCATGTACAATTATGTAGGGTAGCCATGGGAATGCCATGCGCCAATAGCTATGCGATCAGTATTTGTATCCGAAAGCGCTTATCTCTGGGAAGTTGATCCACCTTGGTTCTATGAGTTTTATTGACTGAACAGTTTTTATTATTTTTCATTCACGTTCAATAAATATTTTAGAATTTTATCATGGACGCTCTTCACTTGGTGAAAAAGAAGTGGATTTCCTAGCTGTGGATTACCTGCTGGTTGCTGTAGATATTTTGGACTTTTTTGTATGCAGCACTTTCCTGTTAGCATACGTTGTTTGTGTTGGCTATCTATATATATATATATATATATATATATATATATATATATATATATATCTACACACACACACACACACACACACACACACACACACACACACACACACAAACACACACACACACACATTGGCGCATTGGGAAGGAGAGGTGATATTTGGCAATGGTATAATAGAGAATCATGTTACAATGTACCAAAGATTTGTGGATGACATCTATCTTTTGTGGAAAGGTGAAATCAATGAGCTGGTGGAATTTCATTGCTATCTGGAAGACAGCACCACTTTCCTAAGATTTACTGTGTCCTATAATTGCATACACATGGATTTTCTAGATGTAAGGATACATCAAAATGATGAAGGATGGTTTGACACTTGCCTTTTTAGAAAGGAATGTTGGAAAAATAACATCTTACCAAGAAAAAGTATGCATCCAAAATGCACATATAGGAACATTATGAAAGGACAGTTTTTGAGGATGTCCCGAATGCACTCAAATAAGATAGAATTTGGGCAAGCTATTTTGGATATGCATAAAAAAATTATAGAAAGGGGTTATAAGGAACAAGAGGTTATGAGAATGGAAAATTTTGTGAAAGGAGAGAGAGAAGGTGAAGGTATGCCATACCTCAAAGATGGACAGAGAGAAAGGGTACATAATGTAAATAAATGTATGCAGAGAGAATTGAGGATGGTGGTTAAACATACAACTGGCACACAAAAAGTCTGTGACATTATTAGAGATAACTGGAAGATACACTCTATGAATGATGAACTTAAAGATATAGTAGGTGAATCCCCTGGTTTCTGCTTTACGAATGCGAGAAATTTGAAACAGATATTGTGCAAAGACAATAAAGACAAAACTCAAGAGATGTCACACAGAAAAGGAACATTCCCGTGCAGAAGATGCACTATGTGCAAGTATATCTGTACAGATAGGGAATTTATACACCCGGACACTAAGATGGTATACACAAGTAATTTCTATGCAGACTGTACTACAAAAAACATAGTTTATTTGGCCACATGTTTAAAATGTACAAGTTTCTATATAGGAAAATCTATTAGACAAATGAAAGAGAAGGTTTCCAAGCATGTAAGTGACATCAAGCTTAAGGATGATAAGAATCCCTTAGTTAAACATATAAAAGACAATATGGGACACAGTTTTGTTTTTAGAGCTCTGCAAATAATTTATGTGCCAGAAAGAGGAGGAGATATAAACAACATTTTGGAATGGAAAGAGATGCATTGGATCGGAAAATTAAGAGCCTATAAGGCGCCAGGACTTAATACAGCTTTTCCACTGAAACCGGAGCTACAAGGAAGGAGATTGAGGAGACAAATGTGATTGGACCTCTAGGAGATGTGTCAGAAAGAAACATGACCATTGGTGTGAGTTCTATTTAAAAAGAGAAAGAAAATGGTGGATAATTAGATCTGAAGAAGGATCAGTATTTGGATCCGAAAGCGCTCATCTCTGGGAAGTTGATCCACCTTGGTTCTATGAGTTTTATTGACTGAACAGTTTTTATTAGTTTTCATTCATGTTCAATAAATATTTTAGAATTTTATCATGAATGCTCTTCACTTGGTGAAAAAGAAGTGGATGTCCTAGCTGTGGATTACGTGCTGGTTGCTGTAGATATTTTGGACTTTTTTGTATGCAGCACTTTGCTGGTTGCTGTAGATATTTTGGACTTTTTTGTATGCAGCACTTTCCTGTTAGCATACGTTGTTTGTGTTGGCTATATATATATATATATATATATATATATATATATATATATATATATATATATATACACACACACATACACACACACACACACACACACACACACACACACACACACACACACACACACACACACACACACAAATGCAAGAAAATGATGCAACCTTTAATACAAGAAGCAGTTTACAATTTCAAAACATGGATGGAAAATGGAATTATGCTTAGCAGAGCTTTATGGGACTGAGACAGGTTATGCTACAGGGATAGCAGCATATCATTATATAGAGAGGTATGTAATTGCAAGGAAGAATACCATGGGTGAGAGAGGCATGTAGAAGGAGGAGGAGTAAAAAGGAGAAGTACAGTGAGATGCAAAGAGAAGAGGGAACTGGGATGAATACGATGCTGCAAGTAAGGAAATGACAAGTTCAGATAAGGAGGGATGAAATAGAGTTAAAACAGCTGGGCAGCTTTTAAAGCTTTCAGGACACCTGCCATATGCCCAAACCATTAGACAGCTTGTGCTGAACTGACTAAAAGATAGGTTTGGGCACCAAGCCCTTCAGAGCTTTCCTGCCACACAATAGAGCACTCTTCTGCAGGCTTTCAAGTCTTGATGGTCAGCTTATGCTTTTCCATTGTTGGACAGCTAACTTCCCTTTGGAGTGTATTGATGTGCTTTTTACTGTGTTTTATTTGCGAAAAGGAGATTTATTAACTTTTAAAATTTTACTGGCTTGTGCTGCTTAGTTTCCCTGGAAAAGAGGCACCATTCTTGGCATGACCATGGAACAAACTACTGGTTCCATGGTCAGGCCTTTTTCCAGCACAAAAAACAAAACGTTAAGCAAACATCTTTTGCCACTATAGCAGGTAGGTAATTCTGCTGTGGCCAAAGCTGGTTCCTTAGACCAACCATCTTTTCCCCCACATTCCTCTGGTGTAGCACATACACCCACTATGAAAAAGGGGCTGGCCATGTCATTTGCTGCTGTTGCAAGTGAAAAACATTTTGTCTGTCTTGGGAGAAGGAGCAGAGAAGATGTCCCTGTTAATTCAGAATGTTGTGTCCATCCTTGGAGTAGCTGCTGCTGCCATTGTAAAACTTATTTCCCCAAATTTCCTGTCAAAAAGAAATAGAAGGCTAAGCATTTGTCTTCTCCTACACCAGTTCTAGTAGACAGTAGTAGTTCATTGGCCTGGCTCAGAGTCGTGTTCAGGCTACTGACCCTTCTTGTAAGATGATTTCTGGTAAAAGAAAAAGAGATTCCTTTTTGCTTGAAGAGATTCAAGATTCTGAATCTGTAGAGGAATATGAAAGTAAAGATGTAGGGTTTTCTCCTCAGATTTCTGATTCAGACTTAGAGGACAGCATGATATTTAAATACCATTGTAAGGGATTTTCTTTCTCTCAGTTTCCAGAATGTGGCAGCATTTTTAGTGGCAGGAAACTGAGGTTTCTCAGTCCCTTAGAAAATACTGAGCTGCTAAAATGGAATTTACAGAACTTTCTCCCATCCTCCCATTACCGTCAGCATTGGAGGATGTGTTTTTCACAGCTTGTGACTTTCTTGATAGCCAGTTTGTTGCACCTAAGAAAACAGAATGTATAAAATGACTCAATCTTTTGAGTTTTTATATACTCATCCCAGACCTGACCCAGCTATAGCTTTAGTTAATCCAGCTGCTGCTACGCATTTTGTTAGTTGTAATACTTCTCCTTCAGATAAGGATGGTAAAACAATAAGTCTGGATAAAAATTGTGTGGTTCTGCCACTTCAATTTTTAGAATTTTGGATTGCCAAGTTTATACGTTAACATTTATTCTGACTAATGTAAAAATATGAGGACTGTTGTATCTACATTTCCCTCCTGTGAGGAAAAATCTGCTTTGTTTGGTTTAGTTTCCACCATTTCACAGGTAACTACTTATTGTTTAAAGTATGTTTATGACTCTGCAGATACTGCATACAGGGTTGCAGCCACTGGTACTGTAATAAGGAAGTCTGCCTGGCTCATTCTCAAAAAATGAGATTTTGAATTCTTCCCTGGACAGAGATTTAATTTTTTTGACCCTGTTCTGCAGAGGTTATCAAAAATGTGAAGAGAGGTAAGATGATTCAGGGAATTTCTCAGATGTCAGATATTTTAGCCCTCCTGCTCTAAATTTCCCAAGGTGTTTTTTGATCCCTCATCTAACATTGGAAATAAAATAAACAGTGTGAGCAGAATGCTGGAAAACAGACATTCAAAAACAATGGCAGAGAAGTTCCAAAAAGAAAGCAGGAACCCTGGGAACAAAGGACATTCAAATACAGCAGAATGACTGCATAAGGGACTTTGTATCTACCACCCACCCTGGCAATCCCTTATCCTTTCCAGAAAGTCTGAATCTCCATTCCCTCTTTGGCAACAGATACAGCAGATAGTTTGACAAATGGGCCCTGAAACTCATTCAGCAAGGTTACAGATGGCAATGGAAAGAAATTCCTCCCTTTTAGTGGGTTATTCCTCATCCACCAGAGCAAAACCTCAATTTGTCCACATTTAAACAACTTACTTATCTTGGTAAAGACTTTTCCAAAGTGTCAGGAATCTCACCCTTGGGTGAGAGATCTCCTACACATGCTGATATTCCGACAGACCTTTCAGAAGTCTTTTCTGACTCCATCACATAGGATTGTGTTCCTGTGGTGTCTGTTAGACACTTCATACAAAGAGCTTTTCTAAACAGATCTATACTTAGAGCTATTCCAGAAGTTCTCTGCTGAAACTTTGGTCACTGCCAGAGAATACCTCAGGATTCTAGGTCTTATGGTATCTATGATTCTCATGGATACCTCTTGCAAGACTCCATATAGCAAAGATGTAACTGCGTCTGAATTCTCTTCAATTACAGTACCAGCACCCACTACCTTTTCAAATTCCAGTCCATGAATTTGTGAGAAGAGAAATAACTTGGTAGAGACAACAAATTTCCCCGAGTCCAGGTATCCACTTCTCCCTTCTCTCCTTCTACTCCAAGGTAGTCACTCACCACATATGCCTCAATTTCAAAGGGGGATAAAATACAAGGTTTCTGGTACAACAAGGGCAGGCACAAGCACATAAACATAAAATAAATGCTTGCCCTTATCAAGGCACTCAATTCTCTGAATCATCTTGGTCCTCAGGACCTCTCTACATGGTTGCAGGCAAAACAACAGTGATGCAGTACATACATTTTCAAGAGGGAACCATAACTCAACCCTATGCAGACTAGCCATGTTAGCATGGGATATAGCATTACAGCATGATCTCACTTGACATACATCCTGCAGGAATCCTGCACCCCAGCAGAGCAAAACTGTGTGGCAGATGAGCAGAGCAGAACTAAGGTAGGCCTTCACAAAAGGAAACTAAATCAAGGGATCTTGCAAGATTTCATCCATCTCTGGGGAGTTCTTCAAGAAGACCTTTTTGCCTCCTCTCCAAACAACCAACTAGCAAAATTCTGTAAGAAGCCCTGGAAAACTGATGCATTTCCCTTTCCTTGGACATGAATGCTCCTGTATGCCTTTCTACCCTTTCCATTGATATCCAGAGTACTTATGAAGATTCAGAAGGAATTTCCCAAGATCATTGTGGTGACTGCCTTCTGGCCCAGGCTACAATGGTCATCCTTTCTTTTGGCAAACACAAACCAAACCAGGAGCAAATAACTGGCTCAAATAAGGATAAACGTAAACCAGTAGAGTCGATGAAGAGCCAGCAGAGTGAACCAGTAGAAAGGCACTTCAATAAAAACACAGTAAACAAACAATAAAATCTACAAAAAAATAAAATAAAAGATGAGCGCTTCTGCACCCAAATAAGATGCTTCATCAGATCTACTTAAAAGCAAATACATTCACATTTAAATAGCAGAAAACTACCACCTTAGACCTTGTGACTTCAGGGCAGATCTTAAAGGGATATGATCATTCAATCCCCTACCCGTAGCTGCTGGAAGCAACATAATTCATTTAGTTTCAGGTCTGTCTGTACAGGTCTTTATATCTTCACCTGTTTTAGTTGTAAAATACTATTCAAGAGCCAGAAATTTAAAAACATGCATACTGCCCACATCACCTATATGTTTACCTAGCGCATTCTTTACATCACCTCTATTAATACTATATAAATGCTCCTTAACCCTGTCTTTAAGACAACGGTTAGTCTTCCCAACATAATAACTCTGACATGTTTCACATGTCACAAGGTAAACATTTTTTTGTATTACAGTCTGATAAAAGTCAAGCTTAAACATTCACACAGTGTCAGGATGTATAAACCAACTTCTCTAATGCATCTGCAAAAGTTCCATCCCCTACATGGAACAGTACCTATCCTATCTGACAATTTCATTCTGTTAGTGCCAACTGTCAAAAGCTTGTAGCACAACATTCTCTTAATTGAAGTGAGAAACTCTAAGCAGACAGATGCACCTACACGACGCAATGATCTAGATGAATGTGTGATGGGTCCTGGTCTGTCTAGAATTTTGCAGGCTGATTCTGATACTATCGGTATGCTGACAGTAGCAAAACAAGTGATACTGGCCTGAATACTCAAAATCATGGTGGCATAGTGACTCCTGACCTGAATGCATTGAATGATGAAAAAGTTACTGATGTGCAGAATACTACTTATGGCACTGATGGCACTTGAAATTCCCTGCGTTTTAAAGTGGGAGTGATGTTCCGGTTTCCACCAATTAGTTTTTTTTACAACTTCAGTTAGTGGAACCTGTGAATATAAGCAGGCAGAAGTAAGGGGATAATCAAAGAGCAGGAACAGATTCAGCCGCAAGTGAATGCAGTTGGAAGGTCAGTTGGAGCTGGGCCCTGTGGTTCGAAGGAAAGTTCTGAGGACCTGATAGTTAATATTTCAGCTGTTACACTTACTACAGAACAATGTGAGGTACTGAGCTTTGGTTTATCTTTTTTACTGCAAGAGGGTCATGTCTACATGATGTTTTGCTGAATTTGAAGTTGTTTTGTAATATTACTTTAAGACTTTTATATGGGGGTGGGACTACCTCCTCATTGACTTTTAACAAACCTAGTAATTATGTACCTGTGAATCCACCCCTTGTGGAGACATTTAGTAAGATGAGCGAGGATGATATTTAGGAATTTTTTAGTAGGAAATGTAAGAAAGGCTTTTATAACATGAGTAAACTGCAATTTAAGACTTTATGTGAATTGGTTTCACCTGATGACTTGTGTATTCTTCCGACTGATAATGGATTTGCACACTTTTTACTTCTCTTTTGAATAGAACCTTCTGCTGTTGTTCAAAGACTACAGTATAGTATGATACATTTTGAAGGAAAGCAGCTGTATTCTATATGAGATTTTTTTTGAGAATGGACATTTAGGCAGACCTTTTTCCTAGAGCAGCATTTCTCAATTGATGAAAACAGACTCCCTGTAAAGGCTCAGGCCTGTTTTACTGGAGGGCCAAACAAGTCGGAAAATGTGTGCTTTTAGCATTCTGTATTTATTTTATGTGCAGCAACCAAATTTCATATGCATAACTGTCACTGAATATGTGTGTATGACATTAAATCAGTAGAACAAGAAAGTGAAATTGTGATTGTTTTAAAGTGTGTGTGTGCGTGTGTCTGTGTGTCTGTGTGTCTGTGTGCGTGCATGTGTGTGTGTGTGTGTGTGTGCGTGTGTGCGTGTGTGTGCGCATGTGTGCATGTGTGCGTGTGTGTGTGCGTGTGTGCATGTGTGCATGTGTGCGTGCGTGTGTGTGTGTGTGTGTGTGTGTGTGTGTGTGTGTGTGTGTGTGTGTGTGTGTGTGTGTGTGTGTGTGCGTGTGTGCGTGTGTGCGTGTGTGTGTCCTTCTGGGAGGAGTCACTGATTCTGCACAGTGAGCATATACAGCTTTTGTATGAGGAAGTATGAGGAGGCTCAAATTACTTGTTTTTTTTTCACTCTTCATTTGCTGTCTGTCAATCATCAGTCCTCTCTACATCCAGTCAGTCCATTTGGTCCCCTTAACCATAGTGAGGGTTGGCCACAGAGAACCATTATTCAGGCAGCCATTGGGGTGGTTTGAAGTTTTCTTCTTTTTAATTTCCCAGTTGTTAATGCATCAACCCAGTGAGTGTAGGAGAAGGATGTGCAAATGAGAGTCAAGAACATCCTCTCACTTCCACAAGGGGCTTTCCTTTTAAACATTCCTGCCCCAACACATCAAGGCACAAGCAATGAATTTCCCAGTCAACACCAGGAACTTAGCTCCACCCAGTATGTCACTGAGTACACACTAGCCCTCTCTCCATCCTGAGAGAGATGAGCAGGCCACGCCCCTTCACTCCTTCCTTCTTCCCTGCATGGCTCTTCTAGTGTGGGTTTCACTAGTTTAACTCCAGTTCTTGGGTTGCAGCACAACCAGGAATCTTTCCTCTGTGCCACAAAGCCAGCTTTTAAAGTAGTTTTTTGATATCTAAGTTAGGTTACTGTGGCTTGAGGTGGGCTGACTCTGAATGAGTCTTAGAATCTGTGTTCTGCAGGACTGTTTGAATGAGTGCCACAAAAGAACTAATGCAGCACTTTGTATGCAGACTGATGCAGGCAAGCTGAGGACTATAAAACAGGATGGTAGCCATGTGTAAAGAACTGCAAATGTGACTTACACAGAGCTGACTTTAACTGCAGTAGGAATCCTTCACTATGTTTGGGTGATTCCCTATTCTGTTTCATAGTGCAATTTAATGATATTCAGAATGCTGAACTTTGGGAGTAGGAAAGTTTTCAATTACCTCCAAAGATGTGCAGTTTCAGAGTCCATATATCAAAAACTCAAACCACTGAATGGCAAGTGATCAAACACAAATCATGAGACACTAGCCAATCAAAAATCAATCAATCAATCAATCAATCAATCAATCAATCAATCAATCAATCAATCAATCAATCAGTGAATAAATAATAAAAATAATAATTAAAAAATAAAATAAAAAAAGTAAACTTTTTCTTTTTCAGGAGGGAACCCCCACATTATTATATATACCAACTCTGAGATCACAGAGGAAGGGCAAATTCCTCGATCCTTGCTGTACTGTGATCTTGCACACATTTAAAAAGCATGTATGTACATCTCTCTCTCTCTCTCTCTATACATATATATATATATATATATATATATATATATATATATATATATATATACATTTTCTTTATTATTTATTTATTTGACATTTGTTGACCAGGAATTCTGACTGAGCTTGCACCCTTTTTCAGCAGAGGCCCGGGGAGAAAAGTCCCACAAAGTATTACATACACCATAAAAATGTTTAGAAACAGTACAGTATACATGACAAGCATTATAATGCTTTAATTCACACTTATAACATGAGAGTTTAGAAGGTGTTATTTACAAAAAAGGCAATAAAACAATATGTTAAAGTCATTCATATATCTCCAATACATAAGGAATTCAGCATTTAGAGGGAAAGTAATGACAATTAACTTTTAAGACATGAGTACATAAAGTACTATATATCAAGTCTTAGTTCTTACAGGCAACAGCATGTACATCAGTAATCAGAAGCAGAGGGGGAAATGACAGAGAGAGCAGGTGATAGAAAAAGGTCAAGTGTCAAGAGGGAAAAAAATAGGGGCTGGCTATGGGTGAAAGAGGGAAAATTAGAGTTTTTTTTTTTTATTTATAAATAAGAGAGGAGGGTAGTAGTAGTTAGAATCAAATGAAATTTGGGAAAGGGAAGTAAGTTAAGTGGAAAAAGAAGGGAAGGAGGTAAATATGAGTAGTGGAGAAATTTAGTGAAAAAAAGGTATTAGGAGTTATAGATCAGTGGCTAGAATTAAGTATAAATTGAGAGGGGTTGTATGCAAAGGGGCTCAGGTGATTAAGTTCATGATATTTGTGTACAAGAGCAAGTCCAGGTATCTGTAAAGTAGACTTTTAGGGCAACTTTAAATGGGTGGGGCTCTGTGATAGATCTGATTGTTAAAGGTAGCTTATTTCAGTGGATAGCGGGAAGATAGTTGTAGATGGTTTCACCAATTGATTTTTTAGGTTTGTAGATATCAAGGAGGTTTTGGCTGGTGCTTTTATTTTTTCTGTTTGGGAGGTAGTAATTTAAGATGTTGGAAAGGTTAGGGCAGAAGGAGGGTTTGTAGAGGATGGAGTGGATAATATTAAGTTGATAGAAAAAACATTGATTGGGGAACTCAAGCCAGTTCAGTGTTTTCAAGGCCAGGCAGTTGCTGGGATTTAAGTTGAGTGTTGGCAGTGAATCTAGCTATTTTGTGATATGTATTTTCCATCTTATTCAGTAGTGTTGCCTGTAGGTTAGTGAGGATTTGGAAGCCATAGAAGAGACTAGGTAAGAGGTAAGCAAGAGAGAGTAACCGTCTTGCCTCTGGTGTGAGATATCTTTTGTTACATTATAGTAAGCCAAACCTTTGGTTAATATTTTGATACAGTAATTTATATGAAGGTTGAACTTTAGTTTATCATCAGTTATGACCCCTAGTAGTTTGGTATGGGATCAACATTGTTGATGGTGTTATCTAACGAGGTGATAGTGAAGGTCGAGGTGTTATGAGATGGTGATTTGGGCAGAACTAGAAGTAGTTTAGTTTTGTTAGCATTGAGTATTAGCTGGTTATTGGTTAGCCAGGTCTCAATATTTGTGAATGTTTGCTGGGTTTTGGAAAGCAGGTCTGAGAAATAATCAGAGGAGGTGATGACTGTAGAATCATCTGCATATTGGATGATAGTTGAGTTGGGGCAGGATTTATAAAGATTGTTAGTAAAAATGTTGAATAGAAGAGGTCCTAAGATGGAGCCTTGGGACACACCTGTGTTGGCTGGCAGAGGAGGGGACAGTATAGAAAGTCATCTAACAGATTGTTGCCTATTGGACATGTAGCTGCTGAACCAAGAGATAGTGGATGGGGACAGATTAAGTTCTGTTAACTGAGAAATGAGCAAAGCATGAGACACAGTATTAAATGCCTTGGATAAGACCAGGAATAGGCAAGAAACTAGTTTATAATTGTCTCTGGATTGTGCAACTGTATTGGTATAAGCGATGAGAGCAGTGGAAGTACTATAGTTTGGTCGAAAACCATGCTGAGTGGGTGTGAAAAGGTTTTCTAGTAATATGTGGCTATTTCTGTGGGAGACAGGTTAGGATCAGGGCTGGGAGATAGTGGGTTACCTGGAAGTAAGATCTGGTTAATTTACTTCCAGAAGTCCCTAGGGTTATTATTGTGATTACAGGTGGATTGTGAGTAGAAGTTTCTTTTATCAGATGCTATCATTTTTTAGTTTTGTTTCTAAGTTCTTTATATTTTTGTAAGTCTGAAGGAGACTTAGATTTAGTCCATTTTTTCCACATTAGATCTCTGACATGGCTAGAGGACATATATATATATATATATATATATATATATATATATATATATATATATATATATATATATATATATATATATATATATATATGGGTCTACTGCTTTTCATTGAATACCACATATTTGAAAAAGAGCAGTAGACTGCTCAGTTACGCGAAAGTGCACTTATTCGAAAGTGCACTTTCGCGAACTCAGCTTCTACGAATGGATCGCACCACAGTGGAGGACAGCAGGAAAACATGCTATGTCCTCCACTGTGGTGTGGTAGTTACAGACCTTAGGGTTAGGGCATGGGTCATGGTAAGGGGATTGCCCTACTAGCTAATCCCTTACCATGACCTGCACCCTAACCCTAAGGTCCATAACTACTGCACTAAAATCAGTAGTAGCCCATTCGCTGAAGCAGGTTTCATGAAAGTGCACTTTCGATTAAGTGCACTTTCGCGTAACCCAGGGTCTACTGTGTGAGTTCTAAGAAGTGTATTTTTGAACTTATACAGTAGACCTATATATCTATATATATATATATATATATATATATATATATATATATATATATATATATATATATATATTTACACCTTAATCATTGGTACATACCAATGGCCAATGAGAAATTAGTCGATATACATTCACCACGATGTCTATTCTCTTATCGCATGGGCCGCACTATAAATTCTTATTTAATGCATTATAAGCACTTCTCTTCGACAAACACTCAACAGGTCACTTTATTTGGAGACAAATTAATGGGCAGTATTCCCTGTGGCCATTGTAGGGCTTGTGCATGTTTTGAAAACCAAAGAATTTACTAGTAACAATACCTCAAAGATATACCAAGTTCACACTTTTGGCAATTGTAGCAGTGACTGGGGTATATATTTGGACACATGTTTTTTTTCCACATTTTATGTTGGACAAACATCTCGGCCACTGAGATTTCAGATTAGTGAACATCTCAGTGATATTAGAAACAAAAGAATGTCCAATGCACTCTATAAACATACTATGACCCATACCACTGCCAAATTTACTATTATAGATACAGTCCATGGTAACAAAATGTGTAAAACAGGATGGCATACTATTTTAAATGAAAAAGAATCCACTTGGATTATTAGACTGGGGAGCTTTGTTTAAGCTTGGCCTCAACGAAATGAGTTAAGTTGGTATGCACCAATAGGATCAGTACTCACATTAGGTGTTTTACTATTTAAAGGATATGTCATTTAAGATGTGTTATAGCACTGAAGAAGGCTTTATTATTGCCGAAACTGGTTTGCTTTGGGTTGCCACAATAAAATAATATTTATTCCTATCTTGCTTTGATGCTGGACTATTTTTGTGTACTTCTGGTGATTTTGGTAGAGTCCATGCATCTTGTCTTACTTGCATGGTTTAGTGTGTTTTACAGTTGGTTGGATCAGCACTGTGGACTCCTGAGAGATAGATGGATTTACTGCAGTGGCGGTTACCTTTTTGAACATATTGATGAGTATAATGCTCCTTTGACATCCTGTTCTGGTTTGGACTAAATGGTGAATTTGGGGTTTACATTAAACACGGTGTTACTGGTTTATTGCCCAACTTTTACAAGTGAGCTGCTGTTTTCTAAGCCGTATTTCATTTCAATCAAACGGCTTTATTTTTCTTATCGGCTATCTTGCATATCATCGTGGAGGGGCTGAATGGACTTTTTATACTAACAGAATAAGGTACACCCGTCTAAATTCTCTTTACTGTATTGAGGGCTGAGCCCTTCAATGTATGATCTATGCAATTGAGACATACGTGTTTGAAAATATACTGTTTTGGGCCATACCAACAACCTTATTCATAACAAATATAATTATTTTCGTTTGATGGACTATTGCATTACTTAAAAGGGTATTTGGACTTAGTATGTGGCCAGAATTCAAGCTTGTGGAATATTACAATGTGTGTTTATACACGACAGGCAGTTTTTAGTCTTCATGATTGTTTGTGAGACGCCATTTTTTACCAAGGATTACAAATGTTTTGTGGTATCAACTGTTATTGGGTGCAATCTAAGCTTGGTTATTATCAGCAACCACTGATTCTAGACTTTGGTCTCTATACACTGGGCCTGACTTTACTTTTTATGAAGTACCATCATAAGTTGCTAATCTTCACATATGAGACATTTATTTCAAAGAACGGACAGTGGTTTTGATAATGAGGACCATTAGACTTGAAATTACGAATTATAACTCTGTGTTTGTCCCACATACCTCTTTCGGTGGGTTATATGAGTCTTGGATCTACAGCTTGATTCATCGAACTAACTTGGCTATTCGTGTATTTGGACTTTTATGACATAAACATGATGTTTTACATGGTTTTTCTTCTCCACAGTTGATTTGTTTATTAATATTAGCAGTTAATGTTCGATACCAGATATTTTTGTCCATCTTTACTAATGGGTTTTATATACACAATTGTTTCAATATTTAGGGCTACATTATAATGTTGTGCTTTATGACATATTAGTATACTATGAGTTTGGTTTAACCTGACTTTTTTCTAGGTACTTAGTGGTTTCTTTATACTAACTGCATGAAACCACAAGCGACCAGCAAATTACAATAGTAAACACCATGAGCAATAGCAAAGTATTCCTTTTATTAGTAAATTAACATATTCCATAAATTAACATATTCCAGACCGGTTTCGGCTATTCAGCCTTTCTCAATGGAAAAAAGTTTTGAAGTGCAGAAAAATTCTCCAATATATATAGAGAGTAATCCCAAACCAAACAAAACAGTGGTATAACCCAACCTAGTGGATGGAGTATTCAAATACATGTAATACCTCCTCAATGAACAACAGTGATTTAATTATATGCTGTTAAAACAGCAGTTCCATGTAATACAGTGTATTGGGAAGATCAAAACAATATATATGTGTAATCTCACAAAACAATAAATATATCCTTATCAGAGCAAAAAACATACAAGGGATAAACCTGAATAATATATGGCAATTCATGAAACAAAATATAAACAAATACCTATTGTCTATACTGTATGTAATATCCACATTCTAAACATGTATTATTGTACACCACAAATTTGATATGTTTGAATATACTAAATATTGAATTGAATATACAGATAGCTAACATCTGCTAAATATAAATAATACTATGTATTATATATATAGTATTAACTATCACAAAAATATACAGTGTAAAGTAGTGTATAGATACCTATGTAAACAATAGTTGTTAACTTCTAAATATGCTCTAAATATTTGAATAAGACATATTGATATTTTGTTTGTTCAAATTGAAAAATTTTAAAAAACACTATCATCTCCATTATATTCCAAATATTCCATAGTTAACATCTAGATGTAACACTGTGAAATACTTATTATTATAAATCTACTGGTTATTAAATAATTTACAAATGATCATTCAGACCCGGTGGAAATAAACCCCCAAGGTTGGTAATCCAATATTGTTCTTTATGATTCAAAATCGTGTGCCAACCTTTTTGGTTACTTCTATCCCCAATAATTTTGTCAATAACCATGAACATAAAATGAGCATTACGATGTTTGCTAGTATGCCTATATAAGGCGTTTGTTTTTTTTTTCTCTTGATTTCACTTTTGTGTTCTATCATGCGTATTCTTAATGATCTTGATGTCTGCCCCACATAAAATGCAAAGTTTGGTTCTTTATACTAACAACAGCCATTCATGCTTGTTTGTGGTTTATAGTGTTGAAACAAGGGTATCTTCAGGGTATGCCAATGGATATACACTACATTTTATTTTCAACCATACGTTATTATAAACCAGATGGGTGGTGTGAAGCTTTATGATTCATGTGTATGTTACTGAGCCAGGGACCATAAGAGACTGCTCTTCAACTTTATACTAATTTTACTGCTCAAGGAACACAATACGGGCGGAGACGACAGTCAACTTGTAGGTGTGGTATAAGCATAAATCGAAAGGACATAATACTTTTTCAGTCTATTCATGTGAAGAGTTAGCATTATATCTTTTACTTTTTTCAAGGCAGAG
This sequence comes from Protopterus annectens, assembly GCF_019279795.1. Taxonomy (NCBI): domain Eukaryota; kingdom Metazoa; phylum Chordata; order Ceratodontiformes; family Protopteridae; genus Protopterus; species Protopterus annectens. Next base: position 16,762,391 of record NC_056731.1, read on the forward strand.
ATGAAGGTCGGCCTGTTTGGTGGTGTTCCATTGCATCAGTCTCATACTTGGATCATTTACAATTGGATAACACACCACATTGATTATTTAAAACAAAAGGAAATTTTATGAGTGTGGGTCTTCACCATTGGCTTGTTCTGAGTTTTACTCTATATATACATGTACATCTATTGGGGACACATATTATTGTGTGTTAATATTCATGGTTTTTGGTGGGATATGGTTGTATTTGGCATTTGAGGAACCATAATTTTTAACTCTGTGTATTTCAGGTAAAGGAATCTAATATATGTGTTTGGCTCAACATTAATTCATGCCCATTTAAGGAATCAGTTATAATTAATCTAATTTTTTTTTAACTGAATAATTGTGTATAACCTAACTAACAATTCAGTTATATACTGCTTTTGAGTCTAACTAGGGAATTCAAGGTTTAGTGACACAATTGAATTTGGTACAGGTTTAATATATTTTAGCATTTAGTGGGTGGCCATATAACATGGATTTATCAAAATTATTGATGGGTCTTTTGGCAGACCGCAATGACTTGGATGTTTTTGGGCTAATACCTTCATGCCCAGACAACTGAAGTATGGATAACAATTATTCAGATAGCTTATGTGCTTCTCTTTTTCAGAAACTCACAAAAAGCATGAGAACGTTAAGATCTAACCTTTGGCATTTAAAATTATTTAAGGCCTACAAACTAAAAGATATTACCCCACATGGGTTAAGAGTGCGGATGCAGCCCCTGGTTAGTCAGGTAGATGATTTATTAACACAAGATTGGGCTCAGGCCCAGGATAAGGCCTCCATGATGTTTGTTGATGACCTCACTTCCTATTATGAAAGAACCATTGATCAATGTATTCTGGAGATAAAAACACAATTGTGATGAGGTTAAAGGTTATGAAGGCGAAACCTTCTTTACCAAACATTTGAATATTTTGGCCAAAGACTTATCCTCTTTGGAACAACAACTCAAAAAGAAAAAGATACAGAAATTCAATAGAGATATATCAGACTATGACAGAGGGAAACCATTTAGTACACACAAGAGTGTCCATTTCCAAGATATAGGACAGAAACAGGTTAAGAAAAGAAAAAGACCCAGATCCATACCTAGGAACAAGGGTAATTCCTATGGGGGAACTTCAGACAATGATTCTTCATCTGCCCCTGAGATAGAATCCATCTTAATCCAGGAGTCCCCAGATGCCAAGAGAAGACCAACCAATGGCCCTTTAGGGGTAAGAGACATGGGGGGCAGGAAGCATAGAGCAAATAGAGCAAATAGACAACATTCAGCAACTTTTGGATAGGATTTTGACAAACTAAACACCACCAATAATGTACACAACATTTCTCCACAGACCCTGTCTGACACTGAAATAAATCTTTTGAATAAGGGCCTTAATTTTGTCCCTGCTTTTTTTGTTAATGAACATGATCTTGTGATTGATATTAATGACTTTTGCAGAACCCTGAATCTCAAATTGTTCTTTTCAGACACTGATCAGACTCAAAGATCTACTGGGTTCTGTTTTCGTAAATCCAACTTCATGCCACCCATGGACAAACATGTTTCAATTTTCAAGGAATGTGTTCTCAAAGATTTACACTTTAATGGCAATGTACAGGACAATATAAAACAAAATCTCACCAAACAGGAACAGGTGGCTCTGACCAGACTCAGTAACAATCATGGTCTAGTCATTTTACCAGCTGACAAAGGAGGGTCGGTAGTCATCATGGATTGGTCCATGTACCACACTGATACCAATCAACAACTATCCAGCGGATTGTTTTACATGCATATGCCACTAGACCCCACACTTAAATTCAAAAAGATATTGACCAGTTTTTGAAACTGGCACAAGAGGAAGGCATTATTAGTCAAGACATTTGTTAGCAACTCACAATCCCAGATCCAAAGTCCCAATATTTATACCTATTACCAAAAATACATCCTACCCAACCACCAGGGAGACCAATAGTTTTGGGTAGAGGATCTCTGATGGAACCATTATCTGCCTTCCTGACAAAATATTTACAGCCACTATTATCCATGGTTAGGGCCAGGATCAAAGACACCACTCAATTTTTACAAATTATTAATGATACTCAGTTGGATCCAGGTTGGCTATTATGCAGTTTAGATGTCACCACCCTATATATGAACATTCCTCACTGGGCAGGTTTAGAAGCCATTCAGTTCTGGCTAGATAAAGCCAATTTATACACTCCGGGATTCAACACCCTACTAATTTGCCTAACGGAACATGTTCTTACTAAAAAGTCTTCTACTTCCAAGGGAAGTGTTACTGGCAAGTTAGAAGCACCACTATGGGGGTATCTTTTGCCTCCATTTATGCGTATTTGTTCATGGGATACATTGAGGAGCAATTGATCTATAATACCAGCCATAATAAATTTTTGGACACAATAGACATCTGGCGTCGATATTTAGATGACTGTTGGATGGTGTGGAGGGGGGATGTAACCTATGTACAGGAATTTGTACAATACTTAAATGAAAATAAGTGGGGTATTCAATTCACCTTGAACTGGGATTATAATCAACTTACGTTTCTGGATGTTAATAATATTTGGAATAGTGATGACACACTCATGACAGAAGCTTTTAGAACATTCCCCCAATTCAATACCCTTCTTCATGCAACCAGCCACCACCCTCCTCACATCATCCATAACATACGTAAATCTCAATTTCTGCATATTAAATACATTTGCTCTACTGATCAAGCTTTTTTGTCTGGCAGGAAGGATTTATCTAATAGATTTCTCAGCAGAGGTTATTGAGATGATAACATGCACAAGGCTTGCTCCTTTGCAGCAGGACAAGATAGGGATGTATTGTTACAATACCGTCACATATCTAGTAACAGGGATAAACAAGCACCCCAACCTGTTTGTTTGGTAACACTTATGTACGCAATGCAGACACATTTAGAAACATTATCAATAATCATTGGGACATACTAATAGTCAATGAGAAATTAGCTGATATACTTTCACCACAATGTCTATTCTCTTATTGCAGGGGCCGCATTATAAATTCTTATTTAACTCATTATAAGCACTTCTCTTCAACAAACACTCAACAGGTCACTTTATTTGGAGAGAAATTAATGGGCAGTATTCCCTGTGGCCATTGCAGGGCTTATGCGCATGTTTTGAAAATCTTAATAATTTCTGCACTGAAATAAACATTATTGTGTTATCCATCCTGCCTGCCTGCTGTTTGACACTGGAATGAGTAACGTTTGTGTCTTTAAGAAACATCCCTCTGCTTCCTTTTTAAGTACAACTTCTGGTTTGAATAGGCATTAATGACCAAGGAAACAGATTAAATAGCAAATGCAGATAGTAGCCTAAAGACAAAAGTTAACTCATAAATTAAATGACATATATCAAAGTATTAATCAATAGGCAGGCATTGGGGGTATTGGAGATTTATTCTATTAATCAACAGGCAGGCATTGGGGGTATTGGAAATTTATTCTATTAATCAGCAGGCAGGCATTGGAGGTGTTGGAGATTTATTCTTGATCTAAATTAATCAGATTTATGCAGAATTGAATAAATCATATATAACACTCCACACACATCCTTTTGCTGTGAATTAAATGCAAGGCCTGCCTGCAAAAAAAAAAAGAGCACTTTCTATGACCCTGGGGACCTGTGACAGTCATGTTACTACTGGGAAAGTTCCCATGCCATACATTTATTATTTGCAGATTTCGTTTATGCTGATCAATGAAATGTTCTGTAAACACTCATAGTGTAGTAGCACAAACATCATAATGTTCTGAATACCTTCATGGTATAATAGCACAAACAACATAATGTTCTGAATACCTTCATGGTGTAATAGCACAAACAACATAATGTTCTGAATACCTTCATGGTGTAATAACACAAACAACATAATGTTCTGAATACCGTCATGGTGTAATAACACAAACAACATAATGTTCTGAATACCGTCATGGTGTAATAGCACAAACAACATAATGTTCTGCATACACTCACGGTGTAATAGCACAAACAACATAATGTTCTGAATACCTTCATGGTGTAATAGCACAAACAACATAATGTTCTGAATACCTTCATGGTGTAATAGCACAAACAACATAATGTTCTGAATACCTTCATGGTGTAATAACACAAACAACATAATGTTCTGAATACCGTCATGGTGTAATAGCACAAACAACATAATGTTCTGAATACCTTCGTGGTGTAATAGCACAAACAACATAATGTTCTGAATACCTTCATGGTGTAATAACACAAACAACATAATGTTCTGCATACACTCACAGTGTAATAGCACAAACAACATAATGTTCTGAATACCTTCATGGTGCAATAGCACAAACAACATAATGTTCTGAATACCTTCATGGTGTAATAACACAAACAACATAATGTTCTGAATACCGTCATGGTGTAATAACACAAACAACATAATGTTCTGAATACCGTCATGGTGTAATAGCACAAACAACATAATGTTCTGCATACACTCACAGTGTAATAGCACAAACAACATAATGTTCTGAATACCTTCATGGTGTAATAGCACAAACAACATAATGTTCTGAATACCTTCATGGTGTAATAACACAAACAACATAATGTTCTGAATACCGTCATGGTGTAATAACACAAACAACATAATGTTCTGAATACCTTCATGGTGTAATAGCACAAACAACATAATGTTCTGCATACACTCACAGTGTAATAGCACAAACAACATAATGTTCTGAATACCTTCATGGTGTAATAGCACAAACAACATAATGTTCTGCATACACTCACAGTGCAATAGCACAAACAACATAATGTTCTGAATACCTTCATGGTGTAATAGCACAAACAACATAATGTTCTGAATACCTTTGTGGTGTAATAGCACAAACAACATAATGTTCTGAATACCTTCGTGGTGTAATAGCACAAACAACATAATGTTCTGAATACCTTCATGGTGTAATAACACAAACAACATAATGTTCTGAATACCTTCATGGTGTAATAGCACAAACAACATAATGTTCTGAATACTATCATGGTGTAATAGCACAAACAACATAATGTTCTGAATACCTTCATGGTGTAATAGCACAAACAACATAATGTTCTGAATACCTTCATGGTGTAATAGCACAAACAACATAATGTTCTGAATACCTTCATGGTGTAATAACACAAACAACATAATGTTCTGAATACCTTCATGGTGTAATAACACAAACAACATAATGTTCTGAATACCTTCGTGGTGTAATAGCACAAACAACATAATGTTCTGAATACCTTTGTGGTGTAATAGCACAAACAACATAATGTTCTGAATACCTTCATGGTGTAATAACACAAACAACATAATGTTCTGAATACCTTCATGGTGTAATAGCACAAACAACATAATGTTCTGAATACTATCATGGTGTAATAGCACAAACAACATAATGTTCTGAATACCTTCGTGGTGTAATAGCACAAACAACATAATGTTCTGCATACACTCACGGTGTAATAGCACAAACAACATAATGTTCTGAATACCTTCATGGTGTAATAGCACAAACAACATAATGTTCTGAATACCTTCATGGTGTAATAGCACAAACAACATAATGTTCTGAATACCTTCATGGTGTAATAGCACAAACAACATAATGTTCTGAATACCTTCATGGTGTAATAACACAAACAACATAATGTTCTGAATACCTTCATGGTGTAATAACACAAACAACATAATGTTCTGAATACCTTCATAGTGTAATAGCACAAACAACATAATGTTCTGAATACCTTCATGGTGTAATAACACAAACAACATAATGTTCTGAATGCCTTCATGGTGTAATAACACAAACAACATAATGTTCTGAATACCTTCATGGTGTAATAGCACAAACAACATAATGTTCTGCATACACTCACGGTGTAATAGCACAAACAACATAATGTTCTGAATACCTTCATGGTGTAATAGCACAAACAACATAATGTTCTGAATACCTTCATGGTGTAATAGCACAAACAACATAATGTTCTGAATACCTTCATGGTGTAATAACACAAACAACATAATGTTCTGAATACCTTCATGGTGTAATAGCACAAACAACATAATGTTCTGAATACTATCATGGTGTAATAGCACAAACAACATAATGTTCTGAATACCTTCATGGTGTAATAGCACAAACAACATAATGTTCTGCATACACTCACGGTGTAATAGCACAAACAACATAATGTTCTGAATACCTTCATGGTGTAATAGCACAAACAACATAATGTTCTGAATACCTTCATGGTGTAATAACACAAACAACATAATGTTCTGAATACCTTCATGGTGTAATAACACAAACAACATAATGTTCTGAATACCTTCGTGGTGTAATAGCACAAACAACATAATGTTCTGAATACCTTTGTGGTGTAATAGCACAAACAACATAATGTTCTGAATACCTTCATGGTGTAATAACACAAACAACATAATGTTCTGAATACCTTCATGGTGTAATAGCACAAACAACATAATGTTCTGAATACTATCATGGTGTAATAGCACAAACAACATAATGTTCTGAATACCTTCATGGTGTAATAGCACAAACAACATAATGTTCTGCATACACTCACGGTGTAATAGCACAAACAACATAATGTTCTGAATACCTTCATGGTGTAATAGCACAAACAACATAATGTTCTGAATACCTTCATGGTGTAATAGCACAAACAACATAATGTTCTGAATACCTTCATGGTGTAATAGCACAAACAACATAATGTTCTGAATACCTTCATGGTGTAATAACACAAACAACATAATGTTCTGAATACCTTCATGGTGTAATAACACAAACAACATAATGTTCTGAATACCTTCATAGTGTAATAGCACAAACAACATAATGTTCTGAATACCTTCATGGTGTAATAACACAAACAACATAATGTTCTGAATGCCTTCATGGTGTAATAACACAAACAACATAATGTTCTGAATACCGTCATGGTGTAATAGCACAAACAACATAATGTTCTGCATACACTCACGGTGTAATAGTACAAACAACATAATGTTCTGAATACCTTCATGGTGTAATAGCACCAAACAACATAATGTTCTGAATACCTTCATGGTGTAATAGCACAAACAACATAATGTTCTGAATACCTTCATGGTGTAATAGCACAAACAACATAATGTTCTGCATACACTCACAGTGTAATAGCACAAACAACATAATGTTCTGAATACCTTCATGGTGTAATAGCACAAACAACATAATGTTCTGAATACCTTCATGGTGTAATAGCACAAACAACATAATGTTCTGAATACCTTCATGGTGTAATAGCACAAACAACATAATGTTCTGAATACCTTCATGGTGTAATAGCACAAACAACATAATGTTCTGCATACACTCACGGTGTAATAGCACAAACAACATAATGTTCTGCATACACTCACGGTGTACTAGCACAAACAACATAATGTTCTGAATACCTTCATGGTGTAATAGCACAAACAACATAATGTTCTGAATACCTTCATGGTGTAATAGCACAAACAACATAATGTTCTGAATACCTTCATGGTGTAATAGCACAAACAACATAATGTTCTGAATACCTTCATGGTGTAATAACACAAACAACATAATGTTCTGAATACCTTCATGGTGTAATAGCACAAACAACATAATGTTCTGAATACCTTCATGGTGTAATAACACAAACAACATAATGTTCTGAATACATGGTGTAATAGCACAAACAACATAATGTTCTGCATACACTCACAGTGTAATAGCACAAACAACATAATGTTCTGAATACCTTCATGGTGTAATAGCACAAACAACATAATGTTCTGAATACCTTCATGGTGTAATAACACAAACAACATAATGTTCTGAATACCGTCATGGTGTAATAGCACAAACAACATAATGTTCTGCATACACTCACAGTGTAATAGCACAAACAACATAATGTTCTGAATACCTTTGTGGTGTAATAGCACAAACAACATAATGTTCTGCATACACTCACGGTGTAATAGTACAAACAACATAATGTTCTGCATACACTCATGGTGTAATAGCACAAACAACATTCTCTCACATCTGGTTAGGTGTGCCAAGTACTCTTCTGTTGGTAGCAGTACAGCATCTTTTATCTCCTTTCACTTACAAATATATGAGCCTCTAAAACCAAGACATAATTATAATGTGCAATTTTTGTTAGCCAACTTAACCCAGTAGACAAAAGTGTCCCTTTTCAGGAGTGACCCTGGAGCACTGTCTGGTTAAATGAGTTGCTCAACAGACAAATTGAACTGGAAGGAATCACACTCTAAAGCCTTGACAACACAGAGCAAGCCAAAACCCTGAACTCTGTGCTATATTGTTCTGTATATCTGACATTTTACTTCATGTAATTATTAAAGCAATAACTGACAATGTGGTGTGGTATATTGATGATTTACCCATGGCTGGTGTGGTTTAATCATGGGGGTGAAGCCCGAGTGATTAAACAAAGGCAACCATGGGTAAATCTTCAATATACCACAACCATGGAGTTGGTTATTGCTATTATGCAATGACATTATTTAAGAAAAAATACTTTTCTTAAATAATGTCTTTGTATAATGGCAGGTTACTGTTCTTCCACCGGTTGTGGTATACTGCTTTTCGTTTTGATGCACTATGCATGCGTATGGGACTTGCGTTCCAATGCATACCCAGTGCATCAATGCTTTGAAACGGAAGCAATGGAGAAACAAAAGTCTCTGTTGCTACATTTTCTCTTTTATTTTTTTTTTAGTTGTAAAAAAAAAAAAAAAAGGTTTTGGGGCACTTTATATCAACGGGAAAAGTCTGGGCGACTGGACCTTTTTCCATTGGTATATTGTGGGATTTACAACGGGCACACATGTTTTCAAATAGTAATAGGGAGTCATTGTATAAAAACCAATAAGTAATAGCAATTAGTGTCTCAAAATAAAATTGCATTGTGCAACCCACTCAAGTCAACAGAAGAAATGACAAAATCTTGAGTTCCTAACATTGTCAAGCAAATATTGGTGTAATGGCCTTTTTGAAAGAAATCAGTTAGAAAGAAGTTGCCACACTTTTCCTTTGGGATGCAGCATTCTTACAATCAATTAACAACATTTTCTTGGAAATTATTTTCTTCTTATGTAATACAAACTAATCATTATGCGAAAGTGTGTGAGTTGACTGAAGTAAACAATCAAAATGCCTGTTGTAAATTCAGGATTGTCTAAAGCAACAAGTCTGTCTAGCTATAGATACTCAAAAGAGAAACAACAACTACCATTAAGCAGAGAAAAACAAATGAAAAAATTAAGAGGTGGTAAGATGTTCATGTCCATGCTCTCCAGAAGCATACCGACCAAATAAACCCACAAAATGTACAAAAAAATTTGCTTTAATTCATCCTCAGGACATTAACTCTTGGATTCAGAAAGGTTATTGCCATCAGTAAATAGGACGTAGGACTAGTGATAGCAAATTCCAGTTTAGAGAAAGCCCTACCACAGTGTTTTTACATGACAACGAGTCATGTGGTCTACCCTGGAAATGCCTTCAGTGATTGATTTACACAGCCTAGTGAGTCATACAACCACTCGGCTATCTAAATCGGTTTACCTTTACAACAGCGAAACACAGTGGTGCGATTGCTCATATAAGCGAATCGTAACCATGAAAGTCATAACAGCAACAATTTTACATGTTCGAAAATCAGCAAATCAAAAAGCAGATTCACTAATTTTCTAATATAAATATTGAAAAAAATGTAATGAAGTGTAAAGAGGGGGCAATTACCCTGCATCCCCCATGTAGGGGGGATGCACCCCCCACACACCCCTACTTTAATATTCTAACTCCGAGATCGCACTACAGTGTGGAAAGGGACCATTTTCCGATCCCCACTATAGTGCAATCTGCCCCAAAATGACAAATGTGCAATGAGTGAATGTCACTGTGCATTTGCTCATTGCACATTTGAAACCTTTTTCTGTTCGGCGTTTGCAAACTTTGCAAATGGCCTTTCGGACAATTGTTGTTTACCCTTGTGCAATACGCATACATGAAAGTAAACCATCTAAATCAACCCTGCTGTCCATGTTATTTAACTTAGCCAAAAATTCACATTAGAGGTGAGTGTCAGTGATTATAGTGGAGAAGTAATGGTGGTGTGTGTGTGTGTGTGTGTGTGTGTGTGTGTGTGTGTGTGTGTGTGTGTGTGTGTGTGTGTGTGTGTGTGTGTGTGTGTGTGTGTGTGTTTGTCTATGTCTATATCTATATATGTGTGTGTGTATTGCTGAGTATGTGAGTGCACGCAGAGGTACATGAATTTGTATGAGTATACGTATGTTTAGTGGTCACAGTGGAGTGTTAGTTATGGGTTGGGTACAACATCTTTGTGTGTGTGTGTGTGTGTGTGTGTGTGTGTGTGTGTGTGTGTGTGTGTGTGTGTGTGTGTGTGTGTGTGTATGTGTGTGTGTGAATAGCTGAATGTGTCTCTGAGTGTGAAGACTGGGGTTTTGTTCTATGAGTGTCTGCATGGAGGTCTGTTAGCAAGTGTGTTTGTGTATGTGTGCATGTGTGTGTGTGTGTGTGTGTTGTGTATGTGTGCATGTGTGTGTGTGTGTGTGTGAGGGGGTGGGTTGTCTAAGCTAACATGCTACATTAGCCACCAGCAATGATTACTTCAGCAAAGTAATAGCTAGTTCTTGTGGTAATCACTGAATGACTTGGAGACATTCACATTAGCTGATAATGAGGTATTTCCTCATTGCAGCTAATGTGTCTCTGAATTGCAGATTTCCATGATCTCGTTTAATTGCCTTTTTCACCACAACCTTACTCTTTATGAATCCTGCCATAGGAGTCTACACTTGTAACATAAATAATAGAACACATGAACTCTCTTGACTCCTAAGAAAAAAGGAGTCCAAACTGCATTTACTGTAATACACTGTTCCAGCATTAAAACATACATGTCCAATACATGCCATCCTCAGCTTTAGAAGATGGCAAAAAAATGACTACACAGAGAAGAAGTTCCAATATACAATGTGATTACTTACAACAATTAGCCATTTACTTTCTTTCTTCCTTTCTCTCCTATGATGTCATACTCCTGTATGAGTGTAATGCAGGATTTACCCATAGCTGGCTTTGTTTAATCACTCAAGCTTCTCTCTCATAATTGAACCTTGACAACCATGGACAATCCCCGCACACCCATTGGTGGGATATTGCTTAAATGCCCTATAGTAACTTTAAAGAGCTGTCCTAGACCCATAAAAAATGCTGTGTGAAATGTTAATTGCAGTCATGGCAGTATACTTAATAAATATATTACAGACATTTGTTGTGAAATGGAAATGCTGCATTTTTAAAGGTGAAATAACTTAACAGAAATACCATTCTACGTACATGTTCTGATGTGAATGCAACCAGCCGAGGCAGGGCAGACATTCCTTTCTCTTTAACTTCTGGGAACATCTTGAATCTTGCATTTAACATGGCATATAGATTCGAAATGGCACCACCTAGAGCAGAAAAATATCTATTGCTTCCATTTCAGTTTAACAAATATATGCTGTAGTTATTTCTTCTTATGCATTGTACCAAAGTAGTTTATCTGTTATATTTCAGAGATATATAATTTTGGAACAAATGAGTTTTGTTTGAACTGACAGTTATATGTATGGTTTATTTTAATTAACCACACTTTCTTAGAAGTTTATTTTTCTTAGAAAGACCTCTGCATTGAATAATGATATACTTTCATGAAAGACTTACTGTAATAATTTAACAATATGATTTTATTTGGAAAATAAAAAGTAATTTATCAATGCTGATGGTTTGAACTTTTGCAATAATCATAATAATATGATATGATATCACACTATCAAGGGTACCTTCACAATGATAAATGCCTGCTGCCACATTTCTGAGGTACTCTAAAAAGAATAATGTGTAAACTTGCAATAACATTCTTCTCATGATATACTGTTGCCAAATTAAATGAAGCCTCAGAAACGGACATTTTTAATTTTTTTTTTTTGCTGTTTAGTTTAGTCTTATGAAACCATATTGCAAACAAAGTACCCCAAGATTTCACATCATAGAGCGGTGATTTTCCACAATGGACAAACACATATCTGAAAACAGTCCAAGAAAAATAGAAGAACATCTGAAAAAGATGTGTTCACATTTTTATGACAAATAACCATAAAACTGACAAAATATCATGGGAGTATTCACCAAAAGAAATGCAGACTCATAAGATGCTCATAAATGTGTTTGTTTGTACTCTGTGTATAACCCTAACCCATTTCATGACCTAAGCAGATTTTGTTTTCCAGATCTTATCCAGAATTTAATTTTCACACCTCTGACAATTTACCCTTTATACAGAAGAATGGATTAATATAGCTGTTTCATGAACCAGCGTGCCTTAACTAGCCTTCTGAACAGATCAACACAAAACATTAAGTACTATTCTAGGTAAAACCACTTGGCAAAATGATTGTTGCATACTACTGCAATGGGGAATTTCTAGAAATGCATCATGGTACTTAACCAAGGTAGCAGTTGCCTGTTAAAGGATGAAATGCATCCTCAGTGCAGGTATGAGCGTGATTATCATATAAATCATATTATTAAATGTAGATGGGGAATGACATGAGCATGTTAAGTTTATACGCTTCTACATATCCCAAACTGTACTTGGTTATCTGGGGCCCTCACTCTGATATAGCCCAGGCCATATATTATGATCTTCTATGGTTACATCAGACCAAGGGTTCAAGCAAAAGGCTGACACTGCTGTGTTACATCACTAAACAATGAAATGGTTATCTAAAGAAGCTTGTCTAATCTTTGTCAGTAGTCAGGCAATGTCTATATATAACATATCTTCAGAATGGAGGTGGGAAATGTCGTATTATATAATACTTTACTTCAAAGCCAGAGAAATGATAGGGCTAATTAACTAAGGGCTGATTGACCGGTGCTATCTTAGATTTCTGGTTGGAAGGGATCCACTTTTATTTACAAACAAAACATTAAATGTATTTATTTCAGGTCTAAGAAAATGAAGGACTGGGAATAAATTATGGCAAATGAAGCTTGGGGTATTCACTGTTAATTTAAATCAACATACATCAAGCAAGCAATAATGCACCACAGGGTGTGTGTTAATGGGTAATTAATGCCAGCCCAGGGGTGTTGTGAGGCCCAACGCCACAGGTGGAGGGCCTCTACACCCCTTAAAGGGCATTAATTACACATTAACACTCACCCTGGAGGGCATTATTGCACTTAGACAATGTGCTCACTGTAAAATTGTTGGGTTTTACTTGCTTATTTATTTTTTAAGGACTATATTTTTTTATATATTTTTTTAATATAAAATAGTTCCTCCGCCTACTGTTTCAAACTTGCTGTAGTATATGTTAATGGTGTTGGAGGAAGCATTTTGCATCAAATATTTATAAAAAAAATAATATAGTCCTTAAAAAATAAGTAAGTGAAACACAACAATTTTACATACAGCCCATTTTCTTTCCCATTCACACATACCCAGTCTCTTCTCCATTCACAGACATACATATACACACACAGATGGACTCCTCTGCTTTCATTCATATACACATTCACTCACACAAGATCTGTCTCACCCTCTTTCTCAATCTCTCAGTCTCCTGTGCTGTGCTTTCATACACACACTGAGTCTCACTCTCTCTTGATCTCTCTCACAGGCAGTCTCCCCTGCTTATATACATGCACTCACTCACATCACACATCACTCTCACTTTCTCTCTCACTCTCTCCGGCCTTCTCTCTCTCTCTCTCACATGCACACACACATACACACAGTCCCTCTGCTATTAACACACACTTATCTTTTTCTCTTCTTTTTAATATTTTACACTCACTAAACAGCAAAACCACTGCTTAGCGAGAATAAAATAATGGCGGCCATTCTGTTTCTTCAGTCCGAGCTCCACGGCAGCTTGATAAGCAGACATGAAGCGGCAGACTCATTCTTCTCAGTGGGCATTACTTGTACATTAATACCCTGCTGGAGAATGCTTGTTCTCCAGTCAGAGTATTGATGTACAGTTTGTCCATTGTCTAAGCTGAGTTAAATGCTGACAGATCAAAGTAACAGCTTGAGTAGGGCTGAGTATTAAAAAAATCCATTTTCTGAAGATAATGAGTAGTGATAAGCAGGGTGTGTGTGATTCAGAAAACCCAGCCAAAAAAACCATAGTCAGCCATGTTATATGCTAATAATTATATAATGAGGCTTCATGAATACTAATAAGTAAAACAAGATGGTGGAGTGATTCAGAAAGATTTATGTGCCATGCAATGGAGCTGTGCTTGCTATTTGAATGTGACCGAATGACCATGTTCAGACTGAGTAAATCTCGGATTAATAAGTAATCAGTAATAAAATAAAAGTAAGTGAGAGCTTTGATGCTGTCCTGTTTGGATATGGGAAGTCAGAATTTCATCCACCTTAGAACACTTCAGTCAGGACGTTTGAAAGTTTAGTCATGAAAGATTTAGATCTTGGAAGACATGCTTTGCTTAATAATACTCACAAAGATCTTATAAACAAAAATGTGCCCTTCATTGACTAGAAAATGATCACTCTATAGTCATTACTACAAGAGACAAGGGTGGATCAGTGATCAGTTATGGATCAAAATGATTATGACACAGAAATTCTTAGACAGTTGGGACAGTCTTTACATTACTGTACGTTACCTAAGGACTCTACGCCTAGATTCAAGACTTCTTAACTTATGCTGATCTTAGTATTATTTTGAAATATTTGAAATACAAGTTAACTGTAACTGATCCTTTGCCACAGATATTTTTATGTTTTGCATAAAATTTATAATAATTTGTTTCCCTCTTCCCCAGGAAGACCTACTGTCTGTAGGAATGGGTATCTTACAGAACTTTTCTTAATGTTTCTCAGAAAAGGTTTTAAACCATTACTGGAGTATGTTGCATCAAGAATTAAGGACACCACCAATTTTCATCAGCTGAGTATTGAGGTACACGTGGAACAGACTTGTCTTCTTATGCACTTTGGATGCAAATTCTTTGTATACCAGCATCACACATCAATGTGGACTAGTAGAGATATGTTTTTGGTTAACAGAACTGGACAAATATTCTTTTGATATCAGTGATATTTTGTTTCTTTAACTGAACTGGTGTTGACTAAAGATGTTTTTTCTATGGTCAAGAATGCTATTTACAGTTAAAAGGTAATGCCATAGGTGCAGCTTTCACATGCATGTATGCAAATCTCTTTTTTTTTTTTTCAAAAAACAAGCACATATATGGTAGGACTGGGGATCAGTTTTTACTTTTTATCTGTATGTGTTTTTTTAGAAGATTGCTAGCTGCTATGGCAGGGGGAAAAAGACAGCTTACAAATGTTTGTGCAGTAAATAAATGATTTTGTTATAACCTTTTCTGTACAAGTTAATTCCACTTCCATCAGCTTTTTTGGTGCACTTTTAATTAAATTAGACACTGGGTCCTTTTCTATCTCAGTTTATAGGAAAACATTTTGCAAGCGCACACGTTTCAGAATATACCAGAAGCATAGTTTATGTGGGCTAAAAACATAACATCTGTTGTGTGAGACTTAACATATAGGTTAAACATAGGAGTTATATCATGACACATGCCGAGAAGCGTACAAAATATGGTCAGAGGGGATCACCTCAGATACAAGGAAAATTAAACTTTGGACAATCTAGATATTAGATTTGTGTTGATGTATGAAACTAATACCTGTGAGGTTAGGAAACATGAAAAAATATTGGGGTATATTATTATCTGACCCCCATGCTTGCAGCACACTTTATGGATGATTGTCTGTTCATGTATAGCACAGGAAGGAACCTGTCCTAGTACATTAACCATTACAAAGCAACTTGTGACCCCAACAAAAGGGAGGCACCTGTGTAATACTTAAATGGGGCAGATAGTATGATTCAGCTTGCAATTATTTATTACAGACTAACCATTTCACTAATAAATACTCCTGATACTTTTGAGATAAGGGGACTTGTCAAATGTGATTCCATGTGGGTGGTACATTAAGTGAAATGTGTATGTGGAAATGTCTATGTGGATCAGAATAAGTGTGCTCTGAAGGACAATACATCAACACATGTAAGATGCAACCCCCCCCCCCAAAAAAAGCATACAGTGCTTTGTTTAACACACACACTGACCCACACCACAGCCAGATTCACTTTTATTGAAATCAACCTTGTGATTCAGGGACCTCTGGCTTTTGATAATTTTTGTGAAGGAAATAATAAATAGAAAAAAACGATGGATTATGCTGACAGGTGCTCTCTGAATGAATAAATTCATGTGTTTCTTTTTTACTTCTAATATACTGGCAGCTAAATATTCTAGAAAACTACCTCATTCCTGAATGCAGGTCTTATACATATAGCCATGCACTGCAGTCAGTGATAACTGTTAACATTCATAGTTTTTAAAGTATCTTATTTCATTTTGTGTTGCCACTGTACTTCCTCTTGTTTGCAATGTGCTAACACTCTGTTTCTTTCAAATATATATTTTATATTCTCACTATTTTTGTGCTTCTCACTCATCTCATGTCTGAAAAATGTCTCATGATCAGCCCAGTTAGTTAACAAAAGACTGAATTTAACAACCTGTAATGGAAGTTAAATATAATGCAAGAATGATATTGAAAAAAAGTTTTTTAAAACTGCCTTAGGAAACAATGCTATTTATTAACAAACATTTGAAGGTCCTAAGGAAAGCATACTTATACCACATGTACAAAATGCAGAACATACAGATACTTTTTTCCTTACTGATTTAAATGCAGCCTGATGCTGAAGTTGAATACACTACATTGCCATTTTAGGGCAGTTTTGATAGTGCTAACTTTCTAGAAAATGCCTATTCAGGAGAAACATATATGATTTTTTTTTTCTTCTGATGTAATGACAGCTTAGAAAAACATATTCTGGAAATTTACTTTCTTCCCCCCCAACCAAACAGAAAAGCAAAAATGTATATAAATTTAATGAAAACCATTTATAATGCAGCATCACTGACTGCTACTGGACAATGTGTATAAAACTCTGACTGTGGGACTCAGAAATGTTTCCACTAGTAGTAAATCCTCTTTATCCATGGCAGTAGCCATTTCCAATTCAGTGACAGCCCTATTGCAGTTATTTACCTCTATGAAGTGCAGTACCACAGTGGGTTGTATATTTGGCCTACCAGAAATGTAGATGAGGCATTCTGGTAGAGAGGCATATGATAATAAGTCATATCCTCTCTCCTGGAAATGTCTGTGGCAAATGAATTATGCAGCTGAGTAATTCACAGAACTGCTCAGCTGTGTCAATCACCACCACCATCCACATTTAAATGTCCAAAAACACATATTCATCCATTACTTTCAAAGAGTGAGACTGTGTTTGATGTAAGTGCTGGGGAGTTTCGTAGATGGGTGATGAAGGGGTGTGTGCACATATCAGTATGCCTGTGGCTTTGTGTGTGTGTATGTCAAGGTCTGAGTGGTCTCAGGTGAGGCTGTGTGTGTGTGTGTGTGTGTGTGTGTGTGTGTGTGTGTGTGTGTGTGTGTGTGTGTGTACATGTTTGTGTTCGTGTGTATGTGTGTATTCGTGTGTGTGTGTGTGTGTGTGTGTATGGGTGTGTGTGTATTTATGTATCTGCCTGAATGTTCACAGTAGGGAGGTTAGTTAGGAAATAGGTGGAGTACAAGTGTGTCTGTGTTTATAGGTCAGTAGGTGAGTGTGTGCATGAATATGATAGGGTGAAAGGCACGTGTGCTTGGTGCACAAGTAAGTGTGTGAACAAGTGTGTGGTGGGGGATTCCATACCTTTCAACTCCCCCTAAGCACTGTCTGTAATGTGGGGGAGCACAAATACAAGGGACACTTTTAGGTATTACCTTAAATCACTTAATAAGTTAATTGAACAACAGATTGTTCGGCAAGAAGCTGAAAATGAAGAACACAATGTATGAAACTTTAAATGTTTGGCTTTATTGACTGACTATAATAGTCAGTGAGAAGGGATGGTGCAGTTCAACAGGCAAAGTGATGAACATTCTGTCACAGCAGGGGCAGTTGAGAGGTATGGGGATGTGTGTGTGTGTGTGTGTGTGTGTGTGTGTCACTTTGTGTGTGTGTGTGTGTGTGTGTGTGTGTGTGTGTGTGTGTGTGTGTGTGTGTGTGTGCGCATGTGTGTATGTTTGGACATATGTATATGTGTGTAGAGGGAGTACATAGTGGGTATCTGTGCCAAAAAGCTACATGGGTCATTGGTTGTGATTACCACAGCAAAGCACTTGCAGTAATCATAGAATTCATCAAAGACATGCAAATTAGCCAAAAGTGAGGTCTTTCCTCATGTGGCTAATGTCTTTCTGAATTGCTAGTTTCTGCAATCGTAAAAGGACCTTTTTGTTGCAATCTTACTGCTCATGGTTAGCCCTTTTCAGAATCATGGCCTGTGTTTGACTGTTGTGTATAAAAGTACCATGTTAGTTTCACTTTGACAATTCTTATTAAAACTTTTATTGGGTTATAATCGAATATTCTAAGCATCCCACAATTACATTATGGATTTAAAAATACCTCAGTTCTGAAGCTGGTCACTTTACAATGTTGTCTGTATGAAGATACATGAAGGCTTCCAGCCTAGCTAGATAGAATTTTGTAGATAATTCTATGTCTTTGTACATAACAATAAAAGCTATAGGCTTGTTCTCGTAAATGTGAGAAGACTGTATTGGATGTTGAACTGCAAAAATGTAACAACAGTGCACTCTGCTGTAAGAAAGCTGATAAGTCAAGCATTTTATGACTGATCTCAGGGCTCAGAGCCATGGTGTCTAAACCAGCAGATTCTTTCTATTGTTTTGAGACGAGAGTTAATTGCTAGATTTTACATATATAACGAACAATGAAACCAAACTAACTTAAAAACTAATAGAGGTAGAAACCTTCACAGACCACTTTGAGACAGTAATTTTTAGCGCTTTCTTTCACATTTATTGCAGTGAACTTCTTCAAAAGAAGTCTTCTTTTTCTGAAGAAGTTCACTGCAATAAACGTGAAAGAAAGCGTTAAAAATTACTGTCTCAAAGTGGTCTGTGAAGGTTTCTACCTCTATTAATTTTACATATATAATGTCTTTAATTGCTGTGGTTTCCTGACCATGTGCAAGCTTACTATGAAATGTAAATGTAGGGTTTCTGTTAGCCTGGGAAACCAGAGAATTGTTAAGAACAATGGAATCTAAAATGAGTCAGCAGGATGTATTATCAATTTAAAGGACTTTCTCAGAGACAGAGAGAGAGCATTTTGGATTTTGTCTAAAGCTGACAACAACTTACCAATACTCTGTTTTGCTCTATATGTAAGTTTATTTAGAACTGTGATTGCTCTTAGGAAAAGATAGAAAATGGTAAGTTTAGTCTAGCTGTTTTCTATATTGATGTCAGAACTATTCTACTGTATTATTTTAAGCATTTTCCTGTGATCTCTGAACTCTTGACTAGCACTGTTTAGTAAGAAGTATTGTCTTGTGTTTTTATTATTTATTATTAAATATTTTTAAACCTTTCAACTGTGGTTGTTTTGTGCATAGATAATTTAAGCTCTAGAATACATTGCACATATATAGTGATACTGCCCAAGCCACTCCAATAGCTTTAGCCCTGGGTCACCCTTATTATTTGGATAATAATATTGCACACTAATAATTGGACACTGTTTGGTAAGGGCCTTTTTAGTAGCTGATATTAGTGGTTGGTGGTAGCTGGTACTACATTATAGACTGGCAGGAAGGGGCATAGCTGGAGAACCTGTGCCAACCTTCCCCAGGAGTGTCTGTGTGGTTGTATATAACTCTTATCTCAAAGTGCATGCATATTAGCTACTTGGCAGGGACATGAAGCACTGATTGGACAACGAGGGTACTGATGTTTTAGCTTGACCACTAGCCTGAGATCTGGACCCTATAGCTGTGCTAGTGGGAAGTCTTATTGGAGATCTGGAGAGAAAGGAAGAAACCAGCCCCAGACTGACTGTGATCTCTGTGTGCTCTTAAGGGAAATTGTACTTTATTGTGTGTGTATTTATTATCCTTTCCAATGTGGACGCCCCTTACTGGTGTTAGTGGTGAGGATTGAGGCTCCTTTATTGCTGGGCCAGTGCACAGGTGTCACAGTCAGCATGGCGAATGTTGGGAACTGCCAAGTGACTCATTTGTCACAATTCAGGAATATATGCATGGCTTTTGCTTCTTTTATAATAATAACTCATTTCAGATATATTATGCAAATATGCTACATTCTCCACTCAAAACAAGTTATTCAGTTATCCCTAAAATGTAATTGGAAAATTTAGCCACATAGTTTCCTTTCTTATGGAAAGGAGAAATGATGGTTGCATCTTTCCATTGTAAAAAAAAAAAATTCCCTGCTAAGGATAAACATGCATATTTTTTGCATCTAATGTAAAAATAATGGAAGACAGATATATTTCAGCTACTTACTGCATTCTATACACTAATGAGGATTCCTTAATGAAATGCTGACTCACAAGATTTCAGCAAACCGCAATGCAGAACATAAATGACAGAAATGCATTCTAAATATAAATCCTTATGTAACATGTCAGATAGCAAACTGGGCTCTCAAAGGGAACCCACAAATTTATGGTGGATGACTATACCTGTCACTAGTGGTGTTTTCCAGGGTTCAAGGCTTGGGCCACTCCTCTCTAGCATTTACGTTTTGAAGATGAAAACTAATGTTGAGGGTTTGTGACTGACCAAGTCTGCAGATGACTGCAAACTTGGAGACATCATAAATTTCCCAGAAAAGACCAAGATTCTCCAAAAGGGCCTATCCCAAACCAATAGGTGTTGTCAAAATCATTGACAAAACCTAAATGCCTAGAAGTATATAATCATACCTTTTTGTAAGCATGACACACAGCCTTGAAAACTGATCCCTTAGTAAGACATATGGGACCCTATGTTGTTGAGGAACTGTTCTTTGATCACCAAATATCCCCTATTGTAAGGAAATATTTTTTTCATTGTACAACTTGTATCTAATCAAAATAAATAGGATATGTTTGAGGGATAGGTTTGTATCACAGAGAATAATGCTTCTTTGGAACCATCTTCCACTCCACATAAAGCAAAGTACTTCTCTTACTCTAGTCAAATATAATTTATATGAATGGATGGGTAACTGCAAAACTAATGAAGTTTAACCCCACTGTCCCTAATGGATAGGGGTAGCTTGTAAGTGTTCCCAAATAGCCTTTTTAGGCCTATCTCTGGCTTATTTAGATGCAAAATATAAGGGCTAAAAACTACCATGAGAATGTAATGCCAGATTTATTTTGATACTCTACTACTAAGTACCTATGAGCCTATAAATCTTAAAACAGTATAAAACAATAAGTATTTCTGTAGGGGGACAGGGTCCACTGCACCCCATGCCAATTTATGTATATCAACTTCAAAGTCTCACAAACCAAACGCGAGAGACAAATCTCCTTATAAAAATGAATTACTTTTGTTTCACATATAGACTGCACCAATAATGATTTCCTATGAGGAGCAGTATCATTCTATTTCTTAATGTCTTGTGATTCAGGGAGTGGATGATTGTAGAATTTGACCTTAGCCACCTACAGTATACCCAGATGAAAAGTCATATAACCATCCCACTAGATAATTAGGATACACTAAAGCAATACAGATACATTTCTGACAAGTGCTACATTCCACACTCTTTATAGAAGTTATATATCTACCCCTCATGGAAAAAGGGCATAATTTAGCATACTAGACTGTGAATTCAAACTGTTTATTAACATTTCACTTGGTAGCCATGCATACAAAAGTGATATGCTACTTCCATTTCCACAGTTCTTAGTAAAAATGAAAAACATTTGACATAAAGGTATTGTTCAGTAGATTTTCTACATGCAAACCTACAAACCACCCAGTAGATCAAACAGTGGCTAAATTATAATGCAACAATTGCAAGTAAAATGTCTGCTACAAAACCTTCTGAGTATGACCCTTTGTGTCCTTCTGAGCTCTCAGTTGGGTTCACCAGTATATGGATTTTTCCTTATCTAAAAGTAGCAGTATGCACAACTAAATATGCATACTACTACAAGCTTGGCAATATAACCTATCCATAAGTGCCAGACTACATGAGGAAAGCTTAGATGAAATGCTTATCTCTGAACTCTATGAAATGCAGCAAAGACAAATAAAAAAATACTAATTTTCAATAGAGTGTAGTTGAATGGCTGCTATGAATAGGATTACAAATAGTAGTGAAAATAAACTGGAGTTTGCTCAAAATGTGCCCATAGTGATCTAGAAAACTGATGAAGTTATTCATGTAACACCCAAAGCTATGCTTTTTTGAAAGAAGAAACATATAATCACTTAAATAGCTTATTAATTCATGTTCTTGCTGAATATAATGCTACCTTCTGCAAATTAAGTTCCAAATGCAAAACTCAAATGAAAAGGATCAAAAACTTCTTAAATAAAACATGTAGGATGCAAAACAAACATCTCTATAAGAATATTAATGACCAATGTCTATCTACCCAACTGTCCACTGTACTAGCAGATATATTCAACACATCTCTGCAACTATACATTGTACCCAGTTGCTTCAAAAATATGACAATCATTCCCTTACCCAAGAAATTCCAACTGACAAGCATAATGATTACCAGACAGTTGCTCTTACATCAACAGTAATGAAATTTTTTGAGTGGTTGATCAAGAACCATATCACTTCAAGCATATCTGCAACACTGGATACATTACAGTTTACTTATAGATATAACCACTGCATGGCTGATGCAATAGCTATAGTACTTCATGAATGTTTGGCACATCTAGAGAACAAGAATTGCTATGTCAGAATGCTGTTCATCGATTTTAGTTCCGCCTTTAACACTGTCATCCTTCAGAATCTGATATAGAAGCTGATCCAGCTGGGCATATGTAACTGGATACTGGACTTTCTCTTCAACAGACCCTAAAAAGTATGCAAAGTATTACAATGAGCAGGGGTGTCCCACAGGACTGCATTCTGAGTCCTCTGTTGTTCATCTTGTTGATGCACAACTGCATGGCCAAGCACAAATCCAACAAAATCATCAGGTTTGCTGATGGTGCTACTGTCATAGGTCTTGTCAGAAATGGTGAGGAAACAGTCTACAGGGATGAAGTTGAGCATCTAATAGGCTAGTGCAACAGCAACAATCTGGCCTTAAATGTAAGCAAGATCAAAGAATTAATAGTGGACTTCAGGAGGACTCAGGAGATACATCAACCTCTGGAAATTAAGGGGGTGGCAGTGGAAAAAGTAAAAAATACCAAGTTCTTGGCGGTGCACATCTCAGATGATCTAGCCTGGTTGACTCAGCCACACAGTGAAGAAGGAACAACAACATCTGCACTTCCTATAGAAACTGAGGAAGGCAAACCTTTCTCAGTCCATCCTCAAAGCCTTCTACAGGGGGACCATCGAGAGCATCCTCTCAAATAACATCATAGTTTGGTATGGTAACTGCAAAGTATCTGACCACAAGGCTCTCCTGAGGGTAGTGAGGACAGCAGAAAAAGTCATTGGTTCCTTGCTCCCATCCATGGATGATATGCACAAAACTCATTGTGTGGGAAGGGCTAGGAAGATAATCAATGATTCCACTCACCCTGCCCATGGCATGTACTTCCACCTTTCCTCAATCAGTCAGTATCAGAGCTTACACTGCAAACTATCTAGACTGAACAGGAGCTTCTTCCCTTTGTCCATAAGGCTGTTGAACCTGAATGCTAGGCGTGACAGTGAATAATCAGATCAATATGCCACTTGCTGTGAAGTATCATCTATAGTAATCACTCTGGCAAATTGCTTCGATAACTGGTACAGTTAGCCTGATTTCTTATGCTACTACTTCCTGAATGTGAAACAGTCAGGAGTAAGTCACCACTCCATACATGTGCAATATGAACATCAGAATATATCATATTACAACTGATGAAGTGCAATATTCTAAGCAATCACAATGTGAAGTCATAGTCTTTGCAATACCTATTAGTATAACATTGTCTAATGTCTTCCTGTCCAATTATGGTAAATGTTTGCATTGTTAATAATTTAATTATTACTGTATGTGCATTAGTCTTACTGTCATTCAAACTATGTGTTCATTGTTATATCTTGCATAGGGACCAAAGCAACATAATTTTGCTCAGCTTGCACTGCTGTGTATACTGGATTGACAATAAAGTTTACTTTGACTTTGACAAATGGGACAAGAAGTCACTCACTCCAGGGATCTCAACCTAGCCTGTAACATTAACAGAACGTGCCGGAGAAACAAATATATCTCCCAGAGCTTGCCACTCCTCTGGAATAAACTCCCAGTTCAGAAGCAGAGCTCCTCAATAATTCTATTCAAGTGCACCCCAGACAATTGGATAGGAGACTGTAAATTCACCCTGGGGTGGCACCTATGTCTCTCATGAACAGGGGCATAGACTCAATGTGGGAATAATGACCATCTAACCAAGGTCAATTAGTGAATACTGGTATAACATGGCTAGGCTTGTAAAGGCTCCAGGGCCATCAGCCTAGTAACCACCAATGAACCTATGAATGAAGTAAATGGAATGGAAGAGAGAGACAATGGCTGAAGGCCTGGATGAGTCAGATGAAATGGTGAAGCCACCATCTGGAATTTAACCTTTTCCCCACTGTAGTGTGATCTTGAATTTGGTATATTTAGTTAGGGAGATGTGGGGCGAGTAAGGGGTAAAGACCCCAATTGGGTAGGTGTTAATTTTTATTATTTTATTCGCAGTTGCTATGGTGACCTATCGTTGGTTTGCCCTAGGAAAACTTTCACTGAAAATTCCATTTGGCAATTAGTGGCTTCAATAAATAGGGATTTGACGAATGGCGATTCGATGATCAGCCATTCGACAAAGTGATATAGACCCGAGAATCCACCTTTAGTTATCAATTGCACTAGGCAGAAGGCTTTCCTAATGACAATTACTATGTTGTCGTCAAGAGAGTGTGTTGTCTACTAATGTACCTACAGCTCTTATGATGGTATCAATTATGAGCGAGTATCATTAATGATGTAAGTGAAAGGGTATTCTTGCTTCCCAAAGAGAACAATATTATATTTCTTTGCATTTCACTTGACTATATTACTGATAACAAGAATATGTGTGGGTTTGGCCCATATGGATGATGTGGATGTTGTCCAGTGAGCTGATGACAGTTCTGTGTTTGCAGCCATCAACGAACATTGATAGAAACTCTTAATGTCAACATTGATGTCAGTGAAATATATGCTAAAGAAAAGTGGTTCCAAAAGAGAACACTGTGGGATGCCTTTGGTGATCTGTTGTTTCAAGAAAAGTGTGGCACCAACCCTGACTGCATTGGTCCTGTTTGACAGCCAGATTGCTATTGAATGAGTTATACAAGGGTAAACAAACTGGAAATAGATAAATAAATAAATTTAAGTTGATCAGTTTTTCAATATGCCAGAGCGTGGGTAGCGTCAAAGGCCTTGGCTAAACACAGGTATGCAATGAGCACTGATTTCCTGTCATCCTGTGCTTCACTGAATGTCTGGAAAAAATCACCAAATTTAGTAGGGATGGCCTAACTTTCACAAAGCCAAGTTTATTAGGATCAAAAGCTTGTAGCTGCTGATATTGTTTATTACTTTACAAATGATGCTGGTAAGGTGAATTGGTTGACACTTAACTGTCCTCCAAACCTGAGATTAAGACTGAACAGATTTAAGAGGGAATCAGCGAGTAACTACCATTGAGACAGCCTACTATGTTGTCTGGGATTAATGGAGCTAGTGTTTTTGGTTTCTGAGGGCTTTTAAGATTTGGTCTGGTGTAATTATCGACAATGATATGAATGTAGCGAGGAGGGGTCATGGAGGAAACAAGGGGAGAAGTTTGAACTAACTTTATCAGCTAATGTGTTGGTGATGTCTTCTGGGTCAGAACAGTTGATACCATTGTTACCTAGTACAGTATGGAGTTATTTCTTAATATTACAGACATAGTTAAAAAAAGGCTTTGATGTTAGCTTTGAATGAGATGGCAATATTGAATTTGTACTTTGCTCTGCAGGTGATGATTTAGCAACTGATTTATTTGTTTACTTTTTATAGTCGCTATTGGCATGAGGTGATTTCAGATTATTTCTTAGGGACGTCAGTTTTTTTTCCCTTTTATTGTAAAGTTTGCTGACATTAGGGTTCTGGCATAGAAGCTTGTTTGTAAGTTTGACATTGTATTGTGATAAATGGTGTTAGATGTCTTGATACAGAGTTTCATGGGAGTAAAAAAATCAGTAGTACAAATGACCACATCTGTAATATGCCTCTTACATTTTCTTATCTCGTCAGAGAGAACTAGAACACTAGGATAGATAAATCCTTTAAGACAATAGGACTGGCATCTTGCACAGGGTCCTTTTGGAAAAAAAGAAGACCATGGTGGTCTGATTTGAGCACTTGTGGGACCAGTTGGCACATTGGTTAAAGTCTTCACCTCTCATGTACAGAGTATAATGTTCAGTCAGGATCGAACGTTGCACATGATATAAGGTAAGATCCTGACCTCTAGTCAATGCCTGTGTGGAGTTTGCATGTTTTCCCTGTGTCTCTGTGGGGTTCCCCCTACATCTCAAAAAAATGCTGAGGGTTTCCACCTCAAACTCACCCAAGAATGGAGTTGTAAATCACTGATTGCCACAATCTGCTGCAAGCAGTGGTCAGAGAAGGCTGCAAAATCAACAGTGTCTAGGCTGAAGACCTGGAAATTGACTGGAAGGAAAGCACAAGAGTTGAAGGAATTAGTTACGGCTCTAGCAAATAAGCAGCTCACCCTACTATTCAGGCATGACCAAAGGGCAACTTCTGGTGCACTCTCCAGTCCAGCTGGTGAATCTGGGTATCCTGAGGCAATGTTACAACTGCCTCATGTACACAGACAACCCCCTCCTCCTACCACAAAATATAGAGATGCAATTATACAGCCAAGCTGGAAGCTAAGCTGTCTTGACCCAAGACTGGAACAGACAGTCAAGAGGAGAAGGTTAATACTTGCACCACACCTCCAGCTGCACACACACCTACTAAAACAGCACTGGCAAAAAATGCACATAAATGCACAAAATCATACTCGGAGGCTCTAAATAAAAACCTGCAAAAGCATCAGAGACCTGCAAAGCAGACACCCAAACAACCTGCACCTCCTGTCACAAACTAGACAACACATAAAACACAAAATCAGTGTGCCGCACAATCACAGCCCTTAATGCAAAATAACATACCTAACACACTAGTAATAGGTGACTCTATAGTCAGGCACACTGATGTCCCACTCACTAGGCCAGACAAGCAGAAGGTTACTGTTAGCTGCCTGTCGGGAGCCAGAATCCGTCACATAACACAAGCACTCAGGTCACTCCAGAATAAGTACAAATATGACTCTGTCATTGTTCATGTTGGTGTGAATGACCTGAGATGTACCTCCCTGGACTACATGAAAAGAGACATGGAAGAGCTCTCTGATCATGTAGCCCAGGCTGGTATGACCCTGACCCTGGGTAGCACCCTGCCCTCACCAAGAATGATACCTCAGTATAAAGAAAAAATTATCAATTTCAACAATTGGCTAAGCTTCTGGTGTCATTCAAAGGGGATCCAGTGTCTGTCAGCCTGGGATGACATGCTAGACAAGCTGCATTGCTTCTCAAGAGACGGCTTGCACCTGTAACCCCTAGGCTTTCAAATACTGGCCAAGGCTCTTGCTGCCTCCATAATGCCTTTTTTAGGCAAGGCTCAAAAGTCAAACCCACCTCCATAAACAGCACAATTAACAAAAAACTGAGGGTTATGCTACTCAACGCCAGGAGTTTAAATCTCAAATTGCACGCGCTTGAAGCACTCCTCAGTATGGAGGACATCGACATCTGTGCAGTAACTGAAACCTGGTTCAAGACTCCAGAGAGCACCCCAACACTACCGGGCTACAACTCATACCACATGTTTCGGCCACAGAACACAGACCGAAACACAAAAGTAGGGGGTATATCCATATTCATCAAGGATACCTACACCTCCAGGTTAGTGATGCAGCATGATACCTCTGAGTTCATCCATGTGCAACTAATATCAGGCAAATCTGCAATGCAAATTGTGGCCTGCTACAGATCACCCTCCATGATCCAGGACCACCACTCCACCTTTCTGGAGACACTGGAAAACATGAATGTCCTACTGAACACCCTGATACTGGGCGATTTCAATTACCCTACCATTAACTGGGAAAACTACTCAAGTACAAACTCCCAGGCCCAGCACTTCTTGGAATTCACCAACTCAAATGCCCTGGATCAGCTGGTAAACTCCCCTACCAGAGGTTCATAGGTTCATAGGTTCATACTAGGCTATCTGCCCCTGTGCCTCTGTCAAGCAGTGACACTGAGGTAATCCGGGTATATCTGCATCTCCCATCCATTGGTCAAGATTTCCGTGTCAAGGTTTCCAGCTGTGCAGGTGTTGGGTCAGATGCATTCTACCTATATGGTACATAACCCCCTGTGTTTGCTTGCCTTGGTATCTCAGGTGAAAACATATTGGACCTGGTCATCACAAATATGGGCGACAGGTGTTCCACACCAGAGGTCAACCCATCACTGGTTAGATCAGACCATAAAGTAATAACTCTGGATGTCCACACCCCACCACCACCCCAAACTAAGGAAACCACAGTAAAAAACTTTTCTAAAGCAAACTTCACCTTAGTTAAGACAGAGGCGGTAAGTTTCACAGCCCCCATGCTAAAGGATAATGCTGCCCAAGATGCAGAAACCTTTACAAATGCACTCTATGAGCACCTACAAGGATGCATGGATCGTGCCATCCCTAGCAAAAGCAAGACTAACTCCTCTAAGAGAAGGAAAATAGTCTGGTGAACCCCTGCCATAAACAAGCTATACAATAGAAAGGGGAAACTAGTTCAGAAAAAAAGCAAATCCCAAGAAGGAAAGACATCCTTGATCAGTATCAGCAAGAAACTAAGGTCCCTCATAAAATCATCCAAGGCTAACTTCGAAAGACAAATAGCCAAGGATTCAAAAGATAACCACAAAGCCTTCTTTAGCTATGTTAAGAATCTAAGTGGCAAATCGCAGATATGCATTGAACTAGTGCAAAATAGCACAAAATATACTGAACCTACTGATATTGCCAACATCCTGGCAGATAGATTCAGTGCAAACTTCACCCCCCTCTCACCCCCAAAAGGGCCCCACAACAATACCAGAAAAGTGTAGTATCCCGGAAATCACAGACGCACATGTGAAATAGCCCTTTCAAAAGCTAAAAACACAGTGTCAATGGGGCCAGATGGTGTCCCAGACTGCGTCTTGCATGAACTACAGAACAAACTAACCTCCCACCTAAACACGTGGTTCAACCTCAGCCTCTCCACAGGCTACATGCCCATAGAATGGTGCAAAGCAACGGTTATTCCACTCCACAAAGGAGGGGCCACAACTGACCCTGGTAACTATCGCTCCATAAGCCTGACTAGCCTGGTCTGTAAGGCTATGGAGCGCATCACCATGGAACTCATTAACAAAGACATTGGGAACCTCAAAACACTTGACCTGACCCAGTTGGGCTTTGTTAAGGGCAGATCATGCCTGCTAAACCTGGTTGACTTCTTCAAGACAGTCACCAAGGCCATCAATGAGGGAAAGGTTGTTCACTTAGTCTACCTTGACCTTGCCAAGGCTTTTGACACCCTTCCCCATTCGGGTATTACAGAAAAACTCATCAGCCTGAACATAAACCCCTACATCACGAGATGGGTTGCCAACTGGCTTACAGACAGAACTCACACAGTAAGAATAGTGGGCTCTAGGCCCGATTCTAAACAAGTCACAAGTGGTGTCCCACAAGGCTCGGTCCTAGGACCCCTACTGCTTGGCATATACTTCTCAGAAGTACAGGCAAACACAGGAGGATTATGGCTAACAAAGTTCACTGATGACTGCAAACTGGGAGCCATAATTGAATCTTCGGCTGACACGGACATCCTCCAAAGGGGCCTTACTGAGACGGACACCTGGTGTCAAACTCATGGCCTCAAGCTAAATGCCAAAAAATGCATAGTCATCCCATTTGGGAAAAACAAAACACCCACAAATTACCACATAGGTGGCAGCCCCCATAATACAGAAGAGATAATAAGAGATCTGAGGACCCAGGTAGATAGTAATCTCTTCTTTGACAATCATATTGCCAAAGTAGTTAGGAAATCCTTCTATGTGGCACATCTAAAGGGTTTACATCTAGAAATAAAGAGGTTATAGTGCCCCTCTACTCATCACTCATCAGACCCATCATAGAGTACAATGCCCCATTTGGGATGTACCTCACAAGACACTTCCAACAGCTGGAGAGACTACAAAAGTACCTCACCAAGAGGATTACTGGCCTCAGACATATGTCCTATGCAGCCTGACTGAAAAAACTCTGGCTGTACTCAATGGCATATCACTTACTCAGAGGTGATCTCTGCCTGACTTACAAAGCCATGTCCAATTGAGAATCGATGGACATGCTCTACCTAAAGAAATCCAGGTCACTGCGAGCCACGCGCTCAAGTGAGCTAAACCTTGCCACAACAATAAATAGAACATTGCTGGAGGGATAGATTCCTGTCACAGAGACTGCCCATGCTTTGGAACAAAATTCCAAACTACATTAGGCAGAGCCTCTCACTAACACTCTTCAAGAGAAACCTTGACGAGTGGATGGGTAACAGAAAATACACCCCTGGGATCACTTCATTGGCTCTGCTTGACAGAGGATCAGTTAATTAATCAATGGGGCGGCAAATGCCGACACACTCTGGCTTGGCTTATAAATGCCCTCGGGCAGATAGCCTAGTACCTACCTATGAACCTATGAACCTAGCACCTCAGAAAGAACAGTAAGTAGGTGGAGCTGAAGAAGAATGGCAATGCCTCAATACAGCACGTGTAAGGACTATAGAACAGATATGCGTCCGTGCCACATATGGAACTAAGGTACATAAGGAAAGTTGGCGGTAAAATATAGAAGTCTAGAAAGTCATCAAAAGAAAGAAGGAGTGCAGGTAAAAAGTGGGAGATAGAAAAGATAGACCAGGCTAGGAGAGGATACTAGTTGGTAAACAAAGTGACTAAGAAAGCAGTTGCAATAGCAAAGAACAAGGCATCAGAAACACCCTACCA
Source organism: Protopterus annectens (assembly GCF_019279795.1). Classification (NCBI taxonomy): domain Eukaryota; kingdom Metazoa; phylum Chordata; order Ceratodontiformes; family Protopteridae; genus Protopterus; species Protopterus annectens. Next base: position 16,793,963 of record NC_056731.1, read on the forward strand.
GCTTCTAGAAAGTGGCTCAGATGATCACACAAAGAAACTACCAGGTTTCAAGGCAAATACAGAAAGTTAAAGAAGGTAATCAGACACTCTTCATAAGAGATGTCAGCAACAACCTCCTCACCATTCCACAGGAGATCAAAGGCAGATGGAAGGTGTACTTTCTGCAACTTCTGAATGAAGAAAATCCCACAGAATCTGTACTTCCCAAGATGCAGCCTACAATGAAAGCAGAAGAGAATCCCACCCCAGAAGAAGAACGGCACTAAGGAAAATGAACTCAGGAAAAGCAGCAGGCTGCGATGAGGTTACATCAGAATGGACAGAGGCAGTGCTTAAATGCCCTACCTTTCACTAGAGTCCCCTAATATACTGAAAGTGTAAGTCTAACAATTCTTCTACAAATGAAAATTATTTAAATAAAATTGTGGAAGGATAATTAAACACCTATGGGATAAGATATCAAGGCAACCAATGGGTGGCATGGATAGGCTTAAATGTCCCACCAGGGATGATGGCCTAGTATTCTCCTATAAACCTATAAACCTATAAGCTATTGTGTGGTCTGATCCTGTTTAGACATATTTGTTTGTAGCACATACAAGCTGCATGACATGACAGCTCTTACTAAAAGTCAACACCAACAATAATGAGAGAAAGAAAGGGAAAATGCCCTGATACTTTAGGAAAAAATATTTTCACCTTTCCTATAACCATGCAGAAAATTATGAAATCATATCTCAAACATCTTAATATGATAAAAAATAAAAGGAATAACTACAGTTTTATAACAGAGGCTCTTAATTTTGGTAATAAAGTGAAAATTGTATGCTACTGTTTCAGCCATAATTTTTAAACATTAGAAAACACTAATGGACAGTACTGTACAAAACACTTCAAAAACACTCAAATCTTAATATTATTAATTTACTGTGGTCTATATGTTTTATCCAAGTACCCCAGGCTTGACTAGTTGTTTTGTTATATGACATATGTATACTATAAACAAAATGAACCGGTTTCGTTCTAATAGTATTGGGACATATATGTTTGTCTATGTTTATAAACTACAGTATTTGTTTCTTGGCCAAATGCAGTTTAAATATCAAATATATAGAACGCGAAAATCTTTTATATTAGTTAAGTATATGGTTTGCCCTGCAAAAGTCTTCTGTTTCAGAAAGAGATGTCCACTTTGAGCAGCAGAAAAGTTTGCATCCCTGTCTGGAACAAACTTCTTACTAACATTAAGGAAACAAATTCATTAGGCAATTATAAAAATAGATGACAAATGCATGTGTACAAATATGTTTTATATACATGAAAATAGCAATCAACCTTTTGAAGACCAGTAGACAATATGCTTGATAACACAGCTTGTGTGCCTATATTAAAGAAATGGCATAACAGTCAGCACTGCCTAAGAACATGGTGCTCTATTAAGTAGTTCATAGGTTCATAGGTAGGTACTAGGCTATTGGCCCTAGGGCCTATATAAGCCTAGCCAAACGGTACCCTGGCTTTTGCCACCCAAGAAAATTATTTTCCTGTACCCATGTCAAGCAGAGCCACAGAAGTGATACCTGGGGTAAATTTCCTATCTCCCATCCAATCATCAAGATTTTTCTTGAAGAGTACTAATGAGGAGCTTTGTTTGATATAGATAGGTAGTTTGTTCCAGAGTATGGGAAGTCTCTATGAGACAGGAATCTATCCCTCCAGCATGTTCTGTTTATTGTGATGACAAGGTTTAGGTCCCTATACCTAGAGTGTGTAGCTCGGAGGGATTGGGATTTCTTTACGTGGATCATGTCCAACAGCTCTGGGTTTGACATAGCTTTGTGTGTTAGGCAGAGATCACCTCTGAGTAGGCAATATGCGACAGAGTAAAGCTGGAGTTTTTTGAGGTGGTCTGTGTAGGGCATCTGTTTGAGGCTGGTAATCCTTTTTATGAGGTATTTCTGTGGCCTTTCCAGTTGTTGCAGATGTCTTGTGAGGTACATACCAAAAGGGGCGTTGTACTCTATAATGGGTCTAATAAGTGATGAGTAGAGGGGAATAATGACCGCTTTTTTCCTGGATGAGAAACATTTTCTGATGTGATGTGCCATGTAGAAGGACTTCCCTGACTACTGTGGCAATGTGATTATCAAAGGAGAGACTACTGTCCACCTGTGTCCTAAGGTTTCTTATCACACTTTCGGTGTTAACTAGACTACTGCCTATGTGGTAGTTCATGGGTACAGAGTTTTTTGCAAAAGGGATGACAATGCACTTCTCCAAAAAATAGCATGCAAATGGCAACCTCATGCTCTCATTGTGATTAACAATTCCCTAGCTAGGCTTATACAGCCAGGTTTATGAAGAGTAGATGTTTTTATAGGTTCATAGGTGATTACTAGGCTAATTACTTTAGGTGGCCTTTTTAAGCCTAGCTATGTTCTCCCATATATAAATGACAGGATAAATTATCCAGAGGCATATAATTGTATTTATGTGGCACACCATTTAGAAGCTACCTATGTCCAACAGGGGCATAGGTGCCAGTCGAGGAGTAAATTTCCAGTACCTCATCCTTTGGCTCAGGTTGCATTTGAATCCGGTCAGGGCTAAACTCTGCTTCACATGATTAAAATGCCTGTTCTATCAGTAATTTCAGCTATCCCCCCAAAACCAGGCCCAAAAGATATCTGGTAAGCAATGGTCTAACATGCAGCAATTTGCCTCTTAGGGATAGAAGGGGAAGAGACTAGACAGAACAAATTTGAGAAAATGCAAACACTGTTTTTAGGTGGATGGGTGAGAAGCTTAATAGTAAAAACATAGGAGGGTGATGTACAATATGAGAGGGGAAAACAGGAACAAATAATATAGAATTATACAACTGGTTGGTGTGTGTACAAGAAGACAGGGCAGGAAAAGAGAGTGTGGCAAAAGTGAGGCTAGATTACAATGCAGTAGTATTAGATTGGGGTTAGAAACAGTGTGGGGGTAACTGGGATATATAGCTATGGATGATAGTTTCTGAGGCAGAAAAGAGGGGAGTGGAATTTTTGAATTTTGAATGATAAATGTATTGTACTGATTTATATTACTTATAGAATGTTGAGGAATGTTGATTATACAGTGTATCTTATATGATGGTATCTGTTGAATATGATTGTATTGAAATATTTATGATATAAACATCAGTAAAAAAAAATTAGCCCTGCTACCATCCATCTTACATTTGAAAACCAGTTCTGTAACACTGCCACTTCTTCTCCTTTCAGCTTTTCCCATTAGGGATTGCCACAGTGGAACAATGATTTACAGAATGTGGCAGTGGAGTATTACAGTGCTGAGTTGCCAGCCCAGAGCCCAACCTTCCACAGGAGGCACACACAAGCACATAAGGCCAATTTTAGAGTGTCCAATCCACCTGCTGCATGTCTTTAGGATGTTGGAGGAAACTGGAGCACCCAGAGGAAACCCACATGACCACAGGGAGGGCATGCAGACTCCGCACAGAAGGCACCTCAGCAGAGAATTGAACTGGAAAACTTCTTGCTGTGAGGCAGCAACACTAGGCACTGCACCACCATGGCCACCTTCTGTAACACTGCCACTGTTGTTGTCTTTCGTTTTTATCCCGGTTAGGGGTCACCACAGCGGAACTCTGGTCCGCTAATGATTGGCAGTAGATTTTCATGAACGCCAAGGTGCCAGCTCGACGTTCAACCTTCAACAAAGGCACGCCCATTTACACATATCTTTCGAACACCCACCCAACCACAGGGAGGACATGCAGATTCCACACAGAAGGCACTCCCCGCACTCCAGCCGAGAATCGAACGGGAGAACCTCTTGCTGTGAGGCAACAACGCTACCTCTGCACTACGAATATCTGTAACACTGCCACTATCCAGGCAAATTATGTCTGAATGGGTGGTGGGGTTTTGGTGATCAGATTACAAAGGAAAGCTGTTTCCTTTTTCAATCCTTTTTTTTCTGGTGCTTATTTATTATGTTGATTTTCAAAATGGTAGCATCCCTCAGTTGAGTGCAGATGCTTCTGCATTTTGATAACTCAAATTATACTTGAATGTATATATTCTATAACTAATTCTGTCCTTTTTCAGTTTTTTTGGTACTGAGTTTCAGGCTGCTAAGCTTTCCCTAGAGTTTGATTTCAGTTTTCATATTTTGTTCAGTTTAACATATGGATATTGTACAATGAGAACAGATAATCGAATGAAACATTTCATCTATAGCACAAAATGTTGAGACACATCATAACTACAAGATGGCATGCCTTGTCTGTTCCTGTTTCCTCAGGACTGAGTTGTTCAGCATATGCAATAGAGCTTATTGGTATTTCATATAAAAACAGAGAATATCTGCACAAATGATCCATTTAAGTCAGTTAGACTGATACAGCTTTAATTGTGATTTGAATTTGGCCAGAGCCCAAACAATTCTTCATGAAAAACACCTCTGCTTATCATTCACTATTATGTTACCCATCTCTGCTATCCATGGTATTACAAAATATGCACAAATACTTCTGCTCTGCTCGGATCAGTTTCATATTAAGTCCTCACTAGTTTGTACACCTTGTTTTAGAAAGTTATCACTGCAGGTTAAAATGTTAATCCTAAATACTGGAAAATGATTCACAGTGCAAGCACATGTACCATATTGTATTAGCACCATAAAATATCTGTAGAGGAGTAATGGCGTTACCCAACCTAATTTATTTTTGCTGCCAAAAATGTTAACTGGCAAGAAATACTTTAAAGTGATACATTTTTTTCTTTGTCACAGGACCCTTACTGAAAACACAAAAAAGTGAAGACAAGAAACATTTACTTTGATAAAACATTAAACATCAGAAATGATACCACAAAATAATTCACAATAGTTAAGTCAGAGGTGGTGTAACCAATTAATTGTATTCAGTAATGAAAAATAAAATGTTGGTATACCTGGACAGAATATTCCATCTCCACATCCCCCGGGCCATCCAATTATTTCTCTCATTTTCTTCAACGTTACAAACTCTAGAAGTACAAATACTGGGGCTATTTCATATGTGAACCTGTAAATTAAGTGAAACATCTGTTGTTAACTATTTGAAGCAATTTTTCTCCTTTTCTCTTATATCTGGACAATACATCAGATCTTTTCTCACAAACCTTTGCTTTAAACATTTGGGATTTCTGTCTCCAAACTCACTTTGTATCATGTTCATTGCAGCTGCAGCATCAGTGCCAAGCAAAACTCATAAAGCAGCAGTGCAAATCTGCAATAGGCTGATAAAGATTCATTCAGTCTTGCAGAGATAAATGATTTTGGCCTAGATAAGGCAACAGACTGATGTCCGGAACTGACTGATAAAGAGATTTAAAGACACTTCTATGGCGAGCTTAACTATTTGTAAGTTGCTTGGAAGATTAATCTGAAAGAAAAGGTATCCAGTTTTCATCAGATTCTTAGCAGTTCTGGTATATCTATATGCACCATATGTTATGACTCAATAATAGTTTACAGAACAATGTGCAAAACATCCATTGTGCATATTAAATATGTTAGCAATAGGCTGTAACTGGGATTAGTTAACCAAATCTAATCATTCCGCCTTGGGAAGAAGAAAGAAATGCCCAGACCCTCAAGGCTCAGTGATCTCAGAAACTCAAGTTACAATGTACACTTTAGCAGGGATCTCATTACAGAAAATCTCTGAATCCTGTTCCAGAAAAACAACTTTGATTTTCTCCATACATCCTCACATAAAATAATGCATTTTCCAGGCTTGGTAATAACATCTAATGGGAGGATTAATTAGAGCATTTTCCTCCTACTAATCAGCTTTGACTGTAAGTTGAAAGATCTCAGTCTGATCTTTGAGATCACATGTGACAGCAAGCATTGAAGCTATTTAAACAGCATCTCTGGCTTTTATTTGTGACTGAACATGGTAGTGAGTACAACAATATTTTTATGCTTTTCTTAGTGCAGAAAGTGAACCTTGCACTTGAATCTGTACAGGAATATAAATCAAACAAGTCATGCAGTTTGCAGAGGGTTAAGCTGGTTGTAGCAGATACGTTCATTATATCTATTCTATAGGCTTTAAAAGCTGAAGACGTTTAAATTCATAACTAAAACATAATAGCATAAGTCACTTGCAGTACACACACTTTGTGCAATCTTAGATCTTCTAAAAAACATTACTAGTGTGTCCAGAAAATATTGAAACCCTCTCTATTTTACAGGCCACTGAAGTAAATAAGTAGGCCCTGCAACTATTAAATGCACTGGAGAAAAGGGCTATGCTAACAAGAAAAATGCATGCCTTGTCCAAACTAACTTTAAAGGACTTTCATGATGATGAATATATGAGAAAGTGTATGAACTGCCAGATTTTCACAGACAATAAATTACAGTCTGATGTTACAGTTAAAATGTTCAAGAAGTGTAAATGCATCACATATGTTGAGACAAAATCCTAGCAGAATCTTTTAACTGTCTGCATAAACAAAACCATACACTGTTAGTCGCATTGAAGCCTTAATGAGTCTATTTCAAAATGTTTTCAGTTTTACTGTTAAAAACTATAGGTTTATCAAGGTTATTGTATACCATATTTGCAAAATATGATGGCTGATCCTATGCATAAACTATGAAATGCAGAGTTACAACAGGACAAAACTTCCTTGGTACTACTCAGATATATGTATTAACACTAAGGCCACTGTTAGAAGGATTGATGCTTCACTCATTGGCTCTGCAAACAGCAGGTCCCTATGTTCTAGAAAGCACAGGACAACCCCTCTCATTTAGTTTAATATTATATTCACTGCATTTAACACCATAGCACAGAAACAAAATGTTGGATTTCAGGTAGTGGTTAAAAAACTGGTAACAGAGACAGGGTATTCAATGCTTGTCAGCCAGGAGGAAGGAGTGCCTGTCATTCTGGTGGTTAAAAGTACCAACAGAAAATTTTCGACAGCCTTTATTGAGTCTTTTTCAGACTTTTCAGAATAAAGAATGTCACCAAAAAAAAAACATGTCTACAGTGTTGAATTTAACATCATAATTGTAAATTGTCTTATTAATAATGTAAGTAACTTTGAGACCTTCCTTTATGTAAAAGGGACTGAAATTTGAATAGCCACTGAAACATTGTTAGAGGGCAAAAAATATGTATACCAAATACAAAGGTTTTCCACTTTCATTCCATTTCCACAGACATGGCAAATCTGGTGATTGTGTATCCATATTTGTCAGGAATCACTAAAATGCCAGAAAACAGGAAGCTAAAAGTGATCAAACAACTTATAATCCTAGGTTAAAATAAATCAAAGTTGCAGGACTGAGCGAAGACAAGTTGTAACGTAAATTTTTTTTAAAACACCAAGTACTTTATTGTAAAAGATAATTATCAAGATAAGCGCTTTCGCTATGCAGCTTCATCAGATCTTACATTCACTCTCAGATTCTATGTCTTATATATACACAAATTCTTATTAATTAATCAATCAACTTAGTTAATTAATATAATTACTTAAAGAAGCAGACAAGCATTATAAAACCTAGCCTGACAAGCATTATAAAACCTAGCATTATAAAGTATTTGGTGTTTTTAAAAAAAATTTATATTACAACTTGTCTTCGGTCAGTCCTGCAACTTTGATTTATTTTAACCTTGATTTTACACTGCTTGAACGAGCGTTTGCCGGTACAGCAGCAACACTCACTATTTACTTTACAACTTATAATCCTAGTCAACATTGTTTGCAATATTCCTGGCTATAACAAACCTTATCCATATGAACAATTGAGCATGAATAAAATCCAGTTGTAAAAAAAACAGTATAATTTGATATGATGAGATTTAATTTACCCCAAAACTGACTAGATGAGTTACTATGCTACACATAATTATGCCCAACTTCTAATATATTAAAAATAGTAGTCTAAAAGAAAGTCAAAAACCCTACATGGATTAGCAACTTATTCAATATTATATTAAATATCTAGGGAGCTCATAGTCCATTCACAAGGTATTTTCTATTTAAGTATCACTAATCAATATACTGCTGTTTTGAAATTATGAACATAGAAAAATAATAAAAATCTACTGTCTTAGATTTGTTTTATATGAATTACACTTATATAGGTGAGATTATTATTACAATAACTTACTGAGATATGGTTTTAATATAATTAAGCCTTTCATTCCAATGTATACAAAAACAGCACCAACATACAAGGAAACTTAAAAGTAAACCATTAGGGTGAAATGACAAACGTCAGCTAAACAAACCACGGAAAAATGAGGTTAATATATTGCATTAAAAATAAAGCCATAAGAATCAGAACAAGTCAATGGAAAAGAAAAAGCAAAAGATGCTTATAAGTATCATCAGATCTTCTAGACTCAACTATGAAATTAGCCGAGTGTCTTAACTGTTTTACGAAATTAAAAGAAAGGATGAAGAATGCAGCATTATAGGTGTACTTACCTTGACTGTAAGAAGGTCTCTACCTGATTTTTCTGGTTATACCTTCCCCCATTTTGTATCTCCCTCCTCCCCCATGCACATTAACTAGTCTAAATTAGTGGGTCTCCTTGAATGGCGCCATTTTGAAAGTTATCTTTTGGCCTGCTTGTGGTGAGGAAGCTTCCCCAGACCCTTTTCAGTGTGCATACCTGCAAGTAAGTGCCGGCAAGTGTTTAAGCTCTTCTCAAATGTTTGTGATGCACCTGGTTTAATAGTCATGTTTATGTTTTCCAACTGAAGGACTTAGATAACTTTATGTAGTCTAGGGATCTAACTGACGTAGTGATTGCTTTTACTACAGAAACTGTTTACTGTTACATATGCTGTTATGCTCACAATAGTCTAAGAGACTAACTGAAGCTGTGACTGCTTTTACTAAATAAACTGTTTGCTGTTAAATATGCTGTTATGCTTACAAGGAATCTTGCTGGAGACTTGTGTTATGTGATGCATACAACTACAGTAAACAAGTGCTACATTCTCCGTACTTTCCTAACCTCTGCGTTTACCTACCTAACCACTGATTGTTCTTCACAATCTTGCCTTCTTCCTTCTCCTTGGCTCTACCCGCTCCGTTCACCCTGCGGGCTCACTCTGCTCCCCTACCCCACACCCAATTCCCACGCACCCCCAGTGCTCCTAAAATTATTCTAGCCATAAGTCCCCTCCCCCCAATATATCCATACTCGGAATTGCAACAACTTTAACCCTTCAACATTTTCCAATTCTCTAAAACTGATAAATTAGGACACTCTAAAAACTCTACCTCTGGACAGTGCTGTCAAATTCTTCAACTCAACCTTCTTAGACACTCTTAACTCCCAAGCCCCTCCAAGAATAAAACATATAAAAAACAATTCCACCCCTTGGCTTAGTAAAGATACCAAAACACTCATGCAACAAAGGGACAAGACCTGGAAACTCTACCATCATGATAGGCACCCTGACACCCTTCTTAAATATAAACAACTCTGCAGCTTAGCCAAAAAACATATCATACAAGACAAAAAAAGTATACTATATCAAACTCCAGTCTAACCACTCCTCTAACCCCAAACAATTCTGGAAATCCATCAACTCACTTCTGAACCCAGGCACCAAAAACAACCCTTGCCACTAAACTAGTAAATCTGACCCAGAAATAGCTACTCTATTCAACTCCTTCTTTACTAACTCTATAGCAACTATAGCTTTACGAACTCACTAAAACATTCCCAAACAACACCTCCTACTAATCAAACCTTCTGCCCAACCTTCCACCCCAAACTCACCTCCCATATTCTACCTCAAACCCATCCCCACCTCATATAAAAACTTTTCTCTAAGCTTAAGCCTTGCTCCAATACCCCTGACAATATCCCCTCACTCTTTTTAAGAATTGCAGCAGACAGCATCGCCATCCCCATTAGCATACTCATCAACAGATCCATACAAGAATCATATGTCCCCAAATTGTGGTGTGCAGCCTTTATCTTACCCCCTCCATAAAGAAGGCAAAAATAATAACATCTCCAACTTCTGACCCATAGCGGTTCTCTCCCCTATTTCAAAAATTCTTGAGAAATACATCCACCTCCAGCTCATGCCATTCCTTACACATAACCAACTCCTTACCCCAACACAATATGGGTTCTGTCCTAGCCATAGCACAATAACAGCTCTTTTCTAGACATCGTAAACCATGCCCGTGACTCCAGAGAACTTGTATCCACAGTCCTCCTTGACCTCTCCAAGACTTTCAACTCCTCACCCCAACACAACATGGGTTCCGTCCTGGCCATAGCGCAATAACAGCTCTTCTCTCTTTTCTAAACATCATAAACCATGCCCGTGACTCCGGAGAACTTATATCCACAGTCCTCCTTGACCTCTCCAAGGCTTTTGACACAGTCTCCCATACCCACCTTCATCATCACCTTTCCAATCTTAACCTCTCACAAAACACCATTACCTGGTTCAGCAGCTACCTCTCTGACAGATCTCAGACAGTAAAATGGAAGACTGGCACCTCAGCCTTCCTTCCCACCCCAACCAGGGTACCCCAGGGATCCATTCTTGGCCCTATGCTCTTCAATATCTTCATTAATGATTTCCATGCAGCTATTCCTAACACTAAGATAATAAAATATGCAGATGGCTCAACTTTAGTTTGCTCTGCATCAAACCTCCCTGATCTCCAAACAAAAACTCAAACTGCCTTCTCAACTACTGAGAACTGGATGCTCCAAAATCACCACTCTTTGAATGTCAACAAATCAAAGATCCTTCTATTCTCTCCCTCAAAATCTATCCACCTAGACAAAACCTCTGTCAAGATTGCAAGCCTTGCCAACTCCACTATAGAAGTAGTTCCTTTTGCTAAACTTCTTGGAGTTACTATTGATGAACACCTAAAATTCAATACCCATATTCAGCTAAATATAAAGAAAACCCATCAGAAACTTGGCATGCTGTACAGAAACTCCCACTTCCTCTCCCCCCTCAACAAGACAGACCCTCGCCACTACCTTCTTACTACCTTCACTAATGTATCGTGCTCCCCTACTAACCAACCAGTCTTCCTCCATCTCTTCTAAACTAGAATCCTGTTACAATAAAAGTTCGCCACCACTTCCAAATACTCCACTCACCACTGTAAACCTCTCCACCAGCTGCAATGACTAGAGCTTCCAAACTACCTTGACTACCTTCAACTCATCACCACTTGCAAGCTTATTTTCAAGCCAACTATATGCCCAGCACTAACAAACATCTTAACATTATACACCCCAAACAGAACTCTAAGATCTACCCACCAAAATCTAATCTCTGTTTATAAACCAAACCGTCCCGCGGGTCAGATTCTCCTATCCTTTTCCATTGACAAAAAATGGAATTCTCTCAGGGAGATCTCTAAGAATTTCTGAGAAATCTGAACACTTCAAAACCCAGCTGCATTCTTACCTCTCCCAAAACTGGAAATGGAATTGCACTCCACCTACCTAACCCGCTTAATACATAAATACTTTATAACACACAAAATTTGTTCTTCCTTACACACTATTGATTAACGCTATGTACTGCCTTCATGCTAATGCTACCTCTATACCACTCTCAGAGGATTTACACCTCTGTGGTGGTACAGCAGTATCATTGCTGCCTCACAGCAAGAGGTTCTCTTGTTCGATTCATGGCTGGTGCGCCTTCTGTGTGGAGTCTGCATGTCCTCGCCACGGTCGAGTGTTCTCCGAAAGACATGCGTGAATGGGTGTGCCTTCACTGAAGGTTGGGCATCGGGCTGGTAACTCAGCACCATAAAAAAATCTACTGCCAATCATTAGTGGACCAGAGTTCCGCTGTGTCGACCCCTAACCGGAAAAAGCCGAAAAGACAAACAACAACATTAATTTAATTCATGCTAATATTCATGCATAAAGAACTCATCCATGCTAATGTTACTTCTATATCATTCTCAGATGATTTAAACCTCTGCATTAATTTAACCTTGTACTACTGTTCTCAACTATTAAACATGTAAATATGCTTTACATCCTTCTCCAAGCTGCTGTTTAACTTTTGTTTAGTTTTTGCTATTTTTAATGTAAAATTTGCTTAGTTTGTTTCTGTTTCCACTATGTATTACACTTTGGGTCTATATCATATATTCAAAATTCCAAAATGTCGAACACCATATGTTTGAACTTGGAATTTCGAATATTGAAAACATCGAACGCTTGCTGTTCTGAGAAACATACACACAACACAAGCACACCAAAATAAATAAACCACACACATACAGTTAGGAAAACTCAACCCTACACTAAACCACACATACATTACTAAGTATCCACGTACCTTAACCCGCACCCTAACCCTAAGGTCCATAATTATCGCACACATACCCTATGAAACTATACACAAACAAAGCCAATAATACACACACATAGAGTTAACAAAACCCAACCCTACACTACTCCATACATACATTACTAACTATCCACTTACCTTAACCTGCACCTTAACCCTAAGGTCCATAACTCTCATACCACAGTGGAGGAAATAGCGAAGCCACAGAACGGCCCACCAAAATCTTGTCCTAGGTAAGATTTCTATGTTCCAGGGCTTCATTATTTTCATCACTCAATGTTGTGGGTACGATGTTTTAATGTTTGGCATTTTACTTCTTTGAAATTTTGATATACACCCTTGTACTTCATATTATGGAGCTTGTACTATGTATTATTGGAGCTTTTTTGCCCGGGTCTCCACTGAAAATGGGATCTTTGAGCCCAGTGGACTTCCCGGTCATCAAACTGGAAATAAATAAATAAATAAATAAATAAATAAATAAATAAATAAATAAAAGGTCAAACACAGAGGTGCAGAGAGGCAAAACTTTGAAAACAAAGCCTGTCTTGTTGACTTTGAAACACTGATACATAGCTTGCATTTGCATTTTTGAGCGTCGGTGTTTTGAAGTGCATCGCACTACAGTTGGGACCAGGAAAATTACCCTTTTCCTCACTGTTGTGCGATCTTTGAGCTAGGCTATACATGTAGCAGGGGTTGTGGGGGGTGCAGCCCCAAAATTTTCTGCATAATAGTCAATGTATTTTCTGAATGGTGAGCAGTCGAATGTCGATTCTTTCGTTTGAAAGGATTGACATTCTGAGCAGTCGGCTGGATGGTTTTCTGTTGCTCCGGTTCAGGGATGTGCATAGTCGTGGTAAGTCACTTCAACATTTTGATAGAAAACTAGCATTATACAATAAACAACACAGAGTTCTGCAAATCATGGGATATGATTAATATTCAAGTAAGTCCAAGTATAGCAGCTTCATAAAATTTAATGGAAAACATGAGTTTTATATTAATATAGGGAAAAATATTGTATTATGATGTTGATGAAGGTATTATCATAGCTCTGAATAAAATAAAAAATATATCAGCTCTGTGTCCCCAGGAAACATGTCAGGTAGTTTACTACACAGAGTGACAGACATCCACATTAAGCCCTAAGCAATAATCCTAAATATGCTCACAGTGACGTGATACTTATCTATATGTTGACATCAACATTAGTGGGCTCAGTACATGGGGAGGATGGAATAAAATATTTTTAGGGCCAGTTGCTCCAATTGTATATATCTATATGTATATATATATATATATATATATATATATATATATATATATATATATATATATATATAGGGAGAGAGAAGTCATACCTCTCAGCTGTCCCCTGTAGAGTTATAGGTAAATAAAAGAAAAAGAAAAGTATGGTTCAGGCCACAAATTAGGAGCAGAATTTAAATGCTGGTAATAGTAATATAGAATGTCCAATTTTATATCTTCTTTACATTACGATATGCTTACTGCAAATAGTCCACTAAGATTTATGTACTACCATTGTAAACAAATGTAAAATAAAAAAAATAAAATAGCCATAGTACTTAGACCCTATCAGCAATGTACTTGTTCGTGGATATGTGATCTGCAATTTGCTGCAAAGTAGTTTTGCTAGTGTGATTCCATTTTTGAGATATTTATATTGCGTGCATATTTTCAAATTTAATGGACAAGAAAATGCAAATATCTGCAAAACAGTGCTACTTAGGCACAAACTATTAGTAAAATGATTACAAAGCATTGTGTACATTTTAATTAAATAACCTGGAATACCCTATAAACTCTCCTTGGGATTCAATAAACTCAGTGTAGGCTCCATGCAAAGCCTACACAGAGTTTACATATGTGTGTGGTGGTGTGGGGTAAGTGACAGCACGTACCACCGCCTGATGCATATTCATACCACATCTAAGTGAGGTTTCACATCTGGCAATAGTGTTGCTGGCCAGAAAACTGTATAAGCAAATGCAGAGAGCAATTCTGTTTAAAGAAGAGCACCTACAGTCTGTGGTTTTGTGCGGAACGCAACAATGATCACAAGGGCTTCACAGATAGCTCTCAATCTGTTAGTTCAACACATCTACACAAAAACTAACATATTGCAGGGACAATGTACCAGAAATAGGGACATATTTGACATAGATGTCACATACAAATGTATTAGACTGAAACTCAAACATAGCAGAGCAAACAATCTGGACAAAGCCATAAATAATGGGGGAACAAAGGGCCAAAAATGGGGACAGATTCTAATATTGCTCTTAAAACCTAGAAAGTTGATAGAATAATAGGTTTTACAGTAACATGAATTTTCTGAAGAGCATGAAGTTTGAAATTCAAATGTCTGTCATTATTTTCTGATTTCAATTCACATTGACATGCCAATCTTCCAGAAAACCAAACTGTTATCAGGAAAAGATCAAAAATATGAGACAAAAACTGGACTTTTTTATCAAATCAGGACAGTTGAGTGCTATGAACTCAAATGTATGTAATACTGAGTCAGATCAGTCCTGAGATCATCCCAGTGATATGGCAGAAAGCCACAAATTGGATAAGGGACATATTGAGAATATCTGGACAGTTGAGCAGTATGAATGCAAAGTATATGATCAAAACACAGTACAGGGTAGTGTATCTACAGCGCAGAGTACTGTGCTATCCCATTTCTGACATTCTGTACTGAAGCTGTGTAAATGATCTGTAATGGGACATAGACTGCAATGTAAAATGAGCACTCAGGGGAAGTGTGTATATTGAACAGGAATACACAGAAGAATTGTAGGAATGAACACAGGGAAAGAGGATAGGTGAAACAACCTAATTTACAGCAGATGAGGGCATGTCAATGGAAGATGGTTGTAGCAGAAACACCAATCCCATATCTATATGGTATAGCAGGGACTGTACAGTGAAAATGTCTTTTATGTGACCGTCACACAAGGTAACCTAGCAACGGGGAGGATGTCTGTGTGAGATAAGCATCCTTACATGAATACTGCAGAGGACATCTATCAGGGATATGATATACAATTGGGGTAGGGTGCATATTGTGTAACTGTACAAACTAATATGCTTGAATATGAGTGTACTCTCAACAGAGGTCTCCAGCAAGGTGGGCACAAGTAAAAGTTTGTGGAAAACATTAAAAGAACCAACCACAATTATGGACAATGTCAGAATAATACCACCAATAATCCCATCCCTCTGACATAACATACATGATTTAGAGTGATAAGAGATGGGTCTGAACACACACACACACACACACACACACACACACACACACACACACACACACACACACACACACACACACACACACACGCTATTATGATACATCCATGCTCTATGAGGGTAATCATGCACACTACCCGGGCACTTTAACATATGCTGGAGGAGTTAGGATGGACACTGCTATACCTGTATGCACAGTATGAGCAATACAGGCTAGCTGACTGGTGTGCATGGCATGTATATATATATATATATATATATATATATATATATATATATATATATATATATATATATATATATATATATATATATATATATATATATATATATATATATATATATGTGTGTATATATATATATATATATATATATATATATATGTGTGTGTGTGGTATATATATATATATATATATATATATATATATATATATATATATATATGGCACAATCCACACTGTCACTAATGATATACATGCCATTAATGCTGTCAAACACCTATGTATGTACTGTGTGCATCAGCAGAACAGGTAGCACACATGCATTTGGTGTAACAACTTGATTGGTGTTCTGCACCATCAGACAGTCATGTATATTCCCCAGAAGGAATACTTAGTTATGGCCAATAAGACGTGTGACATCACATTGCGACAACCTTGGTACATTTCTGTTACACATCATTGGAAGATGTGTAGGGAGGTACATTAAGAAGAGAGCATTGTACACAGTTATTGGTATGATGAAGGCTGGGAACCATGAAGGTATTCTGGCCCCTGATGTGGATGTCCTTCACATACATAGTACTTATAGGTTCATAGGTAGGTACTAGGCTATCTGCCCAAGGGCATTTTTAAGCCTAGCCAGAGTGTGTCGGCTCTTGCCTCCCCCATTGATTAATTTACTGATCCTCTGTCAAGCAGAGCCAATGAACTGATCCCAGGGGTGTATTTTCTGTTACCCATCCACTCGTCAAGGTTTCTCTTGAAGAGTGTTAGTGAGGGGCTCTGCCTAATGTAGTTTGGAATTTTGTTCCAAAGCATGGGGAGTCTCTGTAACAGGAATCTATCCCTCCAGCATGTTCTAGTTGTTGTTGTGGCGAGGTTTAGCTCACTAGAGCGCGTGGCTCGCAGTGACTTGTTTTTTTTTTAGGTGGAGCATGTCCATCAATTCTGAGTTGGACATGGCTTTGTAAGTCAGGCAGAGATCACCTTGGAGTAAGCGATATGCCACTGAGTACAGCCGGAGTTTTTTTAGTCGGGTTGCATAGGACATATGTTTGAGGTCAGTAATCCTCTTGGATGAGGTGCTATTGTGGTCCTTCAAGCTGTTGGAAGTGTCTTGTGAGGTACATCCCAAATGGGGCATTGTACTCTATGATGGGTCTGATGACCGATGAGTAGAGAGACACTTTAACCTCTTTATTTCTAGATGGGAACCCTTTAGTAATTAGATGGGCCACATAAAAGGATTTCCTAACTACTTTGGCAATATGATTGTTAAAGGAGAGATTACTATCTACCCGGGTCCCCAGATCTCTTATTACCTCTTCTGTATTAAGGGGGTTGCCACCTATGTGGTAATTCTTGGGTGTTTTGTTTTTCCCCAAATGGGATGACTATGCATTTTTTGGCATTTAGCTTGAGGCCATGACTTTGACACCAGGTGTCCGTCTCAGTAAGGCCCTTTTGGAGGATGTCCGTGTCAGCTGGAGAATCAATTATGGCTCCCAGTTTGCAGTCATTGGTGAACTTGGTTAGCCATAGTCCTCCTGTGTTTGCCTGTACTTCTGAGAAGTATATGCCAAACAGTAGGTTTCCCAGGACCGAGCCTTGTGGGGCACCACTTGTGACTGGTTTAGAGTCAGACCTGGAGCCTGCTATTCTTACTGTGTGAGTTCTGTCTGTAAGCCAGTTGGCAACCCATCTCATGACATAGAGGTTTATGTTCAGGCTGGTGAGTTTTTCTGTAATACCTGAGTGGGGAATGGTGTCGAAAGCCTTGGCAAGGTCAAGGTAGGCTGTGTGAACCACCTTTCCCTCATCTATGGCCTTAGTGATTGTCTCAAAGAAGTCAACCAGGTTTAGTAGACATTATCTGCCCTTAACAAAGTTGAACTGGGTCAGGTCAAGTGTTTGGAGGTTCACAATGTCTTTGTTAATGAGTTCCATGATGATGCGCTCCATAGCCTTACAGACCAGGCTAGTGAGTCTTATGGGGCGATAGTTACCAGGGTCAGTTGTGGCCCCTCATTTGTGGAGAGGAATAACCATTGCTGTGCAACATTCTATGGGCACATAGCCTGTGGAGAGGCTGAGGTTGAACAGCGTGTTTAGGTGGGGGGTTAGTTTGTTCTGTAGTTCATGCAAGACGCAGCCTGGGACAAGATCTGGCCCCATTGATGCTGTGTTTTTGGCTTTTGAAAGGTCTGTTTTCACCTGTGCATCTGTGACTTCCAGGACACTACACTTTTCCGGTATTGTTGTGGGCCATTGTGGGGGTGAGTGGGGGGGGGGGGTGAAGTTTGCACTGAATCTATCTGCCAGGATGTTGGCAGTATCAGTAGGTTCAGTATATTTTGTGCTATTTTGCACTAGTTCAGTGCATATCTGTGAGTTACCACTTAGATTCTTAACATAGCTAAAGAAGACTTTGTGGTTATCTTTTGAATCCTTGGCTATTTGTCTTTCAAAGTTAGCCTTGGATGATTTTTGTGAGGGGCCTTAGTTTCTTACTGATACTGATCAGGGATGTCTTTCCTTCTTGGGATTTGCTTTTTTTCTGAACTAGTTTCCACCTTCTGTTGTATAGCCTGTTTATGGCAGGGGTCCACCAAACTTGTGTTCCATTCAAGGAATTAGTCAGCACTGTGACCACATAATGGTGGATGTTCCACTGACCATGTACCCCAGGACATGGGTCACATACGTATTGGTCTGATTATAAGGTGTAAAGTCTACAGTTATACTTGGGTTGATTGTTTGTGTACCTGACTTAACAAATCCCCACATTTTCTTGTCATTGCAGGTGTTGTCATGGCTGTGGCAGCAATATCTAGTATGTATTGATACAGTCTTTATTATAGTAATATCAAAGTTGGAGTCAATGATTGCCCACAATCTGTAGGCCTTCAGACAGCTGTTTGGACACATGATGTGTACATCATCTGTGATGTCCATCATTTAAATAGTGGACAGGAAAAGGCCTAGCAGACAGCCCTGATGTATGGACCTGATCACTGGACCTGAGATATAGGTTATTTCACTCATTTCAACATAGTGAGATGCCATGTATGTGATACATTAGTCTACCCATTTGGTGACTTAACTGTTTATGGCCACGTATAACACTGTTGGTTGAATACCTCAGTGTGGGTTTGTGTCAAATGCCTTGACCTGGTCAAGTTCAACAGAATGATACTATTGTCATCATGCATTTCCTCAATGACCTCTCTGAGGACATCTATCAGATGTAACAGACATAATTTAGCATTAACGACTCATACAGGTCTGTTGCACACAGCTGGAATTTTTCTAGTATCCATTTACAAGAGGCCATGATGACATGTTGGTCTACCTCATAGTTGAGGAGAGTCAGGATGTCTCTATACATGCATGCATCAGGTGCTAGCCCTCCTACTCAGATGAGTGCACATTGATGTGCACCTTCTATGGGACATAGCTTGTGTGGTGGGTGTGTTGAAGTGCAGATTCAGTTGTATCAGGAAGGTGTATGCCCTCAGTCACACCATAAGCGATCTGAGATGTTGTCACAGCCCAGTGATTCCATGTGATAGGCAAACATTAAGGTTAGACAGTGCATACTGCTTATCATTACCTGGCCTAGGGTTTTGACACAATCCCCCAAGTAGGTATCATTGAGAAACCCTCCCAGCTGGCGATTAATCCCTACATCACTAGATGGGTAACCAACTGGCTCATCAACAGAGCACATATTGTGAAAGTTGGCAAATCATCCTGTACCAGTAGAGCTATCACCACTGGCAAACCCCAGGGATCTGTGCTTGGCTTCACTGTTTGGACTCTGTTTCTCAACAGTTCAGGCTAAAGTGTATGGCCTTTGGTTTACCAGGTTTGCTGATTCTTGCATATTGGGTGCAATCATTGAGTTCACCAAAGATGATAACATAGTACAGCAGGAGGTAACACAGACAAATGATTGGTGACAAAGGCACAAGATCTACAAATAAATGCAGAAATGTGTTTTTTATATTGTCCATCTGAAAAGTGAAATTCCATGTTAATCACAGCATTGACAACAGTTCTGTTATGCTGAAACCCAGTGATGCAAGCACTGGGAACACATGTAGATAGCAATCTGAACTTCAACCGCCAAGTGTCCACACTGGTACTAAAAGCCTATGTTATGCACATCATAAGGCATACCATCATATTCAAGTCATAGGATTGTATGACAGCACTGTACTCAAACCACATCAGAACACTAATACAGTGTCCTACATGCTGGTGTAAAATGCTCTCTGTTAATATCAAGCAAGAGCACATAGAAACACACACCCAGATGACTACAGTGAGAATAAAACCCCTATCTTGTTAAGGACACAGACTACATAACTCAGTACATTATGAAAGTGCCACAGCAAAAGTCTGATTTTTCACAAGAGTGCAGATCAACTTGTAGTAGGTGACATCAGCAAGCCATGTGGGAGACCAAAGGTTGGGAAACCTCCATGAAATGGATGTGTAGGCATGTGCAAGTATCAAAATGCTGCCAGCCCATGGCATTGGATCAGTAATTGTAGGATATACACTTCTGCTCTTCTGTCTAGACACACACACACACACACACACACACACACACACACACACACACACACACACACACACACACACACACACACACACACACACACGCATGCACACACACACGCACACACACACACACACACACACACACACACACACACACACACACACACACACACACACACACACACACACAAACCAAGTTGACTGCAGTGAGTACAGAACCCTTACCTAAGTACACAGACTACAGAATACAGTACTTTACACAAGTGCCATGGCACAAGTCTGATTGTTACAAGAGTGCTATTCACCTTATACTAGATGACATCAGCAGCCCATGTGATGGAGTCAAGAGGTTGGAAGGCCTCCACAGGTTCATAGCTTCATAGGTTCATAGGAGGCTACTAGCCTAAAGGACCTTGGGTATTTACAAGACTAGCTGTGTAAAAACACAAGTACCCTTACTGAGCATAGTGAGATGGTCATTGTTAGCAGAGTGATTTTGTGAGTAGCACTGACTGGCCCTGAACATAAGGGACATAGTTGCCACTTCAGAGGTGACTTTACAATCACTGAACTAGCTGTCAAGGTTGCACTTGAACAGGGTTATTGAGAAGCACTACTTTACATGCAGTGGGAGCCTGTTACAGTGGAGTTTCAATCACTGGGGGGATATATCTGTGTCTCCAGCATGTTCTGTTTATGTCACAAGCTAGGATGAGAACCCTGAAGCAAGTTATTCTTGTCCCATTTGATTTGCAGATGTATAGCATTTGCAATAAGCCAGGGTCTGATACTGCTCTGTAGGAGAGGCATAGGTCACTTCTCAGCACCTGCATGATACTGAAAACAGTTACAGGTCTTTCAGTATTTCCATGTATGTCATGTTTGGATGCCATGGATTCTCTCAACAAACCTCTGTGTTTCCTCCAGTTGCTGCAGGTGTCTGGTGAGGTACAAACAGAAGGGAGCATTGTACTCAATTAGTGGTTTGATAAGGGTAGAGTACAGCAGACCTATGACCTCCCTGGTCTTGGATGTGATGTCCATAAATATGTGGTGTGCAATGCAGACTGTGTATCTCATCAATGTGAGCATATAGTGATAAAAGTGTAGATTGCTATCAACATGTGTTCCCAAGTGTCACAACACTGTGTTTGAGCTTAGAGGCGTTCTATGTACATTATAATTAGCATGTGTACTTCATTGCCAAAGAGTACAATGAGGCATTGTTTGCTTTAAAGTTCAGTCTGTCAGTTTGGCACCAATAATTTGTCTGTGTGTCAGACTGTTCAGTAATATGTTACCATCAATGGGGGACTCTATATGAGTGTGTCCAGTTAACAGTCATCTGCAAACTTGGTAAATCACAGGCCTTCCACTGTTGCCTGCACTTCAGGGAAGTAGTTTCCAAACAGTTGAGAGCCCAGCACAGATCCTTGGGCTAGTGGTGGGGGTGCAGTCCCCAACTTTGAGAGTGTGTGTTCTGTCTGTGAGGCAATTTGCTATCCATCTAGTACTAATTGGCCCAAGTCCCAGATGGAAGATCTTCACTATGAGACATGAATGGTGGATAGTGTCAAAGGCCTTGTATAACTCAACATAGGCTGTATGTCCTGTAATCCCTCATAAGGGTCTTTGGGGTCAGAGTCAAAGAATTCCTCAAGGTTCAATAAGCAAGATCTACCCTTGACAGAAACAGATCGAGTCAAGTGTGTCGAAGGTCACCTATGTCCCTGTGGATAACAGCCATGCTGATTCCTTCCCTAGCCTTGCAGATAAGGGTTTTTAGGCTTATAGGCCAATAGTTGTAGTTCTGCATGTTACCAGATTGATGTGCATTGCATATCATACAACATTTGATATTACTTTCTGCAAGGTAGGTGATATATGTGTGGAAAAAGTACTGAGCCACCCAGGCTGCAGTGCTTAGGAGTAGCAACACATGGCTGTATTGTAAATATGTGACATATTGTTAAATAGGGCCTTCAGTTTGTAATGTTTCTACAAGTAGTTTCATGTCACAGACAGGAAATGGACAGTAAGCATCAATAATACATAATAATATTTACTTTTCCATAGCACAGCAAGCAGCGGGTTTGCGTGATGGTTGACAAAGTTTATATGTGTGCAAGATGCATATGTTTATGTTTAGCTAAGCATGCTCAAATGCAAGCCGCAGTGCTAAAGTCTGACAGTTAGTGTTGAGTCTATGCAACACACCTGCTGCTTAATTGACTCTGTGGCAGCAAATGTTAATGCATTGATTCATTCCTTTTTGGGCCCAGATGGTACTGGGTTCGAAGCCAGGTCTTTCGAATACTTTTAAATACTTTTATTTAAACATTGATATTGCAATAACACAAATTCTTTATAGTATGTGTATAGCTGTGTGTTGGCAAAATGAAGCAGGGTTAAGCAGCATTGCCCAGAGGTAATTGTATCATTTTGCCACCACTCACCACTGCTGCACAATGGTGCATGCTGCGCACTTCCATGCAAACATAGAACCCAAAAAGTGAAGGGATCCATTGCTTTTGTAGCAATTTATGTGTGTTGTGTGTGATTCTATTTATTGATGATTTTAATGTGATGAAAATGGGGTATATAGGAATGTGGTGAAATGGGGAGCAAGCAGGGGAAGGATAAATGGATAGCAGGACAGGAGTGTGCAGAAGGAAGGTAGCCATCCATTTCTTTAACAGTGTAAGCTGAAAATACGTGCAGAATATTAACTGAATTTGGACTGTCACCTCCAGAGAGAGGGGTGACCACAACACAATCATGCTGTATAGCCAATTGGACCAAATCAACTGTGTCAAGAAGACGTGTGTGAAATGGAGAGCTAGGTATGGGACAATTTTTTTTTATTTTTTGTGGGACAGCTGCCCATTTATTTTTTATTTGAGAGAGAGAGAGAGAGAGAGAGAGAGAGAGAGAGGAATGTTGAGGAAGGACATAGGTATGTCTGGGTCAGGTAAGTTGGGTAGGTGAGGAAGCAATTGCAGACAGATAAGACAAACAAGAGAACAGACAGGGACAGTAATGGACACAAAAATATGGGGGACACCATGATTGAGGTGAGAGTGGAAACAGCCGGGTCCACAGCTGTCAAGGTTGGTGACCATGGGAATCAAGTCCTCACCCACTGCATTGCCATCACTTTCACCTTACTCCACAGGTGGTTGGAGTGCTTGACATCTACTCTTCTTCCTACTAGTATGCAACAGGAGGGAGAACAGTCTCTTCAGCCAGCATAGGTCTGCACCAATGGTGCAGTGCACCACCCTACACAACATCCCTGGCAACTACCTGCAGGTGATAAAATCACCACCTCTGACACTGCTCATGGAGGGCATCTATGGACCAGCCTCCATGGCAGGACTACTTGAGGATGCAGGTAGTGCAGGGGCAGCAGAGGTATTGCTGCCAGGTTGGCTCCCAGACATGCTGAGAATTGGCTCTGCAGCCAGTGGAGCAGAGGCAGACTCATCCAATAGGGCTCACTTACCTCACTATACTGTGGAGCAATTTGTAATGTTGTACACATGGATGACATGGACACATTTTGATGACAAATAATAAAAGTAAAGAAAAGAAAAAATAAATTAAATTAAATAAAAATAACATAAAATATTTTAACAATAAAATAAAATTAAAAAAAATTATAAAATAAAATAATAAAATAAAACATATTTTTAAAAATAAAATAAAATAAAAATAAAGAAAATAAAAAAAGAGATAAAATTGGGGTGAGAGAAAAAAGAGATACGATTAGTACCATTATATCTGACATACAATGCATTAATACAGTTATGCAACTCTGTTATCTTAAGTTTTACATTTAAGTCTACCTCCTAACAGATACACACTATACAACATATTGCTGCAAGTAATCCTTGAAATGGGCATATATTGCACATATGCATGTTCCAATTATACAGATTACAGTTTACAGCAGGGCATTTATGCCACTGGTATAAAGGTTTTAATTTAATGTAAATATTATTGAAGAAATAACAGTATGGTATAGTTGTAAATTGTGGTATTTACCCAAACCTCCGACTAAAGACTAATATTGGACTCTTATAGTTAGTTTGTGCTACAGATTAATGCATGCATACAGTTGGGCTATGCATGCTCAATTTGATACAACTCTATAAAATACCAACAACGCTAGTATTAATTTTTAATACTGCAATAACACTTCTTTCCTGCTGCATACCACTTGCTTCCCTCAGTCTTTCCAATCTAGCCCTATGTGCCTGGATATTGAACTCCCAATCACTGGCAGCTGGGGAAAAAACAGGAAAGAACAGAAGACCATTATGCATACCAGTCTTGCCTATATTCAGCTTTCTAAGTTTTACAAGTACTCTCTTTAGTTGATACTTACACAGTTGTGGGATGCCCTCAGTCCTAAATTCCTCAATCCAATGGTTGAGAGTATCTGTCTTCCTCCTCTGTAGGTCATTAAAATGATGCCTACATTGCTCTCCAGTGCACGGGATACCAGTGGCACTGGATATAGCATGGGCTAAACTATTCCATGCCTCAGACTTGTACTGGGAGCCAGGATAGTCCCCTGCAGAAGGTTTTGGCTGTGGTGTTTTACTAGGAGTCCAATAAATATCCTGGACTCCTGGATGCCCCACTTCTTTTCCCTAAACCTGGCACCTTTCCCACTAAAGCCAGCCATGTTTATCTACCAGCAGATCTAGAGAAATGCACACTGATGCTTTACCACCAGTTCCAGTTATTGCATTTACTGGAGTGTGCACAATCACTCAATGCATTTGTACAATGGTGTGTGGAGAGTAACAGTGCCAATTAGTGAGGAATGAAACATTTGCAATTGGAAGATTAATCTGATAACACAGTAATAGTGTCTAATCCTCAGCTCCACTATCTAAAGTGCTCTAACTGAGAGTGAATATAATGGGAATGGCATACCCTGTATTTGATCCCAGTACTATTATATGTGTATGGTAGTCCTACACTTAACACCTGTTGCCACAAGAAAGTTAAAATAAGAGTTGATCATGTTTCACTTCATTGCTATTACTTGCAATATCACAATAGTAAAAAAAAGTTGCACACCCTGTACTAGAACACAGGACCATCTGTATTCTAGCCCTACACTTACACCTGCTGCCACAGGACTTGTTAAATGACATTCCATAATTTAATAATCATTCTTAAGCACCACACAATGCTGCTTAGTGGTTTTGTGTGGTGCCCAATAGAATTAATTGAATGCATCTGGTTTCTGTTTTTGACTGTCTGGGTCCTGTCTGCTTCCTGGGTGGTTGGTTGCCCACTTTGCTCACTTCCTCATTTCACGCAAATGAGATAAGCACAGCCAAACCTGCCATTCATTTCCTCCATTCCTGTGATTGCTCTACACTACACATTGCCCAAACACTGGCCAAAAAAAGAACAATAATTAAAAAAACAAACAAACAAAAAAAGACAGAAATGGAAAAAAAAGGATGCGTAGTTGTTGAAATGAGGAAAACTCAGTCTATGACATACACACTAGAAAATGATGGTTCACATGAGATATGTCTACACAGATCTGTATTTGAACTCTCACTCCAATGAACCTTCAGAACACAGGAAGGGTGCCTCATCCCTCTTTGCCACACAAACACATTTGCAGCAAGGAAATTAAATAATTCTGCACGCAACCAACTGTAGCATCATTTACAGTAATATGAAACCATACAACTGTTATTTGTACATTTCTTATTTTTGGATGTAGTGCACTTAGTAAACATACAAACATTTATTATTATTGCTTGCAAATATACAGCTCTGTCTTACCTCTCTGTTTGTTGGTCATTCTTTAGTTATCTGACCAGTAATCTGAGACAGCAAATATAATTATTTCAAAGGAGAAATGTGACTGGCTGAATAAAGCCTTATAAGTGTGTCCCAGTAAAAGATACTGAAGGTATATCAAGGCGAGGTAAATCTGTTTTTTTCACAAAAGCAGAATAAAAAAATGGTGGTTTCTGCTTCCAGTGAAAATGTAGCAGAGCTCAGAAAGAGTGAAACTAATTGCTGAAATGTACATGCTTTTTCAGAGCTTAATGTTTAGTACTCCTTAACATGAAACTAAAGGTTAAGAAATCACATTAGATTACCTGGACTTCCCCACACAGGTATACAAGTAAAGATAATCTTACAATAAAATTAAAGAGAAAAACTATATATCTTTTCAGTAGAGAAGGAGAAACTGCTAGTTAGAGTAAATTTCTGCCATGTCAGTATGTGTAGCGTAGAAGGATAAAGCCCTGCCTATGGCCCAAGTGAACTGAGTTTAGATAACGTCTGACTAGATGACAGATCAGGCATGCTCACTGCATATTCATGTGGTTTGTCTTCCCTGACGGTAACTGGGAAAACAACCAAGCAGTATGCCTGACGATAGCAGGGTTTCTTGCAGATACTAGCGTAATGATGCCCCTTTCATTCCCCACCCTCAAGGTATTTCCGGATGTGTGTAGGCTAGGAAAAAGGATAGGTAAAAAACTCCTTCAGCAGCAATATGATCATACCCTAGCAAGTCTCGATCCTCCATCTCCTTGCAGGCTCCAATCCGAGTCTGAGGTAGTGAGACAGATTAGTCAACTTAGGAGAGACATGAGGTGCAGCTGATGGTCACCTGTGAGGGACGCAAAAATAGCTCCAAAGTTAGTTTCTTCCTTGCTTTTGAAGTGTGAGCAAAGGGAAAAGAAACTGTATTCTTTGGCAAGGTTCATGTTGGGAGGTCTATTGCATGAGGCATTTTGCAACTGGTCTTTGCACTTAGAAAATCAAAGTAGATACAGGAGTTAAGATAATGCTTTTTCACGCCAGTTGTCTGTTTAAACCTATTCATTTGACATTTTATTATTCCATTTTTATAACCCCCCCCCCCCTTGCTGGAATTGGTGTCGTGTCATCTATAGGAGAAGCTTATTTTTTTGTATACGTATATATATATATATATATATATATATATATATATATAGATAGATAGATATATATACACACACACATACACACAGATATATATATATATATATATATATATATATATATATATATATATATATATATATATATATATGGGTCTACTTCTTTTGACCTAACTTTCATTTGCCTGACACTCATTTGCCTGACCCCATTTGACTGAAATTTCACTTGCCTGACACTTCATTTGCCCGACACTTCATTTGACTGACAAGTATTATTAGCAAGAAAATGGAATATGCCCCCTTCCCCACTGTAGTGCGACCCTGGAGTTAGAATATATAGTTGGGGGGGTGTGGTGGGCGAAGCCCCACACTTTATTTCATATGATATTGTTAACTTTGGATGTAATATTGCTTAGTAAAAGAAAAGTAAGTGGGGGGCTTCTCCCCCCACACCCCCCTTGTGGGGGGCTGTGCCCCCTAACTATATATTCTAACTCCAGGGTCGCACTACAGTGGGGAAGGGGGCATATTCCATTTTCTTGCTAATAATACTTGTCAGTCAAATGAAGTGTCGGGCAAGTGAAGTGTCAGGCAAATGAAATTTCAATGATTTGGTCTCAGGCAAATGGGTGTCAGGCAAATGGGAGTTAGGTCAAAAGAAGTAGACCCATATATCTATATCTATATATATATATATATATATATATATATATATATATATATATATATATATACATATATGTGTGTGTGTGTATAATCTAAATTAAATAGTAGAGTCTATTTAAATCACTTTTGTTATGTGAAAAATGTTTCAAGATTGTTGGTAACATTGTTATCCTCCGTTTTAGTATTATGCAATGTTGTCTTGCATTACATTGTTTCTTATGTTTAGTTATTAATCTGTTTATCTAATTAATTGGTAAGTGTCATTGTTATCAACTGCATTTCATTTTGTTGTACTTTGGTGTTTTGGCAAAGTGTCCATATACTGCTGTCTGGTTGGTATAAGTATTCACTCATATGCACAGCAAATGTCCTATATTAAATGAAGCACACACCAGCCAACTCATTGTCCTTGGACCAGCCTACTTTATTTGGTGAACAAGAGTAAAGCTATTCCTGCATTTTATTTTACAAAGTCTACTTGAAGTTTTTTTAACTTCAAGTATTAAATTGCGTTATTCAGTTTAACTGCTCATCAGTGACAGGTAGGCATATCGACTGTTTTAGCAATACCAAACACTTATATTACATCTTATAGGAACATAGGATCATAGGGATTTACTAGGCTAATGGGCCTAGGGCTCTTATAAGCCTAGCTAAGTTCTTACCCTTATTTTCACGATCAGCACCTACTGCCCCCTGTCCAAGAAGGACACAGGTAGAACCCCCGGGGTTCAGACTGCATTTGAAGAAGGCTAATGAGATGCTCTGTTTGACATGAAGTGGGAGTCTGTTAGAAAGGTGTGATAACCCCTGGGAGACAAATCTGTCTCTCCAGCAGGTTTGATTAATGTCACGTACCACATTAAGGTCTTTAGAGTCAGCAAGCCATGTACCATTTTACTTAAGGATATGCAGCACTTTCAATAAAGCAAGGTCAGAGATTGCCTTGTATGCAAGGCAGAGATCACCTTTGAGTAGTCTGTATGAAACAGAATAAAGTGACAGTGATTTCAGATGATCCCCATCGGACAGATGCTAAAGACTTTGAATTTTCCTTGTGAGGAACCTTTGTGGTTCCTTCAATTGTTGCAGTTGCTTGGAAAGGTACATACCAAAAGGGGTGTTGTACTCAATTATTGGCCCGATGAGGGAAGAGTACAGGGAGGCTATAACTTCTTTCTCTCTGGAGGTGATGCCCTTACTTATGAGATGAGCAATATAGAATGCCCTTCTTACCACTGTGGAGACATGGTGGCCAAAGGTAAGGTTGCTGTCAACCTGTGTGCCAAGGTCTCTCACCACTGACTGTGTACTTAACCTGTTGTTATTGATATGGTAGTTAGCAGGAACATTGCCCTTACAAAAAAGGATGATAATACATTTTTTGCACTGAGTTTAAGGCCATGACTTTGGTACCAATTATTTTTTTTTGTGTAAGACCCTCTTGTAGGATGTTGACATCATTTGGAGATTTTATGACCGCTCCCATTTTGCAGTCATCAGCAAACTTTGTCAGCCACAGACCTTTAGTTTTTGCATGTAATTCAGAGAAAAAGATTCCAAACAGTAGAGGTCCCAGGACTGATCCCTGTGGAACACCACTGGTTACAGGACTGCTGCTGGAGGTGGATTCCCCTACTTTGACTATATGAGTTCTATCAGTGAGCCATTTAGTGACCCATCTAATGATATAAGGGTTGATGCCTAGTTGGGTGAGTTTGTCAATGATGCCTGAGTGGGGGACAATGTCAAATGCCTTGGCTAAGTCCATGTAGGCTGTATGCACAGATTTCCCCTCATCTAGGGCCTTGGTGACTGTTGTGAAGAAATCCATCAGGTTTAACAGGCATGATCTAAATTTGACAAATCCAAACTGAGTAAGGGCAAGTGTTTGGAGATTACCTAAATCTTTGTTCTATTAAGACTGGAAAAATAATTATTTTTTGGGGTACTAGACTGTTCTATTTGGTGTTAACATTACCATAAAAAGGAAAGAGATGTTAGCATTAGAGAAATATCACTAACATTTCTTCAAAGGTATTGTGATGTGATTGCATGCAAAATGATCATGGCAAAGTTCTCAATTACTATTGACAAGACAACACTGGAAGACACTTGGCTGAGTTCATTTGCATGAAATGACAGGAAGGCAGCAATTCTAACTGCTTTTCAGCTGGTCATTTTAAAGCTTATCTGTGTGTTCCAGGTGTTGGCAGGTCTATATTATAAGATCGACGGTTGAAAACATCGAACACCATATGGTTGACACCATGTGGTCGATGTCTTCAAACATTGACCTTATAAAAAGACCCCCCCAAAAAAGAAAAAAGTATCCTAATGGGTTTAAGAAGGGGTGCAATCCCCCTGCACCCCCACATGGGGGCTGCACCCCCCTACTAGTTAAATATACCAACTCCGAGACCACACTACATTGCAGTAAATGGTAATATCCCCTTATGGAGATTTCCATTTACACATTTGAAATTTTCAGCGTTCACTATTCCCATGTCAGCAATGTCAGATTCAACATTGTCGGCTTTCAAGAATCTAATATAGACCCGGTGTTGGCTATTACCCAGGGAAATAGTGCAGCATGGCCATATACTTTTAAGGACAATTTATTTTATTTTATTTACTTTTGTTATTGAAGGTAAGACCTTGATCATAAACTGACCAATTTCAGTCTCAGTCTGAGATACAGTTTAAATATAAATATAGCAGCACGTACAGAAATCACAATGTTCAGATCAAATTCCAGTGATGAGAAGAAAATATATTTTCAGAACAAACGTTATTATATTGCAAAAGTGATACAGTTAGTAGTGCGTAAAGTAGAAGCAAACATTTGCTGAGAGCACTATATACCTATTTATCCAATAGATATCTCACAGGTTAGGTGGATGTAAGAACTAAGAGATGCAGGAGAGGCAGATAAAGGATGTTTAAGTGACATGTTCTGTAGCAGTTGTACGTGTTTTGTTTGAAAATAAATTATTTTAATTGAGGTTGAAATATGATGTAAGTGGAGATTTCTGTGATATAAGATGGGATGGATTGTCAGAGCTTATCTGCAATTATTGAAAAACTGCTGTCTGAGCAGTGGAGCTTTCTTGAGGGTGTCTGAAGTGGCAGTGCCAGGTTGGAATTATTCCTGATATTAAAAGTAGGAGTAGAGGCAATGGGTCTCATAATGAGGGCTAACCAGGTTTCTTGATGGGTAGTTTACAGAGGAGAGAAAGCCTATTGGGAGTAGCTCTAACTGCGGTAGAGAGTCATTTTGCTTTGTTGAGTATGATGTAATGATTTTTCCAGGAGAGGAGTTTGTTATGAGGTAGAAGGTTTTGCTGAAGTGAGTCTGTGGTGTTGTGATGTTATTGTTGGAAAGAGTGTCAAAAATATGTAAGCTGTAGTCTAACTGATCATTCTTTGCATGTTTTGTGCCAACAGTGCAGATTTAAAGTCTGTACCATTGCATACTAATTGGTGCCAAGGTAGCAGATAATAAGACTATAGCTCCTGCCTATCAGATAGGTCACCAATGTGAGTTGGAGTGTATATGTATTTATGTAAATATGTACTGTATCACATAATGTTACTTTATACTGATGGAAATAATAAGATGTGGAAAAAATGCATTAGAAAGAAAACATAGATCCAGACAGATGCTGAACTCACTGTGATGAATTGACTTTATTTTTAGACAAAGGCAAGTGTCCATATGCACTGCCTATTTGGTGCATGGATTAACGCACATTCACAACAAATATGCTTAACTAAATAGTTTCATAGTTTCATAGTATAGTACTAGGCTATCTGCCCTGGGTGATTTGTAAGCCTAACCATAGTGATGTGGCTTTTGCCACCCCATGAAATGGTACAAAAAATGTACAAAATAAATTTAGAATACTGTGCCTCTGTCTAGTAGTGACACAATGAAGGTCCCCTTATATAATAGAATTAGTTTACTGTGCCCTTGTCTAGCAGTGACACAGATGTGATCCCTGGGGTAAACTTATGATCTCCCATCCACTCATCAAGATTTCTCTTGAAGAGAGTCAGTGGGGGGTTCTGCCTAATACGAACTGGGATCTTGTTCCAACGCATGGGAAGCCTCTGGGTTATGAATCTATCCCTCCAGCATGTCCTATTCATACTTGTGACAAGATTTAAGTCTTTAGCTCTCGTGGTCCTGATGGATTCAGATTTTTTGATGTGGAGCATGTCCATCAGATCCTGATTGGACATGGCCTTGTACATCAGGCAGAGATCACCTCTGAGCAGGTGGTATGCTACTGAATAGAGCTGAAGTTTCTTTAGTCTGGCAGAATAAGAGATGAGACACAATCCACCTGACTCATTGTCTCATCATATATAAGGAACTATACCATAGCTTCACAAGTTTATCTTCTGAGGTCTATTACTGCTTAGCACATGGCATTTACTAATTCTAAGTGTATCACTATTACTTATAAAATGCAGCTGAGCAGCTGGTGTTAACAGTTAAAGCTCCAAGCCAGGACACATTTTGTGTTACTGGGCTGTGTATGCAGATTTAACATTATATTTTAGGCAATAAAGAAATTTTAATTTGTATAATGCAAAGTACAAGCCTTGTTATACATTAAGGATAACTTTTACATTATGTGTGAAACAAGCACTCACACACACACACACACACACACACACACACACACACACACACACACACGCACACGCACACACACACACACACACACACACACACACACACACACGTGTGTGTGTGTGTGTGTGTGTGTGTGTGTGTGTGTGTGTGTGTGTGTGTGTGTGTGTGTGTGTGTGTGTGTGTGTACATATATGTATATGTTTAGGGGTCTACTTTGAAAGGTCGAAATTCCAAAACTTCTAAATTCAGTCTGCTAAGACCAGAATATCAAATGTTGGAGCTCCAAACATTCTTAATGGAGAGTGCCATACAGCGTGGAATGGGAAATTTATCGTTTTCCTTACTGTAGTGCTAGCTCAGAGTTGAAATATTTATTTAGCAGGGGGTGTGGGGGTCTTGCCCCCCACCCCGCAAAATCATTACTTTTTTTATATTTTTTTATTTTATTAAAGTTTCAAAGTTCCAAATCTTTGATATTTCTGTCTTAGCCGAATGAATTTCAAAGTTTTGGGATTTTGGCCTTTCAAAGTAGATCCATGTATATGTACATAGGTATTTTCTTCTGATGAGAGTAAATGTACAGCTCTGTGATAAATCATTTAAATGTAATTATCTTTTAATTATTCTCTTTCAAACAGCAGTTACTGTTAATTATGCCTTTGATTCTACCCAAGAAAGCCTACTAGCTGAAGATGTGACCCTATTATGCCAACTGTATTTCCCTATTACATCTTTCACTTGAGTAACATTAACATACATTGAAGCAAAAAATATGACTGTGCACCAAACCACAGCAACAGCAATAAGCATGGGTAGCTATCTCAGAACAAAACAGTTCATAATATTAAAAATAAAACAAGTTTATTGTGAGAGCTTTCACAGTAACCTCTACTGTTTCATCAGACAGTAAATGCATTCAGCCCTTCCCCTTTTTTAAAAACATAGAATATCCAATCTAGAACTTCTGTTTCAACACATGACATTATCACATGACAACACTAATATAAACAAGGTTATTACAAATGCACTTGCAAAACATGTCATGCAAAAGGGGATTTGTCATACCTTTAAGTTCTTGGCTATTGATATGATTACACCAAATGAGAGATGGGGAGATATAAGGAATGTAACTGAAACAAGTGAAATGAAATGGATGATTAGAATAAGAGCAAATAGGGGCAGTGGACTAAATAGGTTCATAGGTTCATAGGTGTGCTCTAAGCTAATGGCCCTGGAGCCTTTACAAGCCTAGCCCATAGGATTACCCTGGCATCATGCCAACTGACCTTAGTTCCCAGTGCCTCTGTTGACTAAAGCCACTGGAGTGATCCCGGGGTGAATTTTCTATTTCCCATTCACACGTCAAGATTTCTCTTGACGAGGGCCAGTGCGGTGCTCTGCTTGACATGTATGGGAAGTCTATTTCATGGCATGGGCAGTCTCTGGGTTATGAACCTGTCCTTCCAGCATGTTCTGTTGATTGTGGTAATAAGGTTGACGTCTCTGGAGTGTGTGGTGTGGATGCAGCATTTCTAACAGAGTTGGGTCACACATGGGCTTTGTAAGTCAAGCAGAGATCGCATCTAAGTAGGTGATATGAGATAGAGAATAGTTGGAGTTTTTTTAGTTTGTACACATTGCACAAACGTTTAAGGCCTAGGATCCTCTTTCTGAGGTACTTTTGTGGCCTCTCCAGTTGTTGCAGGTGTTTAGTGAGATGCATGCCAAATGGAACACAGTACTCAATGATTGGCCTAATAAGAGAAGAGTAGAGGGAAACAATGACCTCTTTCTTCCTGGATGCAAAACCCTTAGTAATGAGATGTGCCACATAGAAGGACATTCTGACCACAGTGGCAATATGGTGGTCAAAAGAGAGGTTGCTGTCAACCTGTGTTCCCAGATCTCTTATAATTCCTTCTGTGTTCAGTGGACTACCATCAACATGGTAATTCATGGGAACTGGGTTTTTCTCAAAGGGGATGATGACACATTTTTTGGCATTGAGCTTAAGACCATGGTTCTGACACCAGTCATTGGTCTCAGTGAGGCCTTTCTGTAGGATGTCAACATCACTCGGGTTACTAATAGCTCCCAACTTGCAATCATCTGTGAACTTTGTCAGCCAGAGTCCCTTCGTGTTGGCTTGGACTTCAGAGATGTAGATACCAAACAGGAGAGGACCCAGGACCGAACCCTGTGGCTGCAGTCTGACTTGGAGTCAGCTACTTTCACACTTTGGGTTCTACCTGTGAGCCAGTTTTCAACCCACCTAGTGATATAGGGGTTGATGTCCAGTTTAGTGAGTTTTTCTATGATTCCTGAGTGGGGAATGGTATCAAAGGTCTTGGCCAGATCACTGGTAGGCTGTATGAACCACCTTGCCTTCATCCAGAGCTCAGGTGACTGACTTAAAGAAGTTGACCAAGTTGAGCAGGCATGATCTACCCTTCACAAAATAAAACTGTGTGGCTTCCAGAGCTGGAGATTCTCTATATCCTTGTTTATTAGGTCCATGAAGATGCATTCCATAGCTTTGCATATCTGACTCATCAGGCTAATGTGGATATAGTCCCCAGGGTCTGTAGTCACTCATCGTTTGTGGAGAGGGATGACTGCAGCAGTGTGCTATTCGGTAGGGACAAAGCCTGAGGTAAGGCTGTAATTGAACAGGGCACACAGGTGCCACCTCGCTCTGTAGTTCATGTAGAACACAGCCAGGAATATTGTCAGGTCCCATAGAAGCTGTATTCTTCACCTTCGACAATGCTGTTTTAACCTATTCAGCAGTAATACTGGGTGTCTGGCAATCTACTGGTATTGTGACTGGTCCCTTGGAGGGGAGAGGGGTAAAGCTGGCACTGAATCTGTCAGCCAGTATATTGGCAATATCTATTGGCTCAGTACAGGAGGAACCCTTGTGCAGTAGCTCAGAGCAAATCTGGGTATTGCCGTGGAGACTCTTTACATAACTATAGAAGTCCTTGTGGTTGTCTTTACTATCTGCTGCAATTGTTTTCATAGCTAGCTTTAGAGAATTTGAAGAGGGATCTCAACTTTTTGTTGAGGCTGTTAAGGGAGTTTTTCCAGTCTTTTCCAGTCTTGGGACTTCACCTTATTCTGCATCAGTTTCCTCCTTCTGTTGTAGAGTTTGTTTATGGCAGGGGACCAACAGATTGTCTTCCTTTTTTGGAGGAGAGCATCTTGGTTTTATTGGGTATGGCGAGATCCATGCATTTGTGTATGTGTTCATACAGTGCACTGGTGTATGATTTGGTGGTCATGCAACTGATCTCCATTTGCATGGGTGCCATGAAGTTAGCCACCTCTGTTTTTAGGAGCCCAAAGTTAGCTTTGGGGAAGTTTTTCATGGTGGTTACCTTTGCAGGGGGGTAGGGATGTGGATTTCCAAGGTGATTAGTTTGTGGTTGGACCTAACAAGGGAGGAGTTGACTATTGGTGTAGAGCAATGGTCACCCATGTTAGTAATGACCAGGTCAAGGATGTTGCTACCTCTAGTGGGGGTAAGAATGAGCTGTTCCAAGGCATGGGAATTAATGAATTCCAGAAAATATGATGAAGTATCTATTAAACCTGTATTAAAAGCAAGATCCAGAAGAAGAAAATAATGATCATGTATTTATATCATTGTGATAATTGTGGACATATATATATATATATATATATATATATATATATATATATATATATATAATTATATATGCGTATATTATATATAGATATATATATATATATATATATATATATATATATATATACTTTTACATTTTATATTTTTAGATATTTTACAG
Organism: Protopterus annectens; assembly: GCF_019279795.1. Lineage (NCBI taxonomy): Eukaryota > Metazoa > Chordata > Ceratodontiformes > Protopteridae > Protopterus > Protopterus annectens. The sequence goes on from NC_056731.1 coordinate 16,830,512, forward strand.
GCAGCTTTCTAGAGGTCTATCTTATAAATGCTTTTATATTAGTGTTGTCATGTGATAATGTCATGTGTTGAAACAGAAGCTCTGTATTGGATATTCTATGTTTTTAAAAAGGGGGAAGGGCTGAATGCATTTATTGTCTGATGAAGCAGTAGTGGTTACCGTGAAAGCGCTAACAATAAACTTGTTTTATTTTGAATATTATGAACTGTTTTGTTCTGAGATAGCTATGCATGCTTACCGCTGTTGCCGTGCTTTGCTGCAGTCAATGATCTCCTGGAACAGATGACTAGTAACTACCTCTGAACCTACAATCATACCTCATGAGTGTATAGATTTTTGTTTCATATTTTTGGTCTATTCCACATAAAATGTTTGGTTTTCTGAAAAAAAACATTGAGGATTGAAGTCAGAAGATAATAATAAACATTTGAGCTTTAGACTCATGCCCTTCAGAAAATGCATGTACATATAAAACCCTTTATTCTATCAAATGTCTGTTTATAAGAGCAATATTTAAAATTGTCCATATTTTTAGGATTGTGTCCCACATTATTTATGGCTTTGTCCTGATTTCTTGTCTTAAGAGGTTGAGAGGTAGGCCCACAATCCTATTATGTATTGCTGCTTGTGCAAGTCTTGGTGGTACATTTGGAAGATAACAATTTGGGTTTAATTCCAGAGCACCAATTGGTGTAGCACATAAGGAAGGATTTCATTGCTTTAAAGAAGTTGTATCTGAGTATGTATATTATGTGGTCCAAGATAATACCCTGTCTGTTTTGGAGGCATGCTAATAGTTTTAGAGCAGTAGAGTGGGTACTGTGATTTTTTAATTTTAGGTTGGCGAGGTAGCTGGGGGCAGTGGTCATACAGATGACAGAGTTCAAGGAGTTTGCTGATAGCAATCCAGTGTGGTTCTGAGAGGATGGGGTGTACCTGAACAACTTTGGATTAGATCTGTTTAGTTTGAATTTGGGTTTATTTTTTGAGGACCTGGTGAAAAGCTTGTATTAGGTCAGAGGGAACAGCCTGGGTCAGGCTGGTGGGTGGTGAAGACAGGCAAGAATGTCCCTCTACTGTTCCTTGTGCAGTGTTTGGGTTGGTGTAAGGAAGTTTGGGGGTGAAAGTGAGTGGTGGGATGCTGCTTCCCCCTGTGGTGTTTGGATGGATGTAAGGATTTTGGGGTGAAAGGTAACAGCGGGATGCTGCTTGATGTTTAAGAATAGGTCAGCAGAGGTGAGGATGCTGCTTTTATATGACAGGGTGAGTGGAGATACGCTGCCCTGATGAATGGTTAAAGGATGTTTTCTTGAGATTAACAAAATAAATTGAAACGATGCCATACAGAATAAAGTTATGATGCAATGTTATGTTTATGAATTCAATAAAACGTTGCCAAAGGTATGTTTGGTGTATTGTCTTTTTATTGAAGTGAAGCATGACAAATGTATTTATCAAAATTTAAAAAGGCATTATTCACTATAATAGTAGAATGTGAATATCATCACATACATAGTTGGGTACATGCACATTCCACATGTAATCCTATCCCTTCATTAAAAAAATGTAGCAGCAACTGCACTAAAGTGAAAATATTCTGCAAAAGTATAACATCTACAGACACTAGCAATAAGTGATGGAATGGAAATAAGGTCATCTAACAATGAGATTATTAGAAAAATATAAGCAAATTCTATTTTAAATAATGCCATTATACCATCCCAATATATGATGTGTGGGTGTGGGTAATACAGGTGTATTCACAGCTGGATGTGTTTTGCCACTTAGCCTTTGACCTCATGGCCAAAGGGCACTAGCTGTGTGTAAACCCTACATCACCCACACACAGACATAATATGCTGCTTAATTTGGCACTTAAAACATGTCTGGATATTTAGGTTTGGAATATCTCTGTCTTAGGATGCACAAGGCACATTACTCGTTAACAAAATGAGTCAAATTATTTTCACTTGCTGCTGGAAACAATCATTTGTTACAAATAGCATTTTCTTTGTAGCATAGAAGGTGCAGTGGTCAGCCTGGGCACTGTACATACAATATGGCTAATAGTTACAGTCTTCGTATTGAGAACATTAGTTATGTGTTAATTTCATCAAAGCAGAAAGAAAACAAATGTAATCTCTCTGAAAGCTTCTTTATGAAATACCATTAACTGAGAAAAAGAAAACACTGGAAAACATCATTCAGTGAAGTAAGAAAATTCTGGAAATTCATGCAGAGAAATACGCCTCTATACCTCTCTTTACTCTGCAGTATCTGAATGTTGGGGGAAAAGGCAGACTTCCAATAATACCGGCAACTGCAGAGTTTTTAGGATTTTATGGTTCAAACAGACATATTAAAAATGAAAGTTGCTGATCAAACCTTTGAAGAGCAGGACACCTTTCAAAGATATTCATCTTTGACTATTATTGTGCATTATGGACAGTGTAAATGTAGCTACATGAAACAGAGCCAGCTTTGTTTTGTTTGTTTGTTCCTCTCAGAAAATGCAGTTATTAAATGTTATTGAACTGGTAGTGATATCTGTGATACAGGTAAAAGTTGGGAAACATGATACAAAATATATCATACATGTACATGAATGTATGCATATCACCACATATATAACGGCATATCTATAAAGACAGAAGCTGTGGAGAGCTACTAACATAAAATGTCCTTTTACTGTGAAGCAAGCACTTATCTCTGCTTAGCAGCTGCCTAGACTTTGATGTATAGTTAATCCCTTTCAGCAGCATCACATTTCTGTTCACTGTCACTCTGCTATTTAAGCTAAATTGCACCTTTAGAAATCATCAGCCATTAACTCTGTGATTCATCCAAACGAAACTGAGAAAAAAATTATACCAAAATTGTCATTTCTGCAGCCATTACACTGAAATAAATATGCACAGTGACAGGAGATGCATGTGCTGTACTGTAAATATTGTACATGTGCAGCCTGCAGACTGGTCAGAATGTTCTTGTTAATTATCCTTTACATACATGTTAAGCGTTCTTTCAGAACTGCTTCTTGCATTCACTTAAATTAGAAACTGTGTTGAAAATGACCAGTTATATGTGTCCTCTTAATTCCCGACTGGGTTATTATCTGTCTCCTGCATGGTTAGACTACAGCCAGTTCCTTCTTCAGTAAGACTGAACTCCTTCCTGAACTGCTGAGACTTGCGAGGCGATAGTCACTTTGTCGTAGTTGACTTTACAGCTCAGTTCTCATTACAGTTATCTGTACACATCTCGGCTGCATATCTATATATATATATATATATATATATATATATATATATATATATTGTGAACTTACACCACTTTTACTGTATGTACTGTTTTACTTCTATATGAATATTCATTTTTTATTATGAATATTCATAACATTCCACATTCTCTTTCCAGTTATAAGCATTATTTGAATTTTAACAGAAAGGATTCTGCTCCTGCTATTGGCCTCTGTATTTATGTTCCAATATTTTCACTGTATTCATTGGCTACTTTAAATGCATGTCATTTCTTATGATTTATACTGTATGCTGTAACCTCAAGGAGTTATTCCGAAGAAGCTCTTTCATCTAATAAGAGCAAAAGCTTAACTAACTGTTCGGTGTCTGTGTGATTTATTTATTTATTTATTTATCTTTACTTTATTTTGCAGTTATAGTACATTAAGATAGAAGTTTTTATTATAATTACTATTATATATATATATATATATATATATATATATATATATATATATATATATATATATATATTTACAGGCGCTGTACAGCTTTTTAACACTTAAGCCTTCCTGGCTGCATTCATAACTCCCAACCTGAATGAGATAAATCTACTCAAGCTGTTTCAGAAAATGTCTTTCCCTCCCCTTTCTGCCAATGAAGGCTATAATATATAAAAACTTTAGCTTAGGTTTCTCAGTGATACTGCCTGCAGTGTCATTATGTCAATCACAGAGAGGAAACAGCCCTAGTTATGTATTATATATTAGCATCTGCTAAAGACTACTAGGCTGGGGTGCCTTCTGTGCGGAGTCTGCATGTCCTCCCTGTGGTCACGTGGGTTTCCTCCGGGTGCTCCAGTTTCCTCCCACATCCCAAAGACATGCTGTAGGTTGATTGGACACTCTAAATTGGCCTTAGGTGTGAGTGTGCATGTGTGTGTGTGTGTGTGTGTGTGTGTGTGTGTGTGTGTGTGTGTGTGTGTGTGTGTGTGTGTGTGTGTGTGTGTGTGTGCCTTCTGTGGAAAGTTGGGCACCAGGATGGCAACTCGACACCGTAAGACTCCACTGCCAATCATGAGTGGACAAGGTGATCCTCTGTGGTGACCCCTAACCGGGAAAAGCTGAAAGAAGAAGATCTGATAAAGACTACAGCTTTTCTTTCATCTTCTTTTCAAGTGGCATTATTTTGTTCATTAGCCTGATAAACTCTATAAAACTCACATTTCCTTGCTCTACTGACTTTTTATTCATTCAATTTTATCACTTTTTCTTTTGAAAAATTGAACTACAAAATGAAACAGTTGTCATACTATTCTATCCCATGGTTTTCTAATGTCAGCATCTGTAAGTACTTCAGCATTGTTTGTAAGGCTTAGAGTTTGCAACTGAAATGTCATATTCCTAGACTTCCTGCCAGGCAGTGGAGTACAGATGCTACATCAGATTTAATCAAATTCCACAAAATCCTCCTTCCAATTCGTTTTCAGTAAGCATGGTTACTGCAGTATTTTATTACTAATGAAATAATCCTTAACCCATTAACGTTCTCCTGTGCTTTTCAATTTTCTGGTTTAAAGTTTTTATTATGTGCAAGGTTACCTTTAAGAGAGTATCTACATGACATTTATTTTATATTATTTCCATTTGTTTATGTGAAAACTTTAACTAGGCATGGAACCCCTTATCAGAGAAGGCCTGGGGTGAGACACTCCAGAGTTGCAATAATTCAGGAAACAAAGTCACACAAACTTTGCCTGGCCATTATATTTAATATTTTGCTCTAAATCTACTCACATTTAAACCAGCTCACATTATGCCTAACATTTCTAAACATTACATTGTGAACCAGATATTCTTGTCATAAAATTATAGTACTTATTTATGGTTTATTGACAATAAGGTCCACCTGGTGAAGGCGAGTTTCATTAGGGGACTAGGGTGTACATCACTGAACAGCAATGAAAGGTGTATTTATGACAGCCCACTTAAATGATCAAAGTTATACAGAGTAAATACCTTTCAAATATTGTCAATAAGCCTAAATGGCACATCAGCTACTCTCACAGTGCCATCCCTCTAATTAGATCTTACTTCTTTACCTTAGGACTGTTATATTCTAGTGGCATTTACTTGATCTCGCTTTTTTCCTTGCTAGTGCAAGGCAGTGACCCCCAACAGGTATAACATTGACTTCTCCATGTCTCCCTTGACTGTTTAAATGTCCAGAGCATTAAAAAACAATGGCCTTGACCGGAGCTTTGGTCTATACTTCTGAGTCCCAAAATATGTGCAATCACTGAATCAAGTTTAAGAGCTTAATCTTTAATTGCCTCATATTTCTCAGATAATAGTGCCCTGTTTGCTGGTAATTGACGAGTATCATATCAAGGAGGTTGGACTAAGCTTTTTAAAATTAATACCAGTAGATGCCCCTAACTGATGAGTAGTTCAAATATTTTTACTTGGTGGTCATGCTAAAACACTTATGGCTGTAATCTTCTATCCTCCATCTTCTTCATTCCATCTAAGTAAACATTGAAAAAGATTCTAGAATATACAACGCAAAACAACATGATATTAATGGATCCTAACCTAACAACACCCTACCATTTACCTTGACTTATTAATGAATGTACCAAAATTAAACTCTATCAGCAACAGTAACTTTCAGCTTGATAGTCTTCTAACAAATATTTCCAGCAAACTTATACATATACAGGTTTTACTAAATTTTGTAAGTGATTACTGTCCCACCATTTCTTTGCCATCTCTTAAAAGTAATTGTGCATCTCCACAAGTATTTCTTCTCATATCTGTTCCATATTCATCTCCAAAAGCCCTTCTAATTAAAACTCAAGGAATAGATCTGAGATCCTTCTACAACTGCCTTGATTCTACAATGGTGTTATCAACAATATACAACATATTAGTCCTAATTCAGGATAAATTATACATCCTCAAAAGGATAAGAATTCATGGCAAACAATTTCCCTGACTCGCTAACTTACTTGAAAACTAATAAACAAAAAGTTGTAGCACGATGTGACTGCAAAAATTATCCTGATATTCTAACAAATATGTGAAAAATCACCAGCTAAAATTTCATTCAACAATCATAACCAATCAGGCTAAATTTTCATACTACAGAAATTTTTCTAACTTAGGCAATCTCAAACAATTCTAGAAGGCAATTAAAACTCTCAGTGTCACTCAGATTTTTTCCAAATTCATTGGGGATACAATCTCATTTTCTCTGTAATCCATAATGTGGAAGAGAATTTAAGCAACCTACCTTCATTACCACCTGCCTATTCAGTTATCCACCTAGTACTACCACTTCATCGCTCTTCACAAATTCATACAATACCTTTTTACTTCAAAGTAATTCTCAAAGGTCAAGTACAAAAACTCCTTGACACTTTGCATCAAGGTTACAATCCACTCATCCCAACATATATTAGCTAGTTATATACTGAAGAACCTACCTCTCACCATTAGCACTGTACCTGCTTTTGGTAATTCTGTCCTATATCTAACCTTTGCTCATTGTCTAAAAGACATAAAACATCTATGAACCAGTTCTGGAGTACATTACAAAGTGTGCCATTCTCTATGATAGGTAACACCATTTTTGCCCTCACTGTAGCACCACTACAACAATTTACAGCTTGACTGATCTTATCTTCACTAACATGGACCAATGTAAGTTTAATTGTGCAGTCCTTCTTGATAGAAAAGGGCCTTCAACATTGTTGACTATTCCTTGCTATTTGACAGGTTAGCTGACACTAGGGTTTCTGAAGAAATCCTGCAATGGTTTAAGGGCTGTCTGTTCATCCATACTTTCAGAACTGTTGGTCCCAAGCACTCTGTCATGGGAACTCTTCACAAAGTTGTTTCCCAGAGATCTGCAGGTTAACCTCTTCTTTTCTTATATTTCTTAAATTACCTAACTTTGGATCTTAAATAGATTGATAATATACTTTATGTTGATGATACCATCTTTTAAAAAGCCAGTAGAAATCATTCTTCATTTACTAATACACTCTAAGATGACTTTAGAACTATATGGAACTGGTTTCACATGAATCAAGTAACAGTCAATACAAACAAAATGACAGTCATATATTTGGCAGTCCTCAAAATCTTCAAAGTACTCATAGTGTCACTTTCAAAAACTCCTCAGGTATCCCACTTCCTTGGTCACTATAACAGAAATGCCTAGGTATCAAATTAAATCAAACTCTTTCATTTAGTATACACTCTGACTCTCAAGTTAACAGAGTTTCTGCACAATTAAAAGTTGCCTACAGATTCTCAAATGTACTCACTGTAGATGCTAGATTTACCATAGTTATAAGTGCCTTTTTCCCAGACTAGAATATACACTTTGTAAAATACCACACCAATTCAATCAGCCTAAAATAGGATATTCAGATTCATTACTTCAGCAAATAGGAGAGAGTATTATTGTACCACTTTGCACAAAAGTGATTGGCTCCCTGTATCATCAGGAGCTTCCACTCTTTTTAATTTGCTAACATTCAAAATTTGAGAGTGAAAGATATTGCCCACATCTCCACAATAAACTTAAAGACAGAAACCACAGTTATTCCTTGATGATCACTCATTGCATTCAGCTTGTGGGTCCACCTTTTTTCTCTTTCCTCTACTGAAAGTAGAGACACATGCCCAGACACATGCAAAACTGAAATGCCCACAGAGCTACCTTACTAAAAGGACATAAGGCCTAAACAACATGTCCTACATGGGCCAAATTAAAGTCTTGTCCCTATACTCGATATCCTACAGACTGCTATGAGGTGGTCTGTGTCTGACATACAAGGCATCCTCCAATCCATCTGTGATGGATTTACTGCACATCAGCAAATCAAATGGCATCAGGGATTCTTGGTCTAGGGCTTTAAACCTCTTCTGCAACATCAAGAGATTGGTTTAAAGGGGCAGGAACCTCTCACAGAGGATACTGCTGCTGTGGCATAAACTTCCTATCCTCATAAAACAAAGTTTATCCCTGCTTATGTTCAACTGCAACTTAGCTCTATCGAGAGGAAGCAAAAAATGTGCACCAGGACTGCCCCTGTACTACAAATGGTATGATCCTAGTTATTTTCATTATCAACCATGCAATGGGTAAGGTCACTCTATAATAAATGGGATAAGTTATTTTGAACGCAAAAAAGGGAAATTGGTTAGGCTTAAATAATTTACCTATGTACCTGTGAACATATGCCTTTGAAAAGGCATTCCCAAAATTGCTCAAGCTACCTGGAACAATATTTATGAACCGATCAACTCTCTTGAGCCGTCAGATATTTTCAAAACATCCCTAATGTAGCACATTACATCAGAAAATAAATGAAACTGCTTTAGAAATACACACTAAAGGCTGGATTTACCTTGTCATACACTTACCCCACACTCGGCTTATCCCACATAGTAAGAATGTTTTGGTGGTCATTGCTTCCATTATACTTTTTTTCTCATACTTTAAGACATTTTTCTACTGCTTTATTAATTTTCAGACCATTGTGTCACGTGTAATTTGAACTGCTGTCACTTTTTAAACTGTACAATGTTTATTATGTTTACCTATTCTGATGTTTAGCTTTATGTTTTCCATGTATACATGTAGTTGCTATCTGTTTTAGCTTGACAATGTAAATATTTGTACTTTTGCATTTTCATAGTTTACATTTCTACTTTATATCACTGCAATTATTTTTTCGACAATTTTTTTTATTTTTCAAATACATTTGAATGAATTCCATAGTATTTATATATAACATCTTAAATAACTATGTACACTATTTACATTAGCCTGACACTATAACAGATCTTAATGTATACAGTTACTTTATAAGTATGTCCAATCCATAATCAGAGTGTCTGATCAATTACTGTATAATGTCAATCAACAATAAGACTTTTCTGCAAGGGTTGTTGATAAATGGCTTTGGATAAATTCGCAGTTCTTTAATTTTAATTTACAATAATGCTGTGGTCTTCAATAGGCTGTAGAAGTCTTCCAAAGTTGGTATTGCATTTGCATTCCATCTTCTTGTTATACACTTCCTTGAAATTGCAAGTATAGTCCATAGTAGATGCATGTTTGGCCTATTCAAATGAGGACCTTCGTTCACATTTAATAATACAAGAGCTTTAGTTAATAAAATGATTCATTAAATAAAGCTTGTAGAAAGTTATTAATACCATTCCAAAATGGATTAATTTTAACACAATCAAAGAAAATGTGGTTCCAATCTGCATTGTGCACTTGCTCACATCTCCAACATATTCCTTTTATTGAAAAACTAATTTTACTGATTCTATCTGGGGTTAAGAATGCTCTGTGCAAGCATTTCCAATTAAAAGCTTTCCAGTATTGTGTAAAGGATGTATATTTTATCGATAATAAGGTATTTGTTTTAATATCTTCAGTTAACTGTATTGAATGTCCTTTTGTTATGTATTTCCAATATGAGGTTTTGGGTGTTGTTTTATTGTTTATCAATATTTTGTAAAATTTTGAAATACTGTTTCGCATGTCAAAGTCATTATATATGATTTCATATATGTACTTCATAAATTTAGGTATTTCTTTAAATGAAGAATTGTTAATTATTCTACTTAAATCTTGTGAATATGGCAGAATACTCTGTAAAGTTAGCCATTCCTGTTGTGGAATTTTGTATGTTGTTTTTATTACTTGCATATCAAAAACTTTTAGTACTTTGATACATTGGAGCCAACAAACAAATCCTTCCTGTTCCCAGGAATTAATAATTTCAATATATATATTATGTGGAAAGTTCTTTGTGACTATAAATGGCATTAAAAGATCAAACCAGATTTTTAAATCTATATTTGCATTAATAATTTTCCTAAATGAGTCAATGTAATAATTAATCATACGAGTTTTAGTGGGTTTAGTTATGTTACATTGCATACTAATACATAATATGTGCCAATGCAAATTGTTTTTACCTCTTATTTGAAATTTTTTTGTAAATCAATTTCATTTATTGATATTATAGTTAGTAATTCTTTCCAATTTGCAGAGTAATTTGGACTTATCAAATCTGAGATTGTTTTAGATATTGATGCTTTTCTATATGTTTCTATATCAAGAAAGTTTAATCCTCCCTGTTTCCATGGTCTGATATAATGTATTAAATCTATTCTGTTTCTTTTGGGAAACCATAAAAAAATGTATTATTGATGAATTTATTTCTTTAAGTATATTCCTTTCTGGTAACAGTTGTATTGCCACGGCTATATATAGACTCTTGGGCAGTAAAACCATTTTTATTAACTGTAGTCTATCTTCAAATGTTAATATTATTTTGTTCCATTTTTCCACAGAGATTTTAATTGTATTGATAATATTATTGCAGTTTTTTGAGATTAATTCATTATTGTTCTTGCATAACTCAATTCCTATATATCTTAAGGTAGATTCTTGTTTCCCTATGATGTGACCCCCTTAGTCTGTAGTTCTTTTTTTTTATTTAAAAATAAACATTTTGATTTTGATTTATTGAAATGGAGTCCGGAAGTCATGTGAAATTTGTCAATTAATATATCTAATTCTTCTAATGTCTCATTTGTATTAGATAATGTTAGTAACATGTCATCAGCAAATAGCATTACTTTAGAATTTTATTGTTCATAAACATCGATTCCTTTGATTTTTGTATTGTTATGAATTGAATCTGCCAATATTTCAATAGCTAGAGCAAATAGAATCGGTGACATGGGACATCCTTATTTAGTGCCTTTTGTTATACATATAGGTTCAGAGGTAAAAGGAACTAACTTGACATATGCTAAATTATTTGTATATATATATATATATATATATATATATATATATATATATATATATATTCTTTAGGAGAAGAACAAAGGATGCAGGAAATTCAAATAGCATTAGGATTTTGAATAAATAGTCCCAATTTAGGGAATCAAATGCTTTCTCTATATCTAAGCCAATTATGGGTGTTTATTTTCTTTAGTAACATAATCTATAAGAGAAATAATCATTTTAATATTGTCACGTGTGTGTCTATGATATATAAATCCAGTTTGATTATTATTTATTGTGTTGGATAGTGGTATTTTCATTCTGTTAGTAAATATTGTCATAAATATATTATAGTCATTAGTTAATAATTATATAGGTCTATATGAGGTACAGATGTTTGGGGATTTGTTTTCCTTTAGGATTGGTGTGATTAAGGAATATCTCCAAGTGGGTGGTATTAGAGCTTGTGAATGAATTTCTAATAGAGTTTTATGGAAGAGGGATAGTATCTTTGAAGGAAAAAGTTTATATATTTCCATAATTATGCCATCTGTACTTGGAGATTTATTATTTTTACCATATTTTATTGTATCTGTAATTTCTTTATAGGATATGGGTACTTGCAGATCTAGTTTTAATTTTTCTGGTATTTTTTTATATTAGAACATTTTTCATCTAGATTTAATTGATTGATATGTATATTTTCTTTTTGGAAATGTTCCATATAGTGATTTCTATAGGCATCAAGAATGTCACCTATATCCGAAATATTTTCCCTTTCTTTTCATGGAAGATACTTTTAATGTTATTAGCTTTTGATTGTATTTTGATTCTTGTGGATAAATTATGTAGATATTTGAGAGAAGTGGCCAAGGTATTAATTTTTAGTTTTTCTAAAGCTAAACTAGTTTTATGTGTTAGAATTTCATAGTATTTATTGTTTAATACTTCTATTTTCTTTTTCATCTCCAAATGATTTTGATTTTTTTCAGCTTTTACTGACAAAAGTTTGGATTATAGATCTAATAATTCAGAATCCCATTCTCTGATTTTTTTATACCAAGTTAGGGTTTTACCATATATGTAAGCTTTTAATGAGCCCCATAGCATTATTTTATTTATATCTGTGATGTAATTAATATCTAAGAAGAACTGTAATTCAGATAATAACCAGGGTGTGAACTCTATAATTTTAGTTATATATGCTGGAATTCTGGAGTTAAAGATTAATGGTTTGTCCCCATTTTGAAGTTTTAGTATCAGTGAATTGTGGTCTGAAAAGGGGCAGGGAGTGATTGAGAAATTAATGATTTTAGAATGTAAGTCATGGGCAGCAAATATTTTCTAGTTTGGGTACCAAATCTGTGATTTTGATGGGAAAACAACAAAGATTTATCTCTTTAATTCTGAAAGTATCTACAAGATGAAATGATTCTGCCCACTTGTTTAAAGCTTTTGATACAGCAGATGTATGCAGCTGCCTTTTATTTGTAGTTTCAGAAATATCAAATATACAGTTAAAATCTCCTCCTAATATTAAATTGTCTTTATAATTATTGGAAATGAAATCCAAGTATTTTTTAACAGTTCCTGTTCCAATGCCTGGGAACCAGTATAGATTGGCTAGGGTCCATATTATGTTATTATATTTAACTATTACTAATGCCATAAGGCCTTCTTTATCTTCATACTTATAGAAGAATTCTGGGTTAATCACATTTTTTTTCCATAAAATTGTTACCCCTTTTGTCTTTGTCTTATAAGTGGATTTCACCAATATCATATATTCCTTAGGATTCCATTTGTAATTGTCATTTGCTTTGAAATTAGTTTCTTGAAGGAAGACAGTTTGTGCTTTGTTCAATTTTAAATATTTCAGTAGATTTGATCTCTTACCAGAATTGTTTAAGCCACTGGTATTTAAAGATAATAAAGTTAAATCCATCTTAGGTTATTTAGACTATGTATTATTTGTTTTATTGTGACTATTAAATATTTTCCTCTGATAACTATAAAGTATATGTTTGAGCTTTTAAAGGAAATTATCAGTTTTATACTTTGAGTGTTTACCATTAATGTAATGTTTTGGTCAGGCATACTAAAATGTTTTTGTGAAATTAATAAATGTTAACAAAACTAAGATCCGCACTAGCCATGGAATGAAAATCATTCCTAATCTGATGGATAAACCTAAGGGAATGAAAATCATTCCTAATCTGATGGATAAACCTAAGGGAATGAAAATCATTCCTAATCTGATGGATAAACCTAAGTCCATCAGATTATCACTCATGTCTTGACAATCCAGAACATCTGCACTCCATAAATTGAATTATCATATGGAGAATATTTGTAATAGGAATAAGCGATATTTATATTATTTTAAACAGATATAGTACTATTGTAGATTAGAGAGAATTCCAATACAATATAAATGTCTACTTATTGTATAAGCAATTAATATTTACATGAAAAATATACAAGCAATTCAATCATAGTAAAGTAGGATGTATCTCATATAAAACCTCAGTAAAAGATTATAGCACACAGTTATTTAACATATTTATCCTTACTGATGAAGTCTTTCAAAACTTATTACTTAATATAAATAGATGCTAATAATATTTATATTTAATGTTTATTCATTGTTTGCCAGCATTTAAGCAATCACTTTTTAGTTGCTAACTTATTTAAAGCATCAAGTTTGATTTATGTGAACATTGATGAAAGCTAGTGCATTTTAATTATCAGTACATCCCTCTTTCTACACATAAGGATTTTCATATCTGTCATTTCTTATTATAAAATGAGTGAAATTATAGGTTAAAAACAACAAATTTACTTACTGTGATTAATGATTACAAGTTCCCTATCCATATTCATAAATTGACATTTTAAGCCACATACTGAAAGTTTGTAGATTTAAATGGCAACATTCTATTTTGTATAATCAGCAAAGGTTAAACTGAGTGATTATTGTAAATTTAATACCATTTGTTCAGAATGTGATTGTTACATTTTGTGACATTCCTAGTCCAGGCTTCTATTGTTTCCCTTGAACAACTTTGTCAGTTTGATGTCATGTATAAAACATTAGTTACCTTGGTAACAGCTTAAGTATTATGTATGGTCAAGATGGGTTACAAAACCACAATTCAATTTAAAGCATGTTATGACTTGTTATGCACATTTACTTATATGAGAAAATCATCATGCTTCCCCTTGATGTTCGATATAGTGTATATCATTTATGTCAAGTTAAAACAGTAGTGTTATTGTAGACAAGCCCATGTTATTCAACTGTCTATTGTCAATTTGATACTATTTGTCCAGAACATGCTTGTTATATTCTGTGACATTTCAAGTTCAATCTTCTATTGTTTCTCTTGAACAACTTTTGTCAGTTTGATGTCATGTATAAAACATTAGTTACCTTGGTAACTGCTTAAGTATTATATATGCTCAAGATGGGTTACAAAAACTATAATTCAAGTTAAAGCAATTATATGACATGTTATGCATATTTACTTATATAAGAAAATCATCATGCTTCCCCTTGATGTTCAATGTAGTGTATGTCATTCATGACAAGTTAAGACAGTAGTGTTATTATACACAAGCCCATGTTATTAAATCCAGTCTTTAATATCTAAATTCAGCAGACTGCTTCATCTTACATGACAATTATATATTTTATGTCTAGATTTACTAAAATCATACATTACATAACTATTGTGTGTGTGTGTATTTTTTTTTTGGCTGTTGCTTAGTTATTTGAGAGACCACAAGCTGTAATGCTTATTCTTATTATTAGCTCCCTCCAAGCATGTTTTTACAGTCCATAGATTTTAAATTATAAGACCCTTCTAGTTTCTTATTTGTTATAAGTATATTTCCATCCTTACATACACACATATCAGTACTTCAAGCACGGGTAACAATGCTCATCCAGTTTTGCTAGAATACCATTCACTAGTTCATGTGGTGTGTTTACAGGTTGTTCTTAAAATATCCAAACCAATGCTTCTCCTGTTCCATTTTACCAGACTGTTCAATGCAGTGGCCACTCTGCCAGTGAACCATTCGACACATCTTCCATTCCCACAGATATTTCCATGAAGGAAATCTGATGATTCTCTAGCACTTCCCGTCAACCCCAAACACTCCTAGAATCAGCTATCCCCATATGCCTAACACATCCGAGAAACCCCACCTCCCAGACCACTGCAAAGGGTACTGCACAAGACCAAGTGCTCTTAGTCTTTCACAGTAACTCAGACTTCCACTATTATGTAAGTCCTTAATGTGTTTGGACCAAAATACATTTAAAATATAAAATTGTGCTTATTATTTCTTGTTTTAATCAAGAATCAACTTAATGAGTTAAACGAAGTGTTGGGAGACCATCAATATGTGTACATGTGGTTTAAAACAGCCCTTTTATTATATATATTTTTTAAAACCAAAAACTTCATTGCCGAGAATCATCTTGAAGACTCCTCAGAGCCATTAAGCATTATCGTCACTCTGTTTCCATTACCATAGCAACCTGGGAGCATCTGTTTCTGTTAGTGTATCTGTGTACTGCATAACAGAGGCTCGTGATGCACCTGAAGCAAAGCTTCACTTCACTGCAACTTCAAGCCTAAATTTCCTCCCTTTCAGTGAGACAGCAGCCAGGAAATGAACGGCGAGCAAACAGATAAAAAAAACCTCCCAACAAGCCACCACAACAAGAGATAACACATTCTTCCAACCTTTCTACCTCTCATTCAGAAGATGTATAAACAAACTATTCTCTGCCAAAATGTCCCAAATCAGAGTTTTATCCACCTCCTTCCCCTGGATCCAAGGTAAAACACCAAAAGTCTCTTCCTAATCCATGAACATCAGTAAACTTCAATCACAAGCCACAACCTACAGCTTCCCGGAGATGAAAACGGCAACATACAACAGCTGCCAGACACAGCTGCATCCACACACACCATGTCAGGCTTAATCAAACAGCACTCAAAGCTATGATACCTGCCATAATTGATATTAACTATGTTTAGACAGAATAATAATAACATTTGTACTAGCTGCCAGACACAGCTGCATCCACGCACACCATATCAGGATTGATCAAACAGCGCCCAAAGCTATGATAACTGCCATAATTGATATTAACTATGTTTAGACAGAATAATGATGACATGTGTACTAAGAGCTTGCTACTATTATTTAACCAAGATATGCATGACATTTCTAAATCATACTTTAAGGCATTAGCTCCATGACAGCATTTTTTTCAAAACACTCTACTGTTACTACTATTATATATTATGTTAATTTATTACATTTGAGTCTGAACTCTGATGAATGGTACCTTGTTGAATTAGTTAATTAATTGCTTAAATTATTATAAGTAAAAACAGTGAAAAATGGGGGAATAGAAACTTCTATGTTTGTATTATATGTTGCTTTGTTTGGCTTATATATAATGTAAATAGTAACTCATCTTGACCTACCTTTGTTTGGACTCTATGAACATTTTGAATAAATCATTACTGTTTCTCAGCTGTTTAAGAAGCCCTCCTTTTTTAAATAAAAACAGATGACATCTGATGTACCATATCAGTTGATACTTTGAGAGATGTAGTTGTAAGAGCTATGTTTTTGGGACACCTATCCTGGAATCAGTTTTTTGTTTCTTCTTTCTAGCATCAGTCCAAGGATTTCTTTCTTTTATTCTTTTAAGAGTAGGGGCCATCCATTCCATTTCTTCTGGGATAGACACAATGTTGTTTTTGATGAATATTGTAGCTTCTTTAAGTCATTAAAGGTTCTCATCTCATTGGCAAAAAGTATTTTTATCATGGCTGGCAAGGCCAGCTGTGCTTTAATGTTGTTTTGTTTCAACAGTTTTATTATTGGCCAGACTTTGTTTCCTTTGTTGTAGTATTCTGGAAGAATAATCATTGCCAAACCTTATCAGTTTTTGACTGTATTTTAAGGGTGATTTTCTCCAAGCAGATTTTAATATTAGTTCCTTGTCCAGAAATGAAAGAAATTTTATAACAATGGATCTAGGTGGAGTATTTGTTTAGTTAGAAGCAGGTTTCCTCAGTGCTCTATGCACCCTTTCAATTCTAAATGAAAGTCCCTCTTTCAAGTCTAAAAATTCAAGAATCCAGGTTGTTAAGAATGAAATAATGTCTTCTCCTTCAGTGTTTTCAGGCAGACCAAAGATCCTTATGTTGTTTCTTCTTTCCCTGTTTTCTAAGTCATTTATTTTGTTAAGCAGCCATGCATTCTGTTTAAGGAGAAATTCTTTTTGGAATTCTTCCTCTTTGAGTCTCCCTTCAATGTCATTTTGAGTAGTCTCTACATTTGTTATTTTTGTATGGTGTTGCTGTAATAGTTCCTTAAGAGTATCAGTCTGTTTCTGAGAATTTAATTTGAAATTTTCTAAGTCATTTTTAAAGCCATCCATCTTCAAAGATAGTTCCTGTAAGGTAGATGTCATCAATTGCAGTTCTTTTTTCAAAGCAGCATCTGGATGAGAATTCCTTGAGTTGTTCATATTCAGTGACTCAATATATCTCCAAGTTACTTGACAGGAACATTTTTGTATATCTCCACCAAAATTGATATTTATGTAGTTTAGTAGTTTATCTATAGATTTCTGACATTTTAAACTTGAAAATAATAACATTTTCCTATATTATTATAATAGTTTTTAAAGTAATGTCTTTCGGCTTTTCCAGGTTAGGGGTTGCCACAGTAGAACTCCAGTCCACCAATGACTGGCAGTGGATTTTTTACAGTGCCGAGTTGCCAGCCTGACACCCAACCTTCAAAGAAGGCACACCCATTCAAGCAAGCACCTACCTGCATGTCTTTATATGTCACTTGACCATGGGGAGGACATGCAGACTCTACTCAGAAGGCGCTCCAGCCGAGAATCGAATGGGAGAACCTCTTTCTGTGAGGTGACAATGCTAACTGCTACACCACCATGGCCTGTATTATTATACTAGTTTATGGAACTCTCAAAATTCACTGCTCTCAGTTGGCCATCTAGGCTCCACCCCCTCTCACTGCCGTTATTTGATGGTTTTCAGTTAGTTTATATATTTAAGTTGTCTTTGCCTTCTTCGTATTGGTCATGGCATATAACTGTCCCAGGATCTGATTACTTGGCTGGTGAACAAATGTAAAACAAAAAAAAATTCATATAGTTAAACAGATAAACTCAGATATGTAGAATAAATTTCATCTAATTATGAAGTAGATCAACACTGATGATAATTTGGCATGAGAATCCACAGTGGTACAATAAGCTAAGAGGCATTTGCCTTCAGATGATTTAAAATCGTTTCAAATATTGCCTTGCCATTATAGTTTCTTCTTCACTTGTCCTCTACCCTGCCTCATCCAATACATACAGTTTTTCCTTAACCAATGTAGTTCACCAGTATTTTTCTTTGTCTGTCTTTTTATATCACACACCTAAAATTTTATATTTGCAATCTCCCTTGTTAAATATTATCACTTCATAATTTTATTGTAATCTAATAATTGTACATCATGTAAATGTATATTATTATAAAATATGTTATTATAAATTTGTTTGTAATACTCTACTATAATTATGTGTGTTATACTTTATTTTATCATTTTATTTTTGGATTTTTTTTCTGCCTGGGTCTCTGCTGAAAAGGACTATTGCACAGTCTAGTGAGACTATCCAGGTCAACCAAAAATCTACCAATACCATTGCAATAACAAATGTCAGTTCTTTGCAAGAATAACTATTGTTTTATTGTATCATTTGTCTTAGAAAGGTCTAACATATGCGCATACTAACACATTCTTCACATAAACCTTTCTTCAGGATATCTGTCAGGGACAGGAGAATCAGGTAAATATCATGAGTCCTACAAACCTATGGTGGGTGTTAACACAGGAAATATTTTTTTGCAAAATTTTAGTCATTTGTAAATTTAAATTCTCCCCCTAATCTTTAACATTTGTGCCATGTGTCTATTTCTGAAGGAAGTTATTTTTCTTTTTCCTTAGTATGTGGACTGCACTTGTGAAAATACTTACAGACAATGATGAAGAGAAATAGCTGCCCTTAATTTATTGTGCCTGCAGTTTGTACACAGGGATTATTTCATCGCAGTCTTAGAGGTTATCTCTGGTACAGAAGTCAGTTATAGCTGGTAGTTCTTTAATGTTGTTGCTGGAAGATCAGAAGGCTGTGGGTTCTATTCCCAGCAGGTAGCACACTCACCTTTGATGCTGGAAGACCAAAAGGTTGTGGTGTTGCACTCCTAAGCATGTTGTCCTAAGGATGAGACATTAAACTGAAGTCCCATGTGCATGAGTTGGTGGTTGCTCAGGCCTATGTAAAAGATCCCATGTCACCTATTGAAAAAAGTAGTAGAAGTTCCCCAGTGCCCTGGCTAAATGTCCCTAGTAGTGTAAATGTCACCAAGGGTCTCCCCTGAAAAGACCCTATGGTCTAAGGTGACTAGCCTGGTCAATGAAGGATAAATAAATAAAAAATAGTACTATTCCATTAAACTGGTATAAAGCATTATCATTAGCTGGCACTTATTTAAGAAAAGGGCAGCAGACTGGCTTAATGCTAAGACCCCGCCTTCTCAGCTCCAGCATCTGACATTCAGTCCTGACCTCTAGTCACTGTGAATATGGACTTTTCCATGTTTTCCCCTTATCATATAGAATTTCTTTGCCTTCTCTAGTTTGATGCCACATCCTAGAATCATGCTATCTGATTAGCTACACTATATTGACTAAAGACATGTGTTTGCCCACATCTTCATGGCATGTTCATGGCTGAAAAAAGTCTGAGAAGAGCAATTAATTTATCCAGTTCATGTGCAAAACAAAATTAAATTAAAGGAAAGGCGGTGATAGTGGGCTGTTGGGCTACATCCCCTTCAATGATATGATCCTAAAATGTTTTTATTTTACTTCTGGCTGCAAGTCACAGTTTATTACTTACTTATAAGTAAGTCACATAAGTGAGTTGATAACTCTCAGATAATGATTGAATCATGTTTATTTATAAATCCAAGGATGCACATATATGTTGAAAAAGTAAATACAACAAAAGATTGGGTATGTTATTGCTGTTAATGCTATTGTTTAATGCAGCTCAATAAATGCAATATCCCCCCCATTCATAGTCAGCCTGTTATACCTTGTATTAACCTTTGCCCACAATAATCTTTATATTTTAAACCATCAGTTATGGGAGTTAATTTGGATGAAAACACAGTAGCCATGACATACACACACTGGGTTACAGCCACACAAATCAGTCATCGTCAGTGCCCAGTGTCCTCATCTACATTCTCTGTTCACAACATATTGCTCTAGGAAAATCTGGGGATCAGAAATCAAGGATGAGTGTTGACCTTACTTCACCTGGACAAACTGATCATGGAACAGTGCCTACATTCATTAAAATTACGCTCTTGATGCTGCAAAGCACTGATGACAACTGTAGGTGTAGTACAGCATATAAAGCAGCTGTAATATACTTTAACGTATTAGGTACCTATTTCCAGATAGTAGTCTTTACATTCTTTGTCATAATATTGCTCTTGGAAAGTGGTTACGCTGTGCCTCCTTTAACTCCATCAATCTTCCAGTTATAGCATTATCCCAGGGATTCATTAAAGTTCCTAGAATGAGCCATGATGTGCTCATTTGCTTGCTGTGATGAGGTAAGACCTCATTTTTGGCTAATTGTATGCTTCGTGAATTGCAGTTACTATGGCAATGTGCAAATCATGCCTCATCTGCACATCCCAGTAGTAACCTGCTGCTCATGTAGGCAATGGCATTCCCGCAGTCACTGCCTCATGCATATATGTACACATACACATACACACACACACACACACACACACACACACACACACACACACACACACACACATAGACAACCATGCACATACACAAGCACACATATACACACACACACACACACACACACACACACACACACACATAGACAACCATGCACATACACAAACACACATACACACACACACACACACACACACACACACACACACACACACACACACACACACACACACACACACACACACACACACACACACACACACACACACACACACACACACCACATTCCCTGTACCTGTTCCTACACTATTTAACCTCCCATGGTTCCCCCATCCCTCTCCTGTACCTGTTCCTACACTATGTAACCTCCTATGGTTCCCCCATCCCTCTCATACTTTAGTGCCTTTACATGACATTGTATTAGGGCAGCACAGCATAAAAGGACCACAGCTAGAAGACCAAAAAGAATAATCCACAATATTAATGACAAGGTTAAGCACTTTCTTCCCTCAATGCAGGGACTTCCTCAGAACAAAATGCATAAAATAACCCAGCCCTTAAATACACATCCAATCAAGCCAATTAAAAATACCATTACCAACTCATTATTTAATTAGTAATTACATATCTAGAAAGCATGGAAAACAAAAAAGGATGAAGAAAAAAACAAATCCATGCACCACTGGACATGAAAACCTATCCTAATATACTGTTTAACTTTAAAATAGTTGTCTGTCCCTCCTTCTCTACGTACTATTGACAATATTGACTACTTCAAATCACATCTTCATTCCTACTTTTTCTCTAACTGGAAATGCAATTGCACCTTACCCACTTAGTCTTCTTCTCTCTACATTCTAAATCATATTTTCCCTACTTCCCCTTTCCCTACTACTTAACTCCTTCAGAAATGACTCACTCTTCAGTGTTATCTCACATACATTTTGTATATATTGCACTTAGTCTGCTCCCCCTGTTCTCTTTTCCCTATCATTTCTACCTGTTCTGCCATAACTACCCAAACAAGACACATTTTCTATACAACTATCGGAAATGTTTCCCTCTCAACACATGACTTATATGCAAAGTTACCAATGTACCAGTTAATGTATTTGATTTCTAATGTATCTGCACCATCAATATTAACTGTAACTTGCTTACCTTATGTATTTGCATCTTGAAGAGTACTTTAATCTGAATATCTAATGTTTACTATGTGATGTGGAGCTTTACCAACATACCAGTTCATGTCTGAATCATGAACTGTAACTTTAATCTAAATTTTAATGTCTACTATGTAATGAGGAGCTTTAGCAATTTACCACTTCATGTCTCTGATTTATAATGCATCTACACCCTCTATATTAACTGTATTTTGCTTATCTTATGTATCTGCATCCTGAATTGTTACTTTAATTTGAAAATCGAATTTCTATTATGTAATGTTGGAGCTTTTCTCCCCGGGTTTCCACTGAAAACGGGCTCCTGAGCCCAGTGGACCCCCCCCCCGGTCATCAAACTGAAATAAATAAATAATAAATAAATAAAATACAAGATATATTAATAACCACATTAATACCTGGATATTCGGTTGCATTTAAACACAACTGCCATTTCAGTTCGCATATATCCAGGTGTATAGCCACACATTTACCTTGTAGAGCTTTAACTAATTGTTGTACGACTAAAAACTTAAAATGATGATCACTGTACTCCTTAACATGTCTATGCAAGCATTCATAATTCTACCTTTTTCAATGTCCATTAAATGCACACTAATTCTATTCTTAAAAAATCTACTTGTTTTATCTATATAAAATATTGGATATTTTTGACACTTAGCCATATAAACCACATTAGAACTACAACAATTAAAATGACCTTTAATAAAAATGTCTCTCCCATTAAGCTTAAAACTTTCTTCTGTTTCCAAGATGTATGTGCAAAAATTACACACCCTACACTTGAAAATGCCCTTTAGTCTATCAAGGTACACTCCAACACCCTTACTATTAGTTTCCAAAAGGTTTTTCAATGATCTATTTTTCCTAAACACTACTTTTGGTGGTGCCTTCCCACCTTCTGCTCAACATTCCTATCATAACTCAGTATTTCCCAGTTGTTTTTAATTATTTCTGAAATCCGGTTGGCATCCAAGTTAAAGGTGGTAATAAAACTAAATCCAAAGTTTTTTTCTTTCTTGCCTATTCTTCTTTTGGCTTTTCCCGGTTAGGTGTCACCACAGCAGATCACCTGTCCACTCATGATTAGCAGAGGAGTTTTACAGTGTAGAGTTGCCAGCCTGGTGCCCAACCTTCCACAGAAGGCACACACATGCACACACTCACACCTAGGGCCAATTTAGTGTGTCCAATCCACCTACAACATGTCTTTGGGATGTGGGAGGAAACCAGAGCACCCGGAGGAAACCCACGCGACCACAGGGAGGACATGCAGACTCTGCACAGAAGGCACCTCAGCCGAGGATCGAACCGAAGAACTTCTTGTTGTGAGATGGCAATGCTAACCACTGCACCACCATGGCAGCCCTCTTTCTTGCCTATTAATTAATTAATGTTAAATCACTCACCTTAAATCCACTTGCTAAAATGGGCTTATTAATACCCTTCTTACGTTTACATATAACCTCCTCACTAATTTCTTTCAAAAAATCTGCTGGGTAGCCTCCTTTATTAAACAGTTGTAATATAAATTGAATTTCCTTTAAAAATTCACTGTCTGAACTCACCATCCAGGCAGCCCAGACCAATTTACAATTGACTTTTTTTGATGGTACGGATACCAGCTAGTAAATTCCAAATACAAATTTGAAAATGTAGGCTTTCTATAAATCAAGGAAGACAATTTTTTATCTTCAAAATCAATCATTAAATCGACATCTAAGTAGAAGATGTGTTCCTTACTATAGCAGTGGGTAAAATCCAAAAATTCCACTGTGCTTTTAATGTACATCAAAAAATCATTCAGTTCTACTTCAGTACCCTTCTACACCATAAACAGGTCATTCTAAATCCTAGTATAATGTATAATTTTAGATCAGTAGGCAGTTTTCATAATAAATTCCTGTTCCCAGTAGGACATGATGTAATTGGAAAAAATGGGGACACATGCTGCCCCCATTGCCACTCCAGTTAACTGCTTATAATATTACCCTTCAAAGTGAATGTAGTTGTTTTTCAAAACTATTTCCATTAGGGCAGTATATTTATTAATTTTGTCCTGGTCATAAATACCTGTTTTTAATAATTGAACTTCTGACCAAGCCAGCTCCTCCTCATATGGTATTACTGAAAAGAGATTACAAACATCAGTAGTGACCAATATCAAATTGTTGGTCAACTCTATTTCTCCCAATTTTTCCGAGAAATGCCATGAATCCTTTGCAATGTATGTGAATACCATCAAACCCTTTTGCAGCTTGTAATCTAAAAACTTACTAATGAGGCAGGTCTTGGAATGCTTACCATCCACTATGGACAGAAATTTTAAATCCTTTAGCCCTTTGTGGATCTTTGGCATTCCAAATATATTGGGTATCATGGAGCATTCATTCTTTAAATATTTATATTCATCTACATTGAGCTGTCCTTGATGTACCATATCATCTAAAGCCATGTCAATCTTCCTATAGGTAATATGAATTTCATTTAAAGAACTTTCCTCATAGGTACCATCCATTAGCAGCATATTCATCCCATTTAAGTAGTCACTCCTGTCCATTATCATCACCCCGTTACCCTTGTCTGGCTTCATTACTCATATAGTTTTATCATTAGCTATTTCCTTTAACAACCTCTCTTCTTCTTTAGTTAAATTACATTCATAATCACTTTTACGTTGTTTGTACACGTGTCTTATTTCTTCTTCACATAATTTTTCATATACCCTTATTAGATTATTTAAAGGGAGATTAAACGTACTTGGTTTACTAAAACCATGCCCATACACCTCAATTTGATCATCATTATGATTGAACTATACCTTTAAATTTAATTTACGGGTAAATCACTTTAAGTCTATTAAGGTATCAGCCACATTCCCTCTTCTAGTTGAGACAAATGTGAAACCTTTGGCTAACAGATTTGCATGATCAATCCCTACCCTTTTGGTAGCGTAATTATAAACCTTGAAATCTTTTGCATTATTATACACTACTTGCGGTTCATAACCATTGTCAGAATTAACATTATTTTCAGTGAAGTGCATTAGCAAGGCAAAACCAGAATACTCATTGTTTAAACATACACTTGCGCCATCACATCATTAACATTTTCTACAATCTGGTCAGCCATTACCAATAAATTGCCATCCAAAACATCTGATTCACTAATTTTATCAAAATAAGCAGCATCAGCTGGAGGACAACCATTAAATACGTTGTCTTCAATAGGAAACCCAGCATTACTGTCATTTTTGTAGTTCACTTCACTTGATGAAAAATGGCAATAGCCATGTCCATTAGTTGATCTGCCATTAATTCTGATTTCTTGCCTTTTTCAGCCTTGCCCCTTGCTTCACATAGTCCCTGTAGGTGTTCTCAGAAAAATGGGATTGTTGTCCTTTCCCATGTAAGCTCTCTGAATGCCTTAAACTATCGTCCATAATAGTGGATGGCTGTGAGTTCAGGCGTTGGCCACGTTGAAACCTCATCGTTGATGTCACTTCCTCCTCACCACTTTACTCACCATTGGCTCCATCTGTACTGTTGACATGGCAACCCAGGAAAGCAGATATATTTCCCTTTTAAATACTCATTAGTGCCTCTTTTGATTTTATTTTGTTTCTGCAAATAAATGTTGCCACAAATGCTGCCCACATTCTTAAGAACGTTGGAATAATTAATCTGGTGATGTTCATACTCTGAATCACATTGAATTGATTTACTCCTGTCTTTCATCTCTTTAAATAAAGATTCCAGCACCTGGGTTTTATGTTTAACCATGAGCTTCATAAGCCCTGTTCTGACTTATGTATTAGGCTCTGGTTGTCTACTGTATCCCCCAACCCTGGTCCTGTTACAATATCATGCTGTCATGGCACTTTAAAGAATCAATTCCTGATGGTCTAGTGGTTCCCACCACCCCACAATCATCTTTATGATGTCTGTACTGTTACGGCACTTCACTTTATCTCTGATGTCTAGTGTTTCCCCTCACTCCCAATGCATGTGCCATTACAGTGCCTTAGAATGTTTCTGGTTGTTCCACTCATTCTCCATCCATTCCCTTTATGCTGTTCTGTGCCTTAGGGCACTTCATTGAGTATTCCCTGTTGCCTAATGTATCCAACCCCCAGTATGCATAGTAATGTTGGGTTGTTGAATGAATGTTGTCTAGTATATTCCCCAAACCCTTGTCTGCATAGTAAGGTTAGTGCCTTTACAGCACTTTAAAAATAAGAACTCTGGGGTCTAGTGTGTCCCCCCAATCCCAGTTTCACTGGGGATGCTGCTACGGTACTTTTAAAGTAAGCCCTGGTATCTATTGGTTCCTCCTACCATGCTCTTATTTACCAGTTGAACAAGGTGTTTTGGTTATGTTTGCTACCTCAGTGTGGGGATAGCCATGATGAACTACATGGCTGAACACATTCCTTAGTTACTGAGCCATTTACATGCCTTCCTAAAGGCAGTTCCTGGGTGAGAGCATGTGGCTAATTAGCATTATGCCTTTCCCCTCTAGAATGCCATTAAGCATAGCCATAGGGCCAGTCCTTCACACTACTGCATGACTTCATGTTGAAGGGCATTGCAGCACTATGTAAATGTGTCTGCTGAATGGGGAAAAGGTTCTGCTACATCTACACCTCTGTGTATACATCATGGTACCTTAATGAATTCAGACCAAAGTCTTTTAAGCATGGCTTTTGGCCACCTTCAGCTTATTTTTCTAGATAGACCTGTCAAATAAATTAAAATCTCTAAATATCTCAAGACTCAATGCTAAATAGATTAGCTCCTCTAAATATCTCAATAGTTAAGTGGATTCTGTGCTCACAGTAGCCAGAGCTACTAAATGCATTCGCTATTTGTTAAGAAAACTATTAAAAAGGATGAAAGTCTATTAACACTAGTATTAAAACTTATATCAGACCTCTCCTGGAATATAACAATTCCTTCTGTACCTTTACAAGAAGACAGCTGAGAAGGCTAGAGGGAGTTCAGAAGAAATTTACAAAAAAAATGTGAAGTTGAAGAACAAAGGATATGGATCATGATGTCAGACATTAACATTATTTAGTGTATGTTAAAGGTATAGTCAGGCTAAATTAATCTTAGCATACCATTTTTTTTTATGATCCAGTTCTGCAAATCATGTTCAGCTTAAAGATTAATACCTGTATTAAAACGTACAATCATAACAATATGCAGTTTATAATCAAAATGGGTAATTCTGAGATGAGGTATCACTATAGTTCTATTAAAATTACAAAACTATGGAATGACATCCCATTTAATGTTAAACTTTAAAAATCTAAGAGCTTGGAAACTTTTAAGAAAATTTTAGATACATAGGCTGATACAAAGGCCTACATTCCATAACTGGAGGAATCAACATTTCTTAACACCTGTTAGGCCTAAAATGCTGTCTTTGAATGTATGACCTTATACCATCAGTTGGTCTAATTTCAGCTTAACCCTCCAAAGCACTGACAAATGGATTATTATGTCTGAATGCCCAACTCCATGACTTGTGTTAGCGGTATTACAGAGCTCTCTAGCTATGCTTCTGTAATAAATAATTCCCTCTCCTTTCTCAACTGCAGAACTGCCCTCTCCCTGTTCTATGTTTAAACAAATTAAAAGCATTCTTTTTCCACTGGGTTACTGCCATACCTAGCACCCATCTTCTGGTTCACGTGTCTCTTACATTTATATTCTCAGGACTGCTTTCTATGTACAAGATGCACTCCCTGTTATCTCATAATTATTTAGAGAATAAACTTTGCACTTAATGTCTTTAATCTCCATCGCACAGCTTCTATAACCTAATAGAAGATGGTGTCCATTTTTATGTGTTATTATTTCACCGGACAATGCTAGGTTGTCTTTGTGATAAAGTGTGCCTGCAGAAATGTTTGCACATTTTTATTTGTTGTAGTTGTGGCACTTTAAATAAGTGCATGCTCCTACTCCATACAATGGAGCAAATTGGGTTCATATTGAAAATATATTGCTTTTGTGTGCAGTAGCTATTAATGAATTCCAATGCCCTGCTTTCCTAGTATACAGGGAAGTATTCTGAATACAATAGTCCTTCATTTGTTTCAGAACTGGCAATTGCACTAGCTAATCAGTCTTAGTGGACAGTGTTGTTGTTGTAGCACAGAGTAAGGGCATCTGTGGATATAGTTCTTTTAGTGCTCTATGCTGTGCTTGGGATAACCTTGCATTGCTTTAATGGCATAGCAACTGTATAACACATATTTATATACAATCAGTCATATTTCAGCTTCAGCCTTCTGACTCACTTGAAGATGTCAGCTGCATTTAATAATGTGGTTATTGCATTAGAACTCAAACTCTTACCAAGTATGGTAACCCTGCTTTCTTTGCACTTGGTAGCCCGCAGTTGGTGTTCTCTGTTTTTCTCAAGTCACTGAGTATATGCTGGATAAAGGAGGGCAAATGCCTTGTTTACAGATGTATATTTCATGTAATTTCTTGTTTTTCCTCCTCTCCTCTCTACCCTACAAAGTCTTCAAGATGCCCACATCTTCAAATGCAAACTGACATGCTTTTGTATTTTGCAGCAACCTTAGCTCTGTTTCTTTAATACTACCCTCAGTAGCTGCATAACCTAATGTGTACATTTTTCTATTTTTTTAACTCACTGTCCTCATCTTCATTCTCTGGCTACAATGTACTGCTTTAAAAAATCCAGGGACCTGCAATCAAGGTTGAGTGTTCACCGCTGTTTTCTTGGCCAGACCTGCTAATAAAAGAGTACTAGCTAAAATTAATCTATTCAGGTGTTATAAAACATTTGTTTGCATTGTGAAAACATCTAAAACATCTGTAATGTATGTTGACATACAAGGTGCCTATTTTGGTAATAGTGTTTCCCTTTTTGCACAGATTAGTGCTTGGGCAAAACAGTAACCCTAAGCCTCCTTCATAAATCATCCAAGTATTGTATTATATTTTTTTAAGTATGGCTTTTGACTCCATTTAATTTGTTTTTCTACATATATCCCCCTAAATAAATCAACTCTTCTGAATACACTGACAGTCAAATGCATACCTCTCAGCTGTCCAGATTTTTGGAGAATATCCAGATTTTTGCCTCATAATTTTGGTCTGTTCCTTATAAAGTTTGTGGATTTCTGCAAAATCTCTGAGGATTGAAGTCACTAAATAATGATAGACAATTGAG
The DNA here is from genome assembly GCF_019279795.1 of Protopterus annectens. Classification (NCBI taxonomy): domain Eukaryota; kingdom Metazoa; phylum Chordata; order Ceratodontiformes; family Protopteridae; genus Protopterus; species Protopterus annectens. Next base: position 16,859,868 of record NC_056731.1, read on the forward strand.
TTTCACATTTCATATCCTTTGGAAAAGGCATGCTATCACAAAACCTGTTATTCTAGCAACTTTCTAAGTTTATAAGGCAACTATTTAAAATCTGTCCCTATTTTATGGACTTTTGTCCCCCCATTATTTTGCCTTTTTCCTAATTTCTTCTGCTAAGAGGTTGAAATGTATGGTCAATTGAATTCCATCAGTTGGTTTAACTTAAATTACCCCTGCAAAAAATTCATAAACAGATTATTATTTTTGAATGCCCAGCTCCATGAATTGTTCTCAGACTCACTCTACTCTTTTACCCTACCGTAATTCCCACTCAGACCACACAAGCTCCATCCCTTCCTACTAGGCAGCCCATCTATTATCTCACCCAACTCAAACCACACAAGCTCCACCCCTTCCTACTAGGCAGCCCATCTATTACCTCATCTCTTAGTCATTATTTACATTTTCCCACAACTTTCCCTGTCCTTAACTATTTACATCCTGCATTCATTGATATTATTAACCCTCTTAAGATCTCTTAACTTTGTCATCATCACAGACCATCATAAGCTTCCAACTATACTCTAACTATCCCATCACTTTCCACTCTCTTATAAACCACTTTTTTACCAACACATTCATATCCTTTACACACTCAGATTAACTAATGACGTACTCTGACACCTTTCTTTCCCTATAGAACCCACTGAGGTTCTTACATACTAATCATCAACACTTTTCCATATTTCCTCTACCTACTCATTTTTCCATGCACCCACTTATCCCACATTCCCTGTATTACTATGAGCATCACACAATGCCTCACTCTTTCCACACTTGTAGTGTTAGCCAGCTTAACATACCCAGCTTCCCACATCCAAATAATTACATCGCCACTCAGCTAATACACATATCCCACTACCTAACTCTAATCAGCCTTCTTTCAAATCTTCTAACTTATCCTCCACTTCCAATATATACTGTTTTAAGCTAAATTTACACTAGCATAACACATTCCTCTTCAGACTAGGTCACAAATACAAAACTGGAACTTAATAGCCATCCCCATAACTCCATTTTCCTCTAACATTCAAATGATGTTGTGATATTCATCCTAACTTGGCCAAAACACCAAGACATACTTCATATAGAAAACTTCCACCCTTCCCTCTCATACCAACACTCAACAAACTACAAACTCTTCCACTCCATGTATAATCGAAATATCACAAGTATATTCAACAAGGTAGCTGAATTTCATGTCTGGATAACATAGCACTCTCCTGAAATAGTCTTACTAACTGAAACTTGACTAAAGATAGGATAAAAAGATGCAATGCTTCTTCTAGCCTGTAATATCAGAAGACAGGATAGTAGATATAAAAATACAGGAGGAGTTTCAATTCTGTATAAAAGTACTTCTAGCTCAATTGCTCACTCCACCATCCCCCTGAATGTAATAATGCTAAAATCCTGATCATCACCTTTATCCCTAACCATAACAAAACCTTATGTACTATCGGCACCTTTTACCACCAGATAACAATATCAGTATTTCAAAGACCTCTGTCGTGCTAGGCTTCTTCTAATATCCCACAAGAAAAAAATAATAATACTGTATGACTTCAGCTTTGATTGGCTCTCTTTTTGCCACCAACAGCTTATTCAATGCTATAAATCTGCTTGGCTTCATATAACTAATCTCTTCTCCTATTTGTTACTGTAAAAATAGTAACAAGGGAACCAGCATTGTCTGGATTCCTACCTCTTCTGTAAATACAATCTCTTCTCCTGGAACTCTAGCAGACTCACTAAGTAACCATGTCCCTGTCATTTTCATTATAAAGCAAACCAACACACAAAAGCTTTACCACTTCTATACGTTTCTCAACCTCTAAACTTCAATTTAGATACATTTGTCTCCAACCTGAAACTCTGTAAATGGCACAACCTAAAATATCTTCCACTTGATGAAGCTGCATCTGACTTTATCCAGCTCTTCCTAAACATTCTAAACAAACTTGCCTCACCCTCAGAACAAAGCAAGCCAAATCCAATCCAGCCCTCTGGCTCTGTAGAAGAACCATACAGGTTATAAAACTAATGGACACAACCTGGAAGGCTTGGACCATGAATAGAACCCAGGGAAAACTCCAACACTTCAGAAAATTCAGGAATTGTACCATATTCCAGGTAAGAATAGACAAAACACTATTATTCAAATATGAGAGGCAAAAACAGAACAACCCCAGATCTTTCTGGGTTCTAACAAATGTCTACAACTTGGCCACTGGGCCAACCTTCTTGTGCCTTCACCAATCTTAATCTCACTATAATTAAAAACATATAAGGGACCAAGCTTGCAAGGCTAGAAAGCAAAGTATAATTTATTAAACAAACCAAAGATACAGGTAAGTGTTTTCATGATCTACTAATCACTTCATCAGACAAACTTGTTAAAAGACAACCAACATTTATACTACACAGCATCAACCAAACCATGCTTGAAACCAGTTAAGCAGTTCTTAAAAAGGCATTAGTTCATCAAATATAAAACCTATGCAAAGTCTAAAATGCCTAAAAATATGTATTAGGTAAATAATATACAAAACTATATAAAATATGCATAAAAGTGTATGATGACACTTGTTAAAATTCATGTTTATTTGTATACAATCAACAACCACATTCAGTGTTTCAAATGGTGTGACTTTAAAAAAGGCTTTAGTGTGAAAGCCCCATTTAAGCCTGGTGGTTTTTCAGCATTAAAAAGCAAAATCCATTTCTGTTCTGCCCCTTCAGTCTGATTAACCAAATCACCACCTCTCATGCTAATATCTAGAACTTGTAAGACCATAAACCTGAAATTATGTTCAAAACCATAATGTATAACATGTTGTGCTAGAGCATTTGTATCTTTCTTATTGTTAATGTCTCTATAATGCTCAAGTATTCTATCTTTTAGACATAATTCATCTTACCTATATAGAAAGCATGACACACATGGCAGAAAGCAAAGTAAACTATATTCATTGATCTACAATCAGCAAAAAAGTCCAATTCTATTTTAAACTCTAGAATAGGATGGACATAAACCTGCGCAGAATGAATATACTTATAAGCAGAACATGTCCTGCATGAGAACGTGCCCAGTCTACTGGATTCACCCCCAGCCATATACTGTTGGGTGTTGTAACAAAGATGTTTCCTAAGAGATTTATTATTTCTAAATGAGAAACGTGGTGCTTCACCAATAACTCCTTTTAGCCCATCTATGGTATGCAATATGCCCCACTTCCATTTAATAATATCACAGTACCTGTTAATATCACTGGAATATTGCAAAGAAACCCTGAACGTATCAGTGTTCAGTATAAAAGTTAGTACTTGTGCTAACTACCTCCTCAGTGAAATAAGGCTTACATTTACCTGCCCTCTCATTCCAAGCATCAGATATACAAAAATCAATTTTAGTTTCTTTATAACCCCTACTAAGAAAGTCCTTCTTAAGGGATTCTAAAACCAAATGTAAGTTTAAATTGTTGTTGTGCAACTTCATCAAACAATAAACCTGGCCTTTAAGTTCATATGTATATATATATATATATACATATATATATATATATATATATATATATATATATATATATATACACACACACACACACACACACACACACACATTATATATATATATATATATATATATATATATATATATATATATATATATATATATATAAAATAACTAGAATAAATAGTTATTTATATAAGAACAGCATGCACCCCAGCCATGTTACACAAAATGTACTACCATGTGTCTACTGTGGTAAGGAAGGCATTCTACATTGCACACCTCATTAGCAAAATCATTGCCTCAAGAGTGAAAGATGTCATAACTCCCCTGTACTCAACCCTCATCAGGCCAGTAATTGAGTAGAATGCTTCCTTTGATATGTACCTTACCAGGCACCTGCAGCAACTTGAGAGACCTCAGATTTTTCACCAAGAAAATTCAGGGTTTCCAGCATGTCATACACTGACAAACTGAAGTTACTGTCACTGTACTCAGTAGCATACAGACTACTTAGGTAGACTTGTGCCTGGCCTACACAGCAATCTCAGATCCAAACCTAATGGAAATGCTGCACATCCACAAGTCAAATGGGACAACAGTCACCCTGTCCAGGGACCTTAGCCTGGCTTGCTACATAAATAGGACCTGCTGGAGAGACATATATGTCTTGCAGAGGTTGCTGCTCCTCTGGAATAGGTTACCAGTTCACAACAAACAAACCACCTCTATAACCCTGTTTAAGCATAGCCTGGATGACTGGATGAGAAACCATAAATTCCTGCTGGGGATTTCACCTATGACCCTCCTAGATATGGGCAGTCGTTACTAACTAAGATGTTGAGTCTAGGCAAGATCCTTTATATTGGGTTTCTGTAGTATTATGTTGGGTACACATGGCTAGGCTTATAAAATTCTTCGGGTCAATAGCCTAGTTAGCACCTATGAACCTATAAAGCCCACCACCCTTACATCAGACAATTTACCTGATGAATATATTAAGCTAACAGCAGAAGCAATATCCTACCTTGTCTTTATTTTAATAAATGTATCTATCAATGAATCTTACCTCCCACTGTTCTGGGAAGACTCCAACATTCTATCCCTCCATATAACAGGAAACACTAAACTCACTACCCATATCCTATATCATTTCCAGTGTATTAGAAAAAAATGTATACAGACCCTTCTCTCACATATTACATACTGTTCTCTTCTCCCTTCATCCCCACATGTTTTTTTTCACTATACCACATTACACCTACTCTCCCTGTCAGTGTTATGAATACAGTAAATGTAGACAGAAATGCTGGCAGCTTAGTTTCTACCCTCTTTCTGGACCTAACAAAATGTTTTGATACCACCTCTAATAACATTCTACTTCAAAAGCTCACCAAACTAGGACTTGCAACATTACTCCTGGCCTACTTACACATCTATCTTTCCAACAGATTACAATCTGTTAAATGTCAAAATGAATTCATCTTTTCTCTCTCTATAAGCTGGTATCCCACAATGATCCATTTTTAGATCTATATACTTCAATATCTACATAAATGACCCCTCCACACCCAGCAAAAGTACCTCCATTATTGGGTATGCTGGTGATTTCACCATTATCTGCCCAAAACCTTAGCTTTCATTACAAAAAAAAAAAAAACAAAAAAAAAAAACTCATGAATCTTTATCCTTAAGAGAAATATGCCTGTCCAACCCACAGCTGTCCCTTAATCTCAAAAACATAAAATAGTCTTCTTCACCCCTAAGCAATAGGAAACCCAAAAATCTTACTTTTCTGACAGCCTAATTACACAATATACAAATTGAAAGCATACAGTATTCAAAACCCCTAGGCATCTGCAGTAAATAAAACTCACCAAAACAAAGGTGTCTGTATAGAATCAAAAATTACCTGGCCATCTCTGCTCAGAAACTCAGTATCTCATTCATGGATACAGAGCTGTAATAAATATGAATTGTTTAAAAAATACATCTTAAGTTTCATCTACTCAACTCCTGTCTCTGCCTTTGTTCTTATTTATTTTATCTACTTGATATTTGTTTACTGTGAAAGTCCAACTAGGAATAGAACGCATTTTCAGAGGCCTGGGGTGAAAAGCTCCAACAGTAAGATGTTTAATACAAGTACATTAACACACAGTTCATAATACAAATGGATAGCGGAAGAACCACATCCTGGTTAAGGCCTGTATTCTTCACCTATACATTCATAAGCAAACTGCCTGTGACACTTTCTTCTTTTCTTGTGCCTGTCTTTCTCACCCTCCCTCCTCGCATTATAATCTCTGCTGCTTGATCTCCTTACCTTCCATCCCAACACTGCTGCTTTTCATTCCCTTCCAATCATTTGTACGCACTGTAATAAACTGTGCTTTCTATAGGTGTATTTATAACCAATAGCGTTCACCCTTGCTGTTGATCCAGGAATGTTCATACCCTCATACTTCCAAAGGTAAGGACTAGGCAATCAGCCTGCAGACCATTGCAAGCTTACCCAAAAAAAGTTTTTCAAAAGTTACATCTAGCTTCAAGGAGGGCAAGACAAGATATAGTGAGGGAAAATTTGGGGCTGACACTTCCCAAATGTTTCTGTACTCCACATCTCAACTTATGTATTATTTCCTGTTCAGGTTTTTACCTATTAACGTAACTAATTCAGTTTAATTGCAATTTTACCACCTGTTCAGTTATGTGCTTTTTACTGTGCTGCTATTGTACCTTCATGTATTTTTTATCTTAATTGTACTTGCTTGTTTAATCTGTATATCTAAAGCTTTTCTCAGTTGGCCTCCATTGATAAGAGGCCTCATGCCCAGTTAGACTTTTCCAGTAAAACAAAACCAATATCTAAGTAAGTAAGTAATAACTAAGTATAGCCTGATTAGCGAAGTGAGATCCTCTTCCCTGGGCCTTTCTGCAGCTATGATTTTGCCTAATGGGTTAGGAATACAGCTGCATAGAACAAATATTTCATGTGGTAAGTAGTAGTGAAGACAAGACTGCATGTATAGATATAGCAGAGGCTTTATCCGATACCGAATATTATGTAACATTCTGTGGTTAAGAAATGGCACAACATTCACAATAAATCACTTTTCTGTTGTCCATCAACTTTAACCCCATTTTATGTTAAAAGAACTGTAGTGAAAAATAAGTTTGTAAGACTGGTGACTTTAACTTTAGATGGCATACTATTTCAGGAAGATAGTAAGAAACTTGTTTTTTTTATTAAAAAAGAGGGTACAATGTATCTCTTTCAAACAAGTGGGATTAAAGAAAAAAGAAACATGTTGCAAGTGTATTGTTTTGGGGATAAGGTGAGAAATACCATCACTTTTAACAATATAACCAGTGTAAGCATTAGGTTGTCTATGAACATAACCCACTTTGTTGATGCAAGTAAAATTAACAATACAGAGTATGCAATAAAGTATCAGTTTGAAGGAACAACACAGTTTTTTTTTTACTTTGTTGCTTTTAAAGTTTGGTGTTGGGTTTTGGTCCATTTAGTTTTTTTTCAAAAGTTGTGTCAAACATTTGGACAGGCACCTAAATAAAGGGGCCTGATACTCAATGATCATCCTGATGAGTATGGAATACACTGGAATGATCACATCTCTGTACCTGGATGCCATATTCCTAGTAATACGCTGTGTATTGAAAATGCACTTTCTTACAATAGTGGCTATGTGGTGATCAAAGGACAGTTAATTGTCTCCTTAGGTTCCTAGGTCCCTAACTACTGGATCACTTTCCTGGTGTATTTTGTCTATGTGATAGGTACAAGGGAGTTCTTGCTTGCTAAAAGGATATTATTATATGTTTCTTGGTATTTAATTTTAGTACATGGTTTTGACCCCAGCTATTGAATGGCTGGGAAAGGCCATCTTAAAATCTTTTTTGTTGTCAAATGTATGAATAAAAACTCTACTTTTAAAAGGGATCTGATTATACATACAGGATGGTACTTTATTTGCATGGAGACAGGAAAATAAAATTATTTATTACACAATAATCTAAATGACAGAAAATTCTAATTACAACTACAGTCATTATTTCCAAATAATTATAGTTGATGGTTAAAGCCCCAGGATGTAAATAAAGTCTAACAGGTCTAAAATCCATGCATCTCTTTATTTTTTTAAACAAGAAACATCTTTATTAACTTATCAACATTATATCACTCATTAAATTCCTACTTTCCCTTAACCCCCATTCCTCATCCAAAACATTATTCTGCATGTATTGTTCCCACAGTTCCCATTTTTCCTATGTAATTTGCTCCTACCCTTTTCTAAAGATACAACTTCTAGTTGTTTTATCTCTGTTACTATATTCACTACTTCTAGTACAGTTGGTTTAGAGTTTAATTTCTGTTTTCTTGTAAGTGCTTTTTTGGCAGCCACCAGCATTAAGCAAGGCCTTACTATGGCTAGGCAATTCCGATTCTGTATCACATCTCATAAAAATCGTTATACCAATTTGTTCTACCAGTATTTATCATAGCATAGTTAGCAGGAATTTGTAAAGTCTGCCAACTCATTATGCTTCAAAAATAGGTTTATTTATCTTTGTTTTCAGGGAAAGTCCGACTGGGTAATACCAATTTTCAGTAGATGCCCAGGGAGAAAGCTTCATTTGCTTATACTGCATTATACTAAATTCCAGTTAAACATAGAACAGTTGTATTTCTGTTTATATTTATACATAAACTGTAGTTACATTTATACATTCTAAGATTTTACAGAGGTGGAAGTTACTAAAGAGAAAGTCCATGACCAACTTAATGAATTGTACAGGCAGCAGTTATTCATAAATTTTGTTCTGTCATTTCAGTGAGAGGATGAGAGTATTCTGTTTAAGAAAATATTTGTAGAGTATCATATGGTGAGCACAAAGTCTTAACCTGGTGATGAGTATGTGGAGGACCAGGACTGGTTAAGCTGCTGTTTAAGCAGTGGTTTAAAACTTTTGAGTTTGTTAGAGAGTTTTATTTGTGTGGGAATACTATTCCATGGTTTAGCAAAGTATTGGGAGTAGAACGAGTCTCCTGCAACATTATTTGACTTATTTGTAAGTAGTAAGAGTTTGTTACTAGAATGGATGTCCCTTGCTGGACTGTATGGTATTAATAAGATTTGTTGTGCAGGGCATTTTTCTGGATGGTGAATGAGTTTATTGCTGTAGTTAGTTGTAAATATGTTAGGTAGTTGTGTAGTTCAAGCCAGTTTAGTTGCTTTAAGCTATGATAATGGTGGGTCATATGAGGGATATTAGTGTCAGATTTAGCTATTTTATTGTAACAGGAGGCAAGTTTCTTTCTTTTCATATTGTTTAAGCTTGTTAGGAGAAGAGTGGCATATAAGAGAGTTTGCAATAAGAAGGTGGTGGCTAGAGTTTTTCTTGCAGTATCTGTAAGGAATCCATAGATCCTATAAAGGGAGCTTAGTTTCTGGTGTGTAGATTTAATGGTGTGCAGTATATGCTGGTCATATTTGAGATTGTCATCTATTATAATGCCTAGACATTTACTGTTATTTGTTATTGCTATTATACTGTTTATTGTTACTAATGTTTCCAATTATCTTTTTCTTCGCCATCACACCTCCAGCATTTGCAATCCACCTGAGGAAAATTCTTTGGAGTCTACTTGGGGTATAAAAATAACCATGCAAACACTTCCAAGCAAAGATCCTAAATCTTCTAGGCCCTATTGCATATTTGGAAGTTATACATATATCCCCATTGTTTCTTTGTTTATTGCTTACCCAGTCTGTCATCCCAATCATTTCTAACCTCCTCTGATCGATTCCTATAATGATCATGCAATATTTTATATGCCCTACTAATTATGCCTTTTTTAAAGCATTCTTACAGAATCTTTGTATCCTCTGTGGAGTTTATGATGGCATCCAGTTTATAGTCATCTACAGACTTTGTCAGCCATAAACTTTAACATTAGCTTCGACCTCAGAGATGTAAATGCCAAAGATGAGTGGCCTGAGGACTGAACCCTGGGGTACACCATTAGGGACAGGTCTTTTGAAGGAGGTACAGCAGCACATTCTAATTTCTTGGTTCTATCTTTGAGCCAGTTTGCTATGCTGTGAGTTACATATGGATTAACATTTAACTGGGATAGTTTATTTACTACTAATCATGAGTTATTACTGTCAATGCTAGGAGCCTAAATAAAATGCTCCACTCCCTGGAAGCATTCTTTACCCTAGAGAATGCTGATGTCTGTGCAGACTCTGAGACGTGGTTTAAAGCCGCGAACAGCACACCAACAGCGCAGGGTTATAATGCTGTCCACACATTTCAGCTACTTCACAGGCAGGGATTAAAGGTGGAGGTGTCTCTGTTTACATAAAAAATAAATATACTTCAAGGCTGGTCAAACAGGACAATGCACTTGAGCTGCTCCATGTTCAAATCACCATAGGTAAAATCCAGTACCATTTCCTTGCAAGCTATAGGTCCCCATCTATGACCCAGGAAACCCATACCATGTATTTAAACTTATTAGAAACACTAACCATCCAACCCAGTATCATATTCATGGATGACTTTAATTACCCCACTATTAACTGGGTATTCTATACAACATCAAAGGTGCATGCGCAGAGATTCCTGGATTTTGAAAACACAAACTCCCTTGACCATATAGTCAATACACCAACCAGGGGTGCAACCATTCTGGAACTGGTCCTCACTAATATGGGAGAGTGCTACACACCCCCTACTGTAATGCCTTCCCTGGTAAGGTCAGACCACAAAATGGCCTACTTTGAAGTAAAAATAAAACCTGGACCCCTGCTAAACCAGGAATATTCAGGAACTATTCTACAGCTAACCTCTTGCTATTAAATGAGAACCTGACAACATTTCAAATCCCTATAAACCCTGAGAACACATCTGCCTATGCAGAACTGCTCACAGAAACCCTGTACAAGCATGTTGATAACTGCATAGAGGCAGCTGTACCCACCAGGAAGAAGTACAGAACTAATTCAAAAAAACAAGCCATCCTGGTGGAATCACAAAATCAATCGGATGTATAACAGGAGGAAGAAAATCATGGCAAAAATTAGGAGGTGCAGCACCCAGGAGGATAAAAGCACTCTCATCAAACTAAACAAACAACTCAGAGGACAAATAAAGTCTACCAAAGCCAAATTTGAGGCAAGTTTGGCCTCCCAGGCCAAGAACAACCACAAAGCATTCTTTAATTACTATATCCACAACCTCAAAGGCTATGCACAACTGTGTGCAGAGCTCATTGTAAATGGAGCCACCTATACTGAGCTAGAAGATATAACAAACCTCCTGGCTGATAAATTCAGCACCAACTTTACTCCTCTCTCCCCCTCAGCCTTCCCTCAGGAAATATCATCAAATATAACTCCCCCTACTACCACTAGGGAACAGGTCCTTAATGCTCTCTCTAAGATCACGAACACTGCATCAATGGGCCCAGAAAATATCCCAGGATGACTTCTAAATAGCATGAAAATTGACCTATCAGGGCCTCTGGAATTTCTATTTAACTGTAGCCTCCAAACAGGCTTCGTGCTTCATGAATGGAGAAAGGCAACAGTCATCCCTCTGCACAAAGGTGGGCCATCTACAGACCCATAAGTCTCACTAGTCTTATATCTAAAACCATGGAATGAATTATCATGGAGATGATCAGCAGAGATATAGTAATCCTCCAGATACTAGACCCAACCATGTCTGGTTTCATCAAGGGCAGATCATGCCTACTCAACCTGGTGGACTTCTTTGAGAAGGTCACCAAAGTAATGAATTAGGGCAAAATCGTTCACACTGCCTACCTTGACCTGGCCAAGGCATTTGACACAATACCCCACTCAGGCATTGTTGACAAACTGAAGAGATTAGGTACAAACCAGTATGTCACCCGGTGGATAGCAAAATAGCTCACAGACAGGACCCAGGAAGTTACAGTTGGGGAGTCCCCCTCTACAAAAAGGCCAGTCACAAGTGGAGTCCCACAGGGATCAGTCCTTGGACCGCTCCTGTTTGGCATTTACTTCTCAGAAGTCAAGGTCAATGTCAGTGGTCTCTGGCTGACTAAATTTGCAGATGATTGCAAATTAGCAGCTGTCATTGAATCTCACACTGACACAAATGTTCTCCAGGAGGGGCTGACACAGATGAACAACTGGTGTCAGAATCATGGACTAAAACTAAATGCCAAGAAATGCATAACAGTATCCTTTGGGAAGTCATCCATCCCTGGTAACTATCATATTGACAGCAAACCCCTTAGAGTTGACCCAGTAGTCAGGGACTTAGGGACACACATGGATAGTAATCTAGCCTTTGATCATCATGTGTCTACAGTGGCGAGGAAATGACTCTATGTTGTGCAAATTATAAACAAGGGTATGGCATCTAAGTCCAAGGAAGTCATTCTTCCACTGTATTCAGCATTCATCAGACCTATCATTGTGTAAAATGCCCCTTTGGTATGTACCTAACTAGGCATATCCAACAACTGGAACATCCACAGAGGTTCCTCACTAAAAGAATACAGGGCGTGAGAAATATGTCCTATGCAGACCACCTCAAGGCCCTACCTCTGTATTCTGTCTCCTACAGGCTTTTGAGGGGAGATCTATGCCTGTCACACAAGGCATTGCCAGACCCCACTCTGATGGACCTCCTGCATATCCAGAAAAATAACAGTACCGGAATTACCTGTTCTACAGACTTAAACCTTGCCTGTGATATAAATAGGATCTGCTGGAGGGATAGGTATGTATCCCAGAGACTACCCTGTCTATGGAACAGGCTCCCCATCCATGTGAAGCAGAATTCCTCCATAATCCAATTCAAGTGCAACTTGGACAATTGGATAGCAAACTGGAAATGCATCCCTGGTTTGGCACCTATGTCTCTCATGCAAGCAGGTGACCTGTAAATGGTTCATCTCCCAGGCCCATGCTTACACTTATCAAGAGTATCAGAACTTGTCAGAGATTTGGGATGCATAGCTAGGCTTAAAAAGGCCATTGTGGTCGTTAGCCTAGTAAACACCTATGAACCTATACCTGAGTGTGGGATGGTGTCAAACACCTTTGTGAGGTCTTGATATGCAGTGTGTACTGATTTGTCCTCATCCATTACCTCAGTAACCTTTTAAAAAATCTATGAGGTTAAGTAGATTCTGTTTCTCTGATGTTTCTCCCCTGCTACCTGAAACATTTTTTTTTTGTTTAAACAGTAACATGTTTCTTGTTTTGTTAGCTTTGATTAAAGTTGGACATAGAAGAAGTTGGCACTGGAGAGTTGATATTTACAGCCCTCTGAAAAACATTGTGTGTGTGTGTGTGTGTGTGTGTGTGTGTGTGTGTGTGTGTGTGTGTGTGTGTGTGTGTGTGTGTGTGTGTGTGTGTGTGTGTGTGTGTGCGCGCTTGTGCTCTGTGCACGTGTGTGTGTGTGTGTGTGTGTGTGTGTGTGTGTGTGTGTGTGTGTGTTTTGTATCTGTGTGTGTTTGTGTGTGGATGCATGTCTGTTTTTATATATGAGGAAGAGATGAAAAGCAAGTCATTCTCTGGTTATTATTGAGAGTTGTGTTTGCTGTGTAGGTTAGTTGCTGAAAGCAAAAAGAAGGACAAAGTACACAACAAGACCAAAACCAAAAGAAAATGCAATTAATGTTGTCAAAGAACCACTGTGCAGGCAAACCTAGGATGAAAAATTCATCCAAGACCAGACTACCAGATGTTGTTTTCAACACACCAACCTTTGGTGATTTTTAATAGTTGTGACACTTTTGTACACTGGTATATCTACAAATGCGATGGTGAGGTAAAAAAGTTGCATGTAATTTACAGAGCTTCTAACGCAGAGGAAAACAACTTCTCATTCAGAAGTCAATAGCAGTGGTTAGTACAGTTCAACTACATATGATTTGTTTCTTATTACTTGTGTTTCTGCTGTTATCTTTGGTGGTGATAGCAGGTGAGCGTCCACTTTCTATCCTGCTTTGACAGTCACCTTACCCTTTGCAGCAACCCTGAAATAGATGCAGTAAGTAATCTAAAATTAGCCTGTAGCCAGATATTAAAGGAAGAGGAGTGATTCCTTTTATCCTTGGGGCTCCAAAATCTATAAGCAGGTACATGAACCATCGGGAGTGCAGTAGCATTTATTTTCTTAGACATTGGACCCAATTCCAAAAGGCCTGCTGTCAATATAAGTGACCGCTTACATTGAGAGCAAGCTAAGAGCAAGTTTTTTTTTAATCTGGCCCTTGGTGTAAGCCTGATTTTGGACAGGTTTTACACTGAAGTTAGCCACTTTCACTGAAAGCAAGTCTTTCAGAATCAGGACAGACTTACACTGTGAGCAACTCTTTTGGAATCTGGCTCATAGGCTTGTGGTAACACCTTACTTCATTATAAAGCTTGTAAATAAAGTTGCTACATTAACTGCTGTCTGGCATACCATTTAGTTGTTTTTTTTTGCCCCATATCTCAACCTCACAAACATGCAGATCTGTATGCATTCCCTTGCAAATGAATGGGCAGTCCTAAAACAATATTATTTATTCTGAATGAGTTTTTATCACTGTTATATCTATTTTGTGCATGGAAGATCTCGATTTTCACAACAAAAAACATCACATAGCACTGCTGAATGATCAGGGCTTATAATAACCTGCAATATTCAGTCAAGTAAGGCATTTGTTGTATCAGACCACTGCAATGGAAACATGCTGATAGGATGCATCATGGTTTTAAAGTTTAGCAATGTGCCTCACTCAGTTACTTTGTCAGACATCTCACAAAGTACAGTTGTGTACACTTACCATAAATGTAGATGTTTTAATTTATTCACTGTTGCAGTCATCACAATTGGGTTATCCCTGCCAGGGTAGCCCTCGGCTGGCCCGAATACCAGAGACTTAGTATTTCTGTGTTGGTTGCTGTCACTTGAGGACTGATGTCAGGTCATCAGTGGTATACAGTAAGGCAGCCGATGCCTTTACATTAGTTTTTCTTGCCTTAACCTGCCAGGAGCCCCCAAGTAAGAGGCCAGGGTCTGGTGGAAGAAACCCCACCAGTGGAAAATAAATATCAATAAGTCCCTTGAAAGGAAAGGAGAAAACAAGTTAGAATTGTAATAAAAGGAGAAAGAGAAGAAGGGGGGATGGAGGGGGGGGCAGGACTGCAACAGTGAATACACTTGAACATCTACATTTATGGTAAGTGTACATAACTGTACTACGTTCTCCATGTTTCACTGTTGCAGTCATCACATTTGTGTTGATTCCCAAAGCTGTGGAAAAGGGTGGATGCAGCCAAAGAAACTAGGGCAGGCTAGGATGCCCTGGAAGACTGCAGAGGCAAACCCTGCCCTAGATTTGGAGAAGAGAGGCAGGTGGTAATGCTTGGTAAAAGTTTGAACAGATGTCCAGGTGGCAGCCTACAGGATGTCCCTGGTGGGGACTCCTCTGAGGAAAGCCACAGAGGTGGAGGCTGCTCTGGTAGAGTGTGCCCTGACCGCCTTGCAGGAGGCTTTGTGCCCTGACCCATTTGCAGGAGGCTTTCCATGCTGTTTGTAACAGAAATGGATGCAGTGTGCTATCCATTTGGAAATGGTTTGTTTGGAGATGGCTTTGCCTTCTGCCCCTGTAGCAAAGCTATTCAGCAATTGATCAGACTTTCTGAAGGAGTTAGTCCTGTCTAGATAGAATATGAGCTGTCTGTGCACATATAGAGAGTGAAGAATCCTTTCCTCCTTTTTCTGGGGATAAAGAAAAAAAGGTGGGCAAATTAATGGATTGGTTGAGAGCCACACTGGACACCACCTTGGGCATGCAAGATGGGTTAGTTCTGAGGGATAACCTGTCTGCATGAAAGATGATGAAGGGTTCCACAGCCATGAATTCTTGCAGCTCAGAGATTCTTCTGGCTGAAGTGATGGCAAGAAGGAATGCTGTCTTCCAGGAGAGAAATTTTAGCTCTGCAGAAGAAGTTGGTTCGAAAGGGGGCAGGATGAGGTTTTCCAATACAAAGTTAAGGTCCCAAGCTGGAGTTGGTACCCTTCTGTGTGGCCTCAAGTTGCTAGCCCCTCTTAGGAACTGTTTGATCAAAGGGTGTGAGAAAAGGGGCTGCTCAGTGGGAAAATGAGCAGAAATAGCAGAGGCATGAATTCTTAAAGAGGACAAAGAGAACACTGTGTAGTAGGTCAGCTAAGTAATACAGGATGAGAGGGAGAGAGGGCTGTGCTGTATTGGCTCCCTTAGCCTGGATCCAGGTGCAGAACCTTTTACATTTAGCAGCATAAGACTTTCTGGTGCTAGGATGTCTGGCCTCATGGATAACATCCAGAACCTGTTTACTGAGGCTGGCAGATTGGTTCAGGGTTAGGGAATAAGCCAAGCTGCCAAACTGAGTATCTGCAATTGGGGATGCAAAAACTGCCCTTCCCTCTGGGTTAGGAGGTTTGGAATCCGAGGAAGATGCCATGGGGGTAGTGAGGACAGGCTGAGCACCAAGGGGTACCAGTGCTGGCAGGGCCAGTGTGGAGGTATGAGAATGGTCCTTGGTTTTTCCTCCCTAATTTTGAGTGGTACCCTGGGGATGAGAGGTAGGGGAGGAAAGGCATAGACTGACAGATTAACTCAGGGGAAGGACAGGGTATCCACTTTCCAAACCATGCAGTGATGCTCCCTGATGCAGAATTTGCTGAACTGATGGTTGGTGTGGGAGGCAAAGAGGTCGACCTTCGGGTTCCCTGAAGGTACTTATGTTGAGTTGCCACTCGTGTGGGTCCAGAAGATTTCTGCTTAATTGGTCTGCTAGAGAGTTGAGAAAGCCTGGTAGGAATTGTGCTAACAGGTGTAGTTGCATGACAGTGGCTGTGTGCCAAAAGGTCACGGCCAGCCTGCATAGAGAGTAGGAGTGAGTCCCTCCCTGGTTGTTGATGTACCACATCACAGTGGTGTTGTCTGTTTTGATCAGGAGAGCCCCTGGAGAGAGAAGGGGTTGAAAGCTCTCAAGGTGTGCTGCACAGCTATCATCTCTTTTTGATTGATGTGCAAAGGGATTTGCTGTGGTCTCCATTGGCCCTGTATGCACCTGCCATCCAGGTGTGCACCCCAAGCGTAGTCTGATGCATCTGTGGTGAGGGTCTGGATGGTGGGGGGGGGGGGAGAAAGGCATTCCTTTGTTGTGGGAGCATGCTGTTGCCCACCATAGAAAATCTTTTCTGAGGCAAGGAAGTACAGGTAGAAGAGTTTCCAGGTCTTGCAGTGTTGGCACCAAAGGCTCTTTAGGTACCATTGAAGTTTCCTCATATGCAGTCTAGCATATGGAATGAGTAGTATGCAAAATACCATGGAACCCCAGAGCTTGCAGGATCTTCCTTGCAGTTAGCTGGGGCCTTGTGGCTAGTTGAGAGAAGTAGTCTGTCAGAAAAATTTGTTTCTCTGGAGTAAGGTATGCCATCTGGGAAGCTGTGCCCAGACTTGCTCCCAGGAAGATTATCCTTTGGGTGGACACCTGTTTGGATTTCTTTTTGTTGATTGTGTATCCTAGGGAGGTTAGTAGGGTCTTTACAAAGGCCAGGTGCTTCAGCAGCTTCTCCTGGCTGTCTGTCTGAATAAGGCAGTCTTCTAAGTATGGGTAAATCTGAATATTTCTTTGTCTGCAAAAGGCAATGGCTGGAGCCAGACATTTTGTGAAAACTCTGGGAGAAGTAGATAAGCCAAAGGGAAGTGCAGAGAACTGAAAGTGTTGAGATCCTGCCCTGATGCAGAGATATTTCCTGCATGATTCACTGATAGGAATGTGGAGGTAGGCCTCTTTTAGATCTTGGGTGGCTAGCCAAGCATCCTTGGAGAGCATGGGTAGCAGCTGCTGGAGGGTGAGCATTTTGAATTTTGGGATCACCAGGAAGGTGTTGAATGGATAGATTTAGGATGGGGGGCCAGGTGCCCTCTTTTCTGGGCACCAGAAAAAGTCTGGAGTAGAAACCTTGGCCTATCTGTTCTGTAGGAACATGCTCTATTGTCCTCATAGAGAGCAGGGAAAGGATTTGCTTTTGAGCCTCTGCCCACTGATTTGGTGGTAGATCTGGGAACCCTTTTGGGGTTGGAAGGGTGTGGAAGGAAAATTTGTATACCTGAGACACAATGTTCTGAACCCAGTGGTCCTTGGTAATGGTGGCCCAGGTGCTTGAGTGAAAGGATAGTTTTCCTCCTAGGGGTAAGTGAAGATGGGCATAGGGAGGGGGTGGAGGAGATGACTCATTGTGAGTTTTTACCATAAGAAGCTGGCTTAGAACTCCCTGGTTTTGAAGTGGAGGTAATCCACTGTTTAGATCTCTGCATTCCCTGTGGCTGCTGTCGGGGGGGGAGGTCTGCTTCCACGGGGCCTAGGCTGGGCTAGTTTACTGGGAGCAGGAAAGGACCAGTGTTTGGAGGCACAATTCCTGCTGAACCTAGGGGGCTGGACCTGCAAGAAATCCTTAAGTGTTTGCTTAGATTTTGCTTTTTCTTCCATCTTTTTTAAGACTTGTTCTGCCTTAGTGCCAAATAAATTATCTTTGTGCAAGGGGGCATCCAACAATTTAGATTTGACATGATCTGGCAGGAGCTGTTCCTTAAGCCATGCATGCCTTCTAATTACAGATCCAATGACTGCTGCCCTGCAAGAAGCTTCTAGGGCATCAAAATCATCTTTAGATTCTGCCCAAGCAGGAAAGGAAGACATTTTTTGTTTAAGGAGTACCAAGGTATGTTGCAGAAATTTCAGCATATGGAACTGACAGTTAAGTGCCCTGATAGCACAAGTAGCTGAGGTGTATACTTTCTTACCTCATCTGTCCAATGCTCGGGAATCCCTGTCTGAGGGGGTGGGATTCTTAGTAGAGGTTGCTTTAATTCCTTTTGGCCCTTGAGAAATGACCTCAGGGTCGACTGTAGGATTTTTAAAAAGATATTTGTGTGAGTCAGGTCCACTATAGTATCTGTCTGTTTTTCTGGAAGCAGGAAAAAAGGTGTCGAGTTAAGCTGGGTTCGAGGAAAACATCGTCCACAACATCCAGGACTGGGGGAATGGCCAAAGGTCTGTGTTGTGGAAGAGCTAGGAATTCTCTGAGGGTCTTTTAAGACTGAGGGTAGTCCTGACTCTCCCATTGGAAATGCTCCCTTAAGGTATGGAGGGTTTCCCCAAAGGAAAAATCCTCTGGGGGAGAGGCTGAAGGTATGGAATCCCCTGCATCACAATCTTCATAAGTGGAGAGGGGTTGCATGTCTTCATATTCATATGCATCAGATTCATCTGACTCTTGTTCAGACAAAACTACAGGGGACAGATCTCTTTTCCTTTTGGAGGGGGTAGCTTGGCTTCCTCTGATCAGCATGATAAGGTCTTCCACCATTTTAAGTATTTGAGACTGAGGCAAGGTAGCAGGCACCTGAGAGTGGGTCATCGGTTTCTTGGGTGTGGTTCGTACCTAAGGCCTAAGAAACTTGGTAGTTTTAGAAAGAATGGTAGTCATGAAAGAAGACATTTATTTGTATCGAGATTCGGTAGTGCGAAGGACTTCTTCGGAAGCTGGTGCCTGCTCAGCGGCTCCAGACCCATCCAAGGTTGAGATGACCACAGGATCCTTAGTTGAAAAAGAGTTTTGCAGCATACTGGACTCTGAAAGGGTCTCAGTAGTGGCCTGCGAATCAACAGAAGTTGGCATCAGGGGCTGCGAAAGCACCTCACTGAGGACCGGAGCACTGATGACTAGCTTAATGGAAGCGTCGTTGGTAGGTTTAGAACTGTGCAGTCTGTCTCTGTCTGTATCTTTATGTTTTTTCAGAAGAGCTGCTGTCAGATGGCTTACTGAAGCCATATCAGAATTCAAGGACTGTAAGCAAAAATATCTGGCTACAATAAGGGCATGACGATGGATAGTTCTGGTGTTGAACAATGCACAGAAGTGACAACGAGGGACGTCGTGGTCTGGGCCTAAACAATTGATGTAGTAAGAGTGGAAGTCCTGGTGTGGTATTTGTTTTCCACAGGTGAGACAATTAACTTTTTCTGACATCAGTTAGTGCAAGAAAAAAGGATCCTCAATGGGGTACTTAGTTTAGAAGACTTCAACTTCAATTCTGTAGATGAAAACTCAGGTAGTGGCCGACCGGCACTCGTGCAAACTGCTTCTGCTTCGAGCTCCACAGAAAGGAAGACTGATGTAATGGTGTCAGCTGCCTTACTTTATACTACTGATGACCTGACGTCAGTCCTCAAGCGACAGCAACTGATGCAGAAATACTAAGTCTCTGGTATTCGGGCCAGCCGATGGCTACCCTTGGCAGGGATTACCCAAATGTGATGACTGCAACAGTGAAACACGAAGAACATCTCCCTTTGGCAATGTCATACCTATGGCCACACCTTCTGGATCCCACTCTTGAGATCTGAAAAGATGGCATGTCCCGCTCTCCCACAATAACTCCACCAAAATATAAATGCCCAGTAAGATGAGGCTTTACACAAGTATGTAACTATAAAGTAGTTTTGAGTGGAAGGCATCTTAAAACTGTTGAAGACATAATAAGTGAACAAAGTGAGCCAAGTATTTCCAGCAAACTGGATTAAGATTAAGGTCATGATATGGTATCTCCTAAAAATGCTAAAGATGCAATATACCTATTAGACATGGCCAGTTACAGATTTAGGTTTATTAAGCACTGTACATATGCAGGTATCTTGAGCCATATATTCCCTGTACAGCCAAACCTCTCCAAAGCACTACTGGTTAGAATGATTAGCAGTACATGTATGAACAACTGACTCACTGCAGTTGTGCAGTGAGTCGCACTGCACACAAATGCTCCACACAGTAGAATCAAACAGCTTAACCTTCTCTGTACAACTTACTCCCCCAATTCCTATTGTAACTTACATAGTGAGTAGTTGTGCAAAGAAGCTCTGGTTTGCACTGCATTATGAGTTGTTCTTTGTGTATTGACTCAGATTGTTTCTTTTAGACAGGTAGCACCTCTAGTAAATTTTCTGGAGACTTAGATTGTTTTCTTAGACAAGTAGTATCTACAATAAACCAACTGCAAACCCCATGGCACAACCCCCTTCAGTCTACATTTGTTAGCACATAGAACCATGAATTTGAACTTTCCAACCATCTCTTTAGCCAGTCTGTCTGAAATGTAGCTATTGTCTTATCTTTACTTCAACCACCTACTACCAGCAGACATAATGTATGAGATATGTAGTTATGCAAAGTAATTGGAGGCAAAACTGTCTCACAAAGGCAAAACAAATAATAAGCCGAATCTCTGTACCACATAACAGTGCAGTTAGCAAAGCATACACAGTTCAGACCAAATACATAGGCCCAATATGCAGAGGTTCTTAAAAGTAATTTCCCTAAACCACAAAGAAATTCTAAATGTAACGTAAGACAAAAGCACCCATAGTGACCTTATAGGCAGTGCCCGCCATGAAACATGCACCAGGGAATTAAACTGATTCACTTCAAAAGCCCATAAGGTTAACTTCCTCATAATCCAATATCCTAGCCATAGCCGATTCCATACTGAGACACACCAGTGCACCACTCACTAGGCTGTGCAAAGACAGGGTCATGGTCAGTTACTTACCTGGTGCCAGGATTTGCCCGATCATACAAGCACTGAAGTCCCTGCACCACAAGTGCACATATGGCATAGGGTATAAACGGCTTGTGATGTGCTTCCATGGACTATATGAAAATACTTCAAGATAAAATAACACAACCATGGAAAGTCTTTAACACTTAAGCACAAGACTTTATATCATGAATAGACAAAGATTTCAAGTAAAAATCTCTTTCTCAATGCTAGACAAAAACAATTAAAACCATGACATTTAAATAGCAGTCAGAACAAACCAATCAGGTTGTAGCCAATATAATTAAACAACTAAATAATTAATGATCTAATTTTTAAAACTGGTTTAATACTAAAATTATAATTCAGACCTGAATAACTATCTGCATGAAAATAATTTATCGATTTGCATGAGATGCATTCAGTTTTCAGAGTAATATCCCAACCTCTCTTATTTTTACTTATAGTTGCAACAATTCTAAAATTAAACTTATGTGTATTAGTAGTATCAGTCACGTTTTGCTAGAGTTAGAGTTAACCTGTTTTTGTATATCAGACAAGCATTCAGAAATATAATCTTTAAGCATGCCATTAGTTTTTCCAATATAAAAACAATCACATGCTTCACAGATCACCAAATAAATTAACTGTTCTGTAAGTTGCAAAACAGCAAAATGTAAACATTTTACAACTAACAGAATGTTTAAAGGTGGTATTAATATAAGCAAAAAAAACTGACAGTCATAACATGGAATTGTACACTTAGTTGTAAGAGTGTTGTTTGATTGCAGTATTTAGTTTTTATTAGCATAATGTTTATTTAGCTCCTATATTTTTTTTAACATCAGGTGATGAACATAAAATAGACCAATTATTTATTGTAATATTTTCAATATTCCTGGAATGTCTAGTATACTTAATAGCATACCTAATTGTCTAAAAATCATACTGAAAGTCAGTATTCATACTCTGCTGTACAAATGAAGTTTTGGCAAGAGTCATATGTTTAAATTCTGAGCGCTATCCACAGTCACTGTCTTTAGTATTGACTGTGATAGCTCTAAGGAAACTGACTGCAGACAATATGAAAAGTGAGATGATGGAGCTCTCAGAATATGTGTCTAAGGCAGGTATGAACCCAGCCTTGAACACAATTCTACCTTCACCAAGAACAATGCCACAATACGAACAAACAATTTCTGATTTCAACAACTGGCTTAATGTGTCATTTAAAGGAGCTGCAATGTTTATCAGCCTGGGAAGACATGGCAGACAGCCCAACTGCTTTGTCAAGGATGGTTTGCGCTTCTCAACCCAAGGTTTGGTATACTGGCGAACTTCTTGTCCACATCATTGTTCCTCTTTTAGGCAATGTTGGCATTCTATAGCACCTGACATGAACAAAATCTGGATAACATTATGATATTGTTACTTAACACCAAGAGCCTCAGAATCTCCATTACCTATAAAAAGTGCTTACCCTGGAAAGCACTGATTTTTGCATCATCACAGAGACTTGGTTCAAGACCAGGGAGAGCACTCCATCAGTGAAGGGTTCCAGTGCCTATTGTACAGTTAGCCCCACTGCATTAGACAGCAGCTCTAAAGGCAGTGGTGGCTCCCTATTTAAAAAATAGTATCTCACCTTCAGAGTTGTTAAACAAGATAGCATTCCAGAACTCATCCACATAGTCAATTGCACTAAAGACAGTGGTGTCCCTATATAGATCCATACCACAAATTACAAGAACCCACACATACAAAACCTCCAGAAATATTAGTAACTATGACCAACAAAGGTTTAGCAACATTCTAAAACACACTAACTGGACTCCACTTAAAACACCGCCACTTGAAGATGCCCTTGAATACTTTAACAATGTATTTCTAAATAATCTCGACAGACTACCTCACCTCCACAGCAAAAGAATAAAAACTAACTATGCTCCCTGGCTAACAAAACATATCAAATGGCATTTAGAAGATAGAGACAAAGCCTGGAAGGAATGGCACAATAACAAGTCTGATACTAACCTAATTAAACACAGTTACAAAACAAAGCAAAAAAGCTACTGAACTTAAACAAAAAAAATACTTTTCTAATCAATTGGAAATACACAAAAACAACCCAAAACAATTTTGGAAACATATCTCAAACCTACTTCACCAGGACTCTAAACAAACTCCATCACTACATCCTGATAAAACTCCCTCAGAAATAGCCAATCTCTTCAACTCTCATTTTATAGATAGCATAAGAAAACTGTTAAAAATCCCACTACCTCGACTACCTCAAGCCCCATCTCTGATCCTCCTCTACCCTTATATCATAACTCCTGCACAAACAAAAATAACCTTTCACCTTCTCAACAAACTAGTACTACTAGTTCTACCCCATCTCATTCAAAAACTACTTCAAAAACTAAAACCATGCTCCCTCTCCTCTGACAACCTCCCCCGTGAATATTTAAAACTTGCACAGAAGTCATAGCATATCCTCTCTGTATCCTTATAAATTGCTCCATAGCAGAGTCGAATGTCCCTAACCTCTGGAAAAACATCTATCATCATCCCATTACATAAAAGGGAAAACTCCAATGAACTATCCAATTATCAACCAATCGCCATCTTCTCTCCTCTCTCCAAACTCCTGGAAAAATGCATGCATGAGCAATTACTTCAACATCCCATCCAAAGTAAACTAAGCAGAAGCATCTTCCAGTACTTCTACATTCCAAGATTATACGAATGCTAATCTACTAAAACTGAGTGATAATATGGTTAAATTCAATAGCCCCTTCCATCTTGACAACCCTTCTGCTTTTGCAAAAATGTTTACAGCCAAATTCTGTGCACATGTAAACAGTTGCATAGATGCATCAGTCCCCCTCAGAAATAAATACAATGCAAGTTCAAAAATAAGCCCCTGTGTCGAAACCCTAATATAAATGAGCTCTGTTTGCTTGCAAGAATAAATCTAACTCTCAAGATGCCAAAAACACTCGTGCTCTACTAAACCAGGAACTCTGGAGCATATGAAATCACCCAAAGACAAATATGATATAAAAATAGCCATGAAGGATAATCAGAAAGCCCTCTTTAACTGTGTTAGAAATCTCAGAAACAATGCCCAACACTGTGCAGAGCTAATAGTAAATGCTATCACATACTTGGACCTAGAGGACATAGTTGATCTACTAGCAGATAAAATATGCTCAAACTTCACCTCTTCTCCTCTACAGTATTCTCAGATCACATACCTACATCTACAATCCCACCAATTTACCAAGAACAAACTCTCAAGGCACTAACTAATGCCAAAAACACTACATCTGTGCCTCAAGGTGCTATCTAATGCCAGGAATACTACATCTGTATCTCAAGACACTATCTAATGCCAAGAACACTACGTTTGTGTCTCAAGACACTATCTAATGTCAGGAACCCTACATCTGTGTCTCAAGGCACTATCTAATGCCAGGAGTACTACATCTGTGTCTCAAGATGCTATCTGTTGCCAGGAACACTACATCTATGTCTCAAGGTGCCATCTAATGACAGGAACACTACATCTGTGTCACAAGGCACCATCTAATGCCAGGAACACTACATATGTGTCTCAAGACACTATCTAATGGCAGGAACACTATATCTGTGTCTCAAGACACTATCTAATGCCAGGAACAATACATCTGTGTCTCAAGACACTAATGCCAGGAAAACTACATCTGTGTCTCAAGGCACTATCTAATGCCAGGAGTACTACATCTGTGTCTCAAGATGCTATCTGTTGCCAGGAACACTACATCTATGTCTCAAGGTGCCATCTAATGCCAGGAACACTACATCTGTGTCTCAAAGAGCTATCTAATGTCACCTACACTACAACTGTGTCTCAAGATGCTATCTAATGCCAGGAATACCACATCTGTGGTTCCAGATAATGCTTCAGGTTGCCTACGAGTAGACCTGAAACAAGTCTTGTCATAATCATTACAGAGGTAATTCAGTATCAGCCTCAGAACAGGCTACAAGCTAGATGAATGGAGGAGAGCATCAGTCCTTCTCTTGTGCAAAGATGAGTCTTCAATGGACCTAGATAATTATACAACATTAAGTCTGACAAGTTTCATCAGTAAAGCTATGGAAAGGACCATTATCGAATTAATAAATAAGGATATAGGTAACAAACTCTCAACCCAGTTCAAATTAGTTAAGGTCATGATGATCCACATGGAAGCAGAATGTAGGAAAATATCACTCTTATTAGTAGGTATAGATGCAGAGAAAACATTCAACAGAGTAAGCTGGGATTTTGAGTAGGGCAATGGAAGCATTTGCATTTCCTGATATAATAAAGAGGTTAATTATGTTTATAATCATTGTCAAAGAAAAACAAAGGACTCAGAATTTCAAGGATGTAATTGGTGAGGCATTCAAGAAAAGTTGGCTTTATTTGCAGATGATATTTTGTAACTAATGGAACCAGAAATGGACATCTCAGTGTTGTGGAACATTCTCCGACAGATCTGAATTTTTTTCAGGACATAAAATTAATGAAAATAAAACAAAGACTATAGCAAAGAACTATATACCAATACACATACTTGCTCAGAAATACTCATATTTATAATGAGGACATGATAAAGGGACTATTTAACAACATGGATTAAAAAGGATTCAGTTATTACAGTTAAGGACATGTGGGAAGAGACTTAACAAAAGGTAATACAAAAACTGAAAAATTGAAAGTTCTTGCTTATGACCAAATAAATACTGAGAAAATAGTTATCAGAGAAAGACAGAATGTGTACTTGGTATTTGCAATTCAAAATATAATCTGGAGGCCAAAAACAAAACCTGGTAAATAAATAACTGTTGTCAGTCGTATTTCTTTAGATATTATTACAAAAAAGTTTCCTCAACATTGCTTTTGTCTTTTGTAGCACTCCCCAACACAGCACCACTGTTCATAAAACCACCTTAGCAATACAGAAGCGATTTTCATTTGCCTGCTCACCATTCATAAAATGTGACTGTTTATTGAACAGCATAGGTGAACCTTTGGTCCATTCATAAAAAAAATGAGACTTGGTGCATGTGCAAGGCAACACAAGATCTGTCATTCATGACCTGGCATGGTTGCTCATGTGTACACAGACTCTTTCTTTCCAATCATTCATAAAAAGCCATTTCCTCAGCAGCAGCTGTAAAAGTAAAGCTAGGACATCGCTGATGTTAACTATCATATTCTGTAGCTTGAAGTCTCAATAGTTTATTTTGGAATTTTAGCCACTGTGTGATCTGTGAATTTGGATTATTGGGTTACACATTTAGATAAATTAAAGGCAAATTGCGTTTTCAGTATATATGAGAGAAAATGTTTTCAGTTCCTTAAATGATTTTGTTGTGTATTAAATCTAAAGGTAGGGTCAGATATTTTGATGCTACCCTTCCTCAACCCTTCCTCGACCCCACTAACTCTTGCAAACCAGTAGACCGAAGCAGACATTGTTGCTTTTTCCAGTTACAGCACAGTCTTATCATGCATCTGACAGTTTTTGCTGCTATTTATTTTCTGATAGACCTTTTAGCTAACTAGTAACTAGTGAGATTATTAGCCTTAATGGAATGAAATGTTGTAGATGACTACAACCTCAGGCATAGATGTGCTGTGAAATTCTGCCATTTTACATGTGTTTTTCAGCTTTAGTCCTTCATTTCTCTTTAGAAATATATTATTCCACTCAACAAACTCACTTATGTTAATAAATATTTTATCTGGAATAATTTAAATTGAATTTTGACTACATTAGTTTGTGTATCTGTGTTTGTCATTGCCTTCTGACATTGTTATTTTTATTTGTGTAGTTCTTAGCTGCATTCGCTGCACGGGTCTCTTTGATGCATGTGCGCGTGTGTATTTTCAGATTAATGTTAAAGTGGGGATCATTTTCACAATTACTTGAATGTTGGTATCCCACAATTCCATTGGAGTGGGCAGGGTTACATTATCATGCATGCAAATTGTATGTTAATTAGTGTCCAGATTTTTGTCCGGTTGCATCTCCTTTTCAGAGGCTTTTGTCCAGAATTTTGATGTCTCCAGGTTGAGCTGTGTCGTACATTGTAATGGTATAAAAGCACATGCGGTATCATTCACCTGGTGATTCATAAAATTAGCTGCACTGCATGTAAATCACTCTTTACTTGTTAACTTATTTTTGTTTTTCTCACTACTTTTTGGTTCCTACCCTGCACGCTTACTACGTTATAGGTCCTCTACAATTCAGCTTAAATATGTCATATAAAAAAGCTTTCCCTACATTTCTGTCTACCAGAGGGGGCAGACGATGATGAAAGAGTCAGGAGAGGAGCATAATACACTGAAGTAATAAAATGGGTTTCACGCACAGATTGTCTTTAGTTTAAATATGTATGTGGGAGGTTACTTTCTTGTGAATGAACAGAAAAGTAAAATGGAAGGTAGAAATAGACAACAATATAGCAGATAAGGAGATGTACCATCTGGATAACATAGTATGATAATTATCCACAAAGATAGGAAAATATGGTGCAGAGATAGTGCAAATAAACTGGTGGTACAGGTTACAGGATATATGCTTGGTCAAGGAATTAACCTACTATGTGACAATGATAAGTACATTGTTGCAACACTTGCTTCATCTTACTGGCCATCATCTCCAATTGTTACTGTATTATAACAGTTGGCACCTTCCCCAGACATTATGAATTAACACAGCTGCAAAACTCATACCCTCCAACTTACTGAATGCTATTGAATTAAGCAGGTCAAAGATGGTATAACTCCCACCATGTGGGCAGCCTGTGCAAGAGCATGGCATCAGATTAGGAGAAAGTTTATAATGTTGGTTGAGAAACTTTTAACGTGAATGAAGGTAACTGGTACATGTCTAGGGCTGCAGGCACCAGTCATGTGTTGTGTCTTGCTGAAAGGTGACTAGTACATGTGTAGGGCTGCAGGCACCAATCATGTGTTGTATCTTGCTGAAAGTTGACCAGTACATGTGTAGGGCTACAGCCACCAATCATGTGTTGAATCTTGCTGAAAGGTGAGCAGTACATGTGTAGGGCTACAGCCACCAGTCATGTGCTGTGTATTACTGAAAGGGGACTGGTACATGTGTAGGGCTACAGCCACCAGTAATGTGCGATGTCTTACTGAAAGGTGACTGGTACATATGCAGGGCTGCAGCCACCAATCATGTGTTGTATCTTACTGAAAGGTGACTAGTACATGTGTAGGGCTACAGCCACCAGTCATGTGCTGTGTATTACTGAAAGGTGACTAGTACATGTGTAGGGCTGCAGTTACCAGTCATGTGTTGTGTCTTACTAAAAGGTGACTAGTACATGTGTAGGGCTGCAGCCACCAATCATGTGTTGTGTCTTACTAAAAGGTGACTAGTACATGTGTAGGGCTGCAGTTACCAGTCATGTGTTGGGTCTTACTGACTGACAATACAACTTTTACTCCAGGCAGGTATTGTGTCCTATTCATTTACAAGTTTAGCAATTGTGAATAGCTGTTTCTGCAGTGTCCTTATGTTGTCATGGTCATGCATCCAAATGGCCACTGGTATTGTGAATACCTGTCCTTTTCACAGCACCAATGCTTCACTGGTAATACCACAGCATTTGTTCACCTCTTCTGTCATTTTACTTGTACCGCTTGTGTCAGTGTGATACATGCCATTACTCGTATTCTTTATAATACATCCATTCATATGCATGGACATGTTTGTCAGTTTCCTGGAATGTAATCTGTATATTTCTGGTTCTTGACAGAACAAAACAATATCCTGTTATGTGTGTTTCTCCTATATCTTTCTGTTTGCCATTGCATTGTCAGCCATGATGCACTGTGCAAGACAAGATTTTGTGCAGTTCTGCTTTTGAATCACGTACCAGAACACGCTATACTGTAAAGACTACATGAAACTTTTACAACTTTCCTTTATGGCACCCTGTATGTCACTCTTTGATGGACTACAGCACTGTCAGTGACATTAGTACCCCAAAGAAACATATCTGTTAAATGTATGGCTCTATTGCCATTTGTGTATTTTACATGGCAACGCTAATATGCAGCACAGAAAGTGTACCTCGCTAAACATGAATAAATCTAAAACTTAAATATGATAATTCCCTGCAAACTTATATAATATAATGACACATACTGTATGTACTAATTTATAATATCACATGCCTCTTTTACTTACATATTTGTATTTGCTGTAGATGTCAGCCAGTCAGCAGCTAAACCAACCATGTCTAATCCAGTAGAAAGCTGGTTGAAATAGCGGGGGTGACCTGTAAAACAAAATATAATTAAATCCATAAGAAAAAAATAATTCTTTAAACAGCACAAGAAATAGTTTGCAAGTTTGAACAAGGTTGTTAATATCATTATTTTAATGAAAAATTAATTTAAGACTGTTAGAGTTTGCTTTTTATACAGACAGCGTACTGTTGTTGATTTCTTTTGGCAGCTGTACATGGCTAAGTATAATGCATGTATGTAGCACTTGCTTGCATGATGGTAAAGTGTCCTGCAAAATATTTAAGCTATCTGTCTAATAGTGGACTACAAAATGTAATCTATCTAAAGAGTAATCCTATGGATGCCATATGGACAAGTAATCCAGCCTACACAGATAGGCACATATGCACAGATATCTCTTTATCTTTTCATTTTATCTGTCAGAGCTGAGTTCTTTCATTTTCCACTTGCATAATGTGCTATATTAGGGAAGTCATATGGCCTAACAAAAGGTCCCCGGATACCCTTCATAGAAGTCATTTATGCTCACAGTGCTTTGTCTAAATAGTATAATAGTAATAGTAATAATAACAATACTTAGGGAAAAAAGAAAATGTAATGATGTCACTATTTCTAGGTACAAACTGTTTTGTAAGAATGTTTTGGGTTTTTCTATACTTTAAGCAGAACATGAGTCTGTGCTCAAGGTTTCTGTCATATATTTTGTGTCACCACCTTCGTTGTGTTTCTTTTCTTTTTAGAAGTTGGTGTTAGCCTGTAAAGTGTAAATCCTTAAAAGTGTTTATAATTGGTAAGTTCTTTCCCTTGGTAGATTCCTATGACCGCACCGCATCAGTGTGAGAATAAGTAAGAAAAACTTGTAGAAAAAAAGACTGACAGCATATCAGAAACATATAGGAAATACACAGGAGGGTTCTGTATCGACAGCAGCAATGTTTGTGATGGTCATGCATTTCTACATCGCATGTTATGATGCAGCATTACCAACAGTGATATCTCACAATGTTACTTTCATTGCTGGAGCTAAACTTTGATGTAACAATGGTCAGAGACGTACCTCTCAACTGTACAGATTTTTGCAGAAAATGTCCAGATTTTTGCTTCAAATATTTGGTCTGTTCCTCATAAAACCTATGATTTTCTGGCAAATCAAGGAGGATTGAAGTCACTAAATAATGACCAAATAATGATATATATTTGAGTTTCAGACTTCATATCCCTCAGAAAAATGCATGCCAACACAAATCCTGTTATTCTAGCAGCTTTCAAAGTTTATAAGAGCAATATTTAAAATCTGTCCCTATTTTTGGGACTTTCTCCCCCCATTATTTTAGGCTTTGTCCAGATTTATTAGTTGAAGAGGTTGAGAGGGATGATCAGAGAGCAGTTGGATTATCAGCAAGTACCTCTGGTGTACCATACACATTCTGTCCTGCCATGCTGTGAAGTCAAGGGCACTTTTTAAGTGAATGCACAGTCTTATTAGCTCAGCTAAATGTGTTCACACCTAATGTAACATGCTCATATATGTTATTACATACATAACTGCCCTGGCGGTACATGCCTTGAGATCCCTAAAGCCAATGTTTTCAAATTTGGAACATACTTCTTGGCTGAAGAGTAGAATCTACACACTTCTAAATGCTATTTACGCAAATGTTCAGTATGTAGATCTTATTGGTACATGTTCTGATTGCTCCCTCATATACGATAACAAAAGGATCTTTTACTGTGCTTCATGGCTGCCAAACCCTGAGGAAAGCTATACCAATTCCTGCTCTGGCTTAAAAAAAAATTTGTCAATGTTCTGGAAAGTGGAGGATGTGCATTAGTTATTGAGAGAATCCATTTAATGTCAAAAATCTGGCAGAATATACGTGGACAAATGTGGCATTGAAAGTGTCTACTGAGTACTAATGTAAAACATAAGAGGAATGTAATAAGACAAGTGTCTTCTAGGTACTCAGAATTACACAGGCCACACACAATATATGTATTTATTTATTGTATTTATTTATTTACATTTGTAAACTGGATGTAGCATCTAGACCAATATCTCAGCATAGGTGTGGAAAAAAGAACACACCATAAGTGCATCAACAAAAATGCATAGCATAACACAGAGGTAGTAAACTTATATAAGGTGAAAGGAAGTGGTAAACTAAAATAATAATAAGGCAGAAAAATATGAGAAAAGGTAACCATGGGGATGGGACTACGTAAAGGAAAAACAATGGGTAATCAAGGTAAATAAAAGTCAGTACTGGGAGAAGTAGGTATAATAAGAAGATGGGCAAAGGTAAGGAGTGCTCAAAAGGATGAATATTACATTTATTTTATTTAACATTTGTTTACCAGGAAAGTCTAACTGGGACAGAGCCCATTTTCAGCAGATGCCTGGGGAGAAATGCTCCAGATGCATGTCTTTGGAATGTGGGACCAAACCGGAGCACACGGAGATAAACCACACAGTGTAGGTATGCAGAAATATGCACACACACACACACACACACACACACACACACACACACACACACACACACACACACACACACACACACATGTATAACTATATACATCAGGCTTTAAAAGACTCAAGGTGTTGAGATGAGTACTGAAAACTGAAAACTTA